>NC_042618.1:321920939-322248512 GCF_901001135.1 Rhinatrema bivittatum
GCTGAAAACCCCTCCCACCAGGGGCTCTGAATGTAACCCCAGCCAGCTCAGAGAGCACAAGCTGGATCAGGTGATGCACGGTAGGCAATACCGATCCTCAAGTGCCGCAAGCCGGTCAGGTGCTCAGGATATCCACAATGAATATGCATGGGATGCCTCTGCATACAATGCAAGCAATGCACACAAATGCATCTCATGAAAATTCAGTATGGATGTCTTTAACACCTGTCATACAATAAAATCTTCCCCCAAAAAGATTGTTTGCCATAGAAACAGACCTGACGGCAGAAAAAGATCAGATGGTCCATAGAGTCTGCCCTACAATCTTGTTTTGAATTTGAATCACAGACCTTTAAGTCTGGGCCCTTTCATTGTCACTAGGGTTTAATTGAAACTGTTGGCCCCATGCCTCTCATCTTTAGCTCCTTTGGGGGTTCACAGAGTCTAATCCACTCACTAAAGCGTCGTTTCGTATCTGCTGCTTGTGTTTTGAATTCTTCCACCATGGAACAGAGACGACTTAGGCGTAAGAATTGTCCTATGCACAAATTGTCGCTTTAGTGAATGGGGGTATCCTGCATGTATCATCAATAAAGCTTACAAAAGAGCTTGGTGGGCCAACAGAGATCTTCTTTTGTTTCCACCAATATAAGATACAGAACAAAAAACAGTGGGCTAGATTTTAAAAGCCCTGCGCGCGTAAATCCTCCTGGATTTACGCGCGCAGGGCACTCGCGCACCGGCACGCCTATTTTGCATAGGCCGCCGGCGCGCGCAAAGCCCCGGGACGCGTGTAAGTCCCGGGGCTTCGTAAAAGGGGCAGGAGGGGGCGTGTCCAGGGGACGTGGCGATGGTTCGGGGGCGGGCCGGGAGGGCGGTCCCGAGTCCCCCGGCACTGCAGCCTGTGCCGGGGGATGCGAGGCAGCACGCGCAAGTTACGCCTGCTTCAAGCAGGAATAACTTGCCCAACAAAGGTGGGGGGGATGGGTTAGGTAGGGGAAGGGAGGGGAAGGTGGGGGGACACGGAGGGAACGGAGGCAGGCTGCGCGGCTCGGCACGCGCAGCCTGCCGATTTTGCGCAGCCTTGTGCGCGCCGACCCCGGATTTTCCACCCGTGTGGAAACGGGCGTATCTTATAAAATCCGGCGTACTTTTTAAAGATCTACCTCAGTGTGTTTTACCATATACCCCACATCCACGAGCATGTAAATCAAGCATTAAAAAAACATTGGCAGGTTCTCAGCGTTCATCCAGTTTTCCATCAACCACTCACTTTTGCTCTCACTAGAGCTCAGAACCTTCAGAACTAGTTGGTCCATTCGGCTCATTATACATCAGATTATGACCATGTGCCTGACCCTACAAGAGGGTTCTTTGCTTGTGGACACTAATATTTGTAAACATACGATACAGGGAGCAGAATTAAAACTAGCACATCAAAAACCTTTCAAATTTACACATCTACTGTCTTTACCAGATATACAACTCCTTCGGAAGAGCACGTGTTCCTGTGATCTTCTATACGTGGGAAAGACACGCAAATTTCGTACGCACATTCAAGAACACCTGAGTTGCATTCAGAGGCAAAAACTGGAGGCTCCTTTGGTGGCCTACTGGATAGAGGCGTCGCATACCATCGAGGATTTACAAACATGCCTCATCCAATTGCATCACTGTCCTTGGGGAGGAAATTTTGATCCACATTTCTTACAATTGGAATAACCTTTCATTTTCCAATGGAACACAGTGGGCCAGATTTTAAAAACAGCGCGCGGGCGTAGATTTGTTCGCACAACCCGGTGCAAACAAATCTACACCTGATTTTATAACATGCGCGTGGAGCCGCGCGCATGTTATAAAATCCGGGGTAGGCGAGTGCAAGGGGGTGCATACTTGTGCACCTTGCGTGCTCTGAGCCCTAGGGTAGCCCCGATGGCTTTTCCCGTTCCCTCTAAGGCCGCTCCGAAATCGAAACAGCCTCGGAGGGAACTTTCCTTCCGCCCCACCTCTCCCACCTTCCCCTCTCTAACCCGCCCCCCCCAGCCCTACCTAAAACCCCCTCCTGACCTTTATCTTGAAAGTTACGCCTGCCTCTGGGCAGGCGTAACTTGCGCGCGCCGGCAGCCGCCATCCCTCAGCACGGCGGCTGTGCAGGAGGCCTCGGTCCCGCCCCCAGCACATCCCTGGGCCAGCGTTCCGCCCATGGCCCCGCCCCTGGAACGCCCCTTTTTGCAAGCCCCGGGACATACGCGCGTCCTGGGGCTTGTGTGCGCCGCCGAGCCTATGCAAAATAGGCTTGGCGCGCGCAGGGGCAGATTTTCTCAGGTTACGCGCGTAGCCTTTGAAAATCTGCCCCAGTGTGCCCAAAAGGTCTCAAAGAAATTGAATGGGTGCATTTTTTATTGAAGATCCATGTTTCAGTTGTTCTTTCACTGAGATGATTTGATAGCTGTCAAACTTTTTCTAGCCTCAGCGATTGCCAGAATATTAACAGCCTTTCTCTAAATTCCCACAGATAAACATCTTAAGGGACACTTTACATGAGTAAATTGCATCACTCCAAAATAATTTTTACAGAAGAATAAAGGCATACATTTTATTTATTATCTCCACAGATCAGTATTTATTATTAGTTTTTAGTAAGTAGTTTGCAATATTAAAACCCCCATTGACAGTCTGTGTAAGACTTCAAGAGGTGTCAGCTTCTCTATAATCACCCCAAATCCATCTCAGTGACAGATGACGTCACTGGGGATGACTTTCTATTGGTCCCTCAAGATATAAAATGATGAGGCAAGCCACCGATAAAGTTTCCAATATGGCGGCTTATACCCGGATTCATTACATTTAAATGTAAGTCGATGGTTGGTTCATTTCACTTCTTTTATGTCTACATTTTGGTGAATTTACAAGATGTACTTTCAGTTTGTTTATGCAGCTCTCTCTGAAGCCCCTGATGCAGACGGAGTTCCGTCGAAACACAGTGTCAGGCAAGGGAGTGGAGAGCAAGAGCAGGGGTGCTCCAACTATAAGGAAGCAACTTGCAGTGCTGCCGTTTTTCATGATGCCATAACTTAAAAAATGAATAAATAAAAGAGCTCTGCGGGTCCCCCTCTTTCTCCTTCCCATTACAACAGACAGAGAAACAAGGTTTTACTAAACATTACGCTAAAAAAACTTTTGGATTAATAAATGATAACAATACATGTTGGTTTTTAAACATATAAAAAAAAATGAGACTTTGGTTGACTTCACGAAAGTACTATTAAAAACGGAGCGGTACACGTCTAATGGTGTTGTGTTTTGCCCACCCCGGTTTGTGGCACTGCAGCGGACAAATTTTGATCAACCTATACACTTACAATTCACCTACTCTGTGTTGTATGATTTTGTTAAATTTGGCACCAAGGGAGACGCTATGGCGCTGCAGGCAACAATCTGAGATCTAAACAAACACAAAGAATGGCTATCGTTTAAAAATTCCCCCTGATGCAGTGTACGAAACACAGACCTGTGTCGAGCAGTTTTGTTTCACTGGGAAATCAGATACGTTTTATTTGCATATAAAAACTGTTCATATATAAAAAGTGAAAAAAAAAAAGAGAAAAGCCTATATTGGCTGATGATTATATATAAGGCAAACGAAAGTATCTTATATGGGAGTGCCTAGTATGATGGCCACATAGATGGTAAATTCTTTTCTGGGGAAGATTTATTGTATGATTGTTCGCACTGTCTTCCTATTTTGCACGCTTCTTATATTTTTAACACCTGACCAGCTTGTGGCACTTGAGGACCAGAGTTGCCTACTCCTGTTAAATGAACCTAGATCTTCCGCACGGCAACATATGGCACTGCTGCTGGGCTCATGCTGTGCCTTGAATTTCTAATTTTACACAGCATCACTCAACATGTGACTTAGGCGTTACATCTGTTCAGGGGCTTTTTGTTGTGGTTCCTTTCAACCCACAATTTTTAAAATGTGCAAACAATAAAAAAACAAAATGCAGGCCATTGTTTAAATGTTAATATAGAAAGAATGGATCATGCTTGTGTGACCTGCTGATGCAGTGACCGAATACGAGAGTGAGGAAGGTACACAAAGAAAAAAAAAAGGAGCCACACAATTCCCCAGGGAGGGAGCACCACAGCATAAAAGAAGCCCATGCTACTGCAAAAATACGACCTGTATCAATTACAAAGTTTAGCTGCTTCCTGGTAATTTCCTGGAGCATCAGGGAGCAGCCTATGTTGCACCATGCTTACAGGAAGTGACTGGACCATATTGGCTAGGATGTCAGAAACCATCAAATCCTGCTGTGTGATGCGCATCCAGGAGTTTATGACAAACACAGGCGCGCGACTATAAGAAATGAGAAAAAAAAATAAAGCCTTGTCAGTAAAGTACTGCAGAGAGATGTGCTATTGCAGTATTGCTTGCCTTGTGAACTTTTGAAACACCCATGACATGCAGACAGCACTGCTTTCTTTAAACTCTTTCTACTGCTTAACCAAAGCAAACTATTATACAAGGAAAGGGTTTTGGAAGTTTTCCTTAAAAATAAAATTCCATTCTTTTGAATGACTGGTTCTAGAAATAAACTATCCGCTGTCTCTCATCACCAGCCCATAATATGGCACAAGAGGACTCCAGGGACTTGCCTTCTTGACCAGGTCAAAGCTAACCAAGATCTACAGAGAGATTGCTGGCGGGTCTGCATGGACCTCCCAAACGGGCGCACTGTTTTGGCTGTCCACATGCGACCCGTAATATAAAGACAACTCAATTTTAAAACCAAAAATCACAGCATGCGTAGACTAGATATCTTCGTAACTTTACTGCTGCTCCTGATGAGGAGCAGGTCTGTAGATCTTGAGTTTTGGGGCTTACAGAACAGGGTGAGGGGTCTGGAGGACCTCACTATTAACTGTACAAACTGGTGAACTAAGTGGAAAACTGGGAATGTGCCTCGTGCGAGCATGTTTCAAAGTTCCCTGACATACGCACGCAAAAGCCGACAAGCTCCTATAGAAGACACATACACGCTAGCTGTGCCTAAATAACCTCTTAAAATTAGAAGTATACCTATGCGCGACTAGTGCATTTTAAGACATATGTGCACAAATGCGCACACAATTAAAAATTCCAGCATATCCTCGCTCTCACGCTAATATATGCATGCACGGTTGCACGCACGCTCATTTTAAAATTGACCTCTATGTGTATATGAGAGAGAGACAGAGAGGAGACCTTTTGGGCACGCCCCCACCCTGGACTAATCCGCAGCAATCCAAGAGTGACTGGAATCAAAAGTTCCTAGAAATGGAGAATGGAAAACTTGTTAAAAACCTTTATTGGTTTTAATTATTGAGTGTTATTTAATGTCGCCTATTTTAAAATATTTTATTGGTATTTGAGAAATTTACAATTTTTTAATGAGTTTTTGATTACTGGATATTCAATTTATCAGCTATTTTAAAATATTTATGGCTTTACTATTATGATGTTTTATATAACTTGGTTTTATTGTTTGATGTTTTCTGAAGAATGGTGATGTTTCTCAGACATAAACAGGCCAACGAGGGTGTGTGCGCCCATACACGTGCGTATCGGTGTGCAAGCGGAGTTGCACTGGAATTTTAAATCATGTGCACTTGCGCATGTTGTTGCGTCAGAGAGGGACCCTTGGGCCGAGGTGGGGTTGACGCAACCCGTAGGTAAGGACCTACGGATCCCCACCATCGGCAGGTGGAGTGGGCTGATAGGCAGAGGCCACTGGAGCTTCACCTATACCTGCCCTCATTCCCCACGGGTTGAGCCTTTGGTTGCCGGGGCCGACAGGACTTAGGTGGACCTCTGTGTAGGGTTGTAGGAGAAGTTGGTTCAGCCCAAAGGCAGCAGTCCTGCTCTGGACTGGATAATGTCTTGGAAACTCGTGCGCCAATGCAATGAAGGCAGACAGAGGGCGCTTGAACAAAGATAGGCCGAAGCCTGATGAATCCACATCCAGGGAGTAGGCAGAAGAGGCGTCCAAGAGGACATCCAAGAGGCTGAGTCAGGGCTGGCGGCAATCCAGAGGGAGTGGCAAGCAAGGCCGAGGTCTGATCACGGAGATAACCAATGGCATAGTCAGACGAAGCGAAGTTCAGGATCTGGAGATAGGCTGTAGAGTAGTCAGGCAAAGCAGAGTCAAAGTCCTTGTAGTCAATTCGAAGCATAAGCAGGGCAGGAACCAGGAACAACGAGGGTCAGGAACTCAGGGACGAGACAAATCTCTTAGTAGCAATGAGTACTCGACCAGCGAGGAGACCTGTTGCAAAGGCAACGCTATGGAGCGGATCCTGAGCTTAAATACTGAGTAGGTTGACATCATCATCCAGGGCCGTGGCCAGGTTCCCGCCTTGGCCTCTAAAGATCAGCGCTGGGCACGCACCTAGGGAAGGGCGCAGCACGGGTAGTGGCGTCTCTCTGCGGGCCACGCGAAGAGACCCGACAAGCAATGGCAGCAGGACCGTGAACGCTGGGGACAGTGGCAGAGCTGGAGGCACCTGGGGAGGCCCAAGGACGGAACTGGTGGCCCACCACAACCAGCGAGGAGGAACCAGAGGCTAGAGTCCTTGTGGAAAGGTTAGGGGGCCGTGCCGCAGGTCTGCCGTGGACAGCATGAGTAACACATGTATGATTTAAAATATGCCTACCGCACGTAAGTATGCTCCTAATTTTAAGAAGTTACTCAACCAAACTTACTTCGCGTATCTTTCATAGGACTTTGCTGGCTTTAACACGTATATGTAAGCAATTTTAAAAACATGCTCACACGAGGGGTATTCCCAGTTGTTCCAAATAGTCCACCAATTTGCCCAGTCAATATCAAGAACATAAGATAAGAACATGCCATGCTGGGTCAGGCCATCAAGCCCAGCATCCTGTTTCCATCAGTGGCCAATCTAGGCCATAAGAACCTGGCAAGTACCCAAAAACTAAGTCTATTCCATGTTACTGTTGCTAGTAATAGCAGTGGCTATTTCCTAAGTGAACTTAATTAATAGCAGGTAAAGGACTTATCCAAGAACTTATCCAATCCTTTTTTAAACACAGCTATACTAACGGCACTAACCACATCCTCTGGCAACAAATTCCAGAGTTTAATTGTGCGTTGAGTGAAAAAGAACTTTCTCCGATTAGTTTTAAATGTGCCACATGCTAACATCATGGAGTGCCCCCTAGTCTTTCTATTATCTGAAAGAGTAAATAACCGATTCACATCTACCTGTTCTAGACCTCTCATGATTTTAAACACCTCTATCATATCCCCCTCAGCTGTCTCTTCTCCAAGCTGAAAAGTCCTAACCTCTTTAGTCTTTCCTCATAAGGGAGCTGTTCCATTCCCCTTATCATTTTGATCGCCCTTCTCTGTACCTTCTCCATCGCAATATCTTTTTTGAGATGCAGCGACCAGAATTGTACACAGTATTCAAGGTGCGGTCTCACCATGGAGCGAAACAGAGGCATTATGACATTTTCCGTTTTATTCACCATTCCCTTTCTAATAATTCCCAACTTTAGGGATGTGCAGCAGGGACAGCTTCGTCCCATATGGTATTCGTATGGACCCAAATCCATTGCATCAGTTCTCAGAGGACCCCGATCCATTCATTAGTTACATATGTATTTGTTTCCCAAAGAAAACCCCATCCCAACCCTTTAAATTTAATTAAACTACAACCCCCCAACCTCCTGACCCCCTAAGACTTGCCAAAAGTCCCTGGTGGTCAAGCGGGGGTCCTGGAGCGATCTCCTGCACTCGGGCTGTCGGCTGCCGGTATTTAAAATGGCGACGATAGCCTTTGCCCTTACTATGTCACAGGGGCTACCGGTGCCAATAGTCAGCCCCTGTCACATGGTAGGAGCAATGGACGGCCGGCGCCATCTTGTGCTCCTACCATGTGATAGGGGCCGACCAATGGCACCGGTGGCCCCAGTGACTTAGTAAGGGCAAAGGCTATCGGCGCCATTTTGAATCCTTGCAGCCAACGGCCCGAGTGCAGGAGATCGCTCCAGGATCCCCGCTCCAAGTCTTGGGACTTGCCAAAACGTATGGCGAACCCCCACGAATACAACGTATCACTAATGAATAAAACCCCACCCTCCTGACCCCCCAAGACTTGCCAAAAGTCCCCGGGTGGTCCAGTGGGGGTCCTAGAGTGATCTCCTGCACTCGGGCTGTCGGCTGCTGGTATTCAAAATGGCACCGATAAGCCTTTGCCCTTACTATGTCACAGGGCTACCAGTGTCATTGGTCGGCCCCTGTCACATGGCAGGATCAAAGGACGGCCGGCGCCATCTTGTGCTCCTACCATGTGACATCTTGGGTGAGTTTCCTCACTCCGAAGGTCAACAAATCTTCACAAGAGAGCACGGTTCTGTTCATACGTCTCACTTTGAATGCCAAAGTGGCCCCTAACCCCTACACTAATACCTAAACCTCACCTTGAGTTACTAGATGGGCCTCCCATAGAGATATAAATACCTACCTAGGGTGAGGGTATTATGGCTAGCCTGTCTGTCTGTCTCTCTCAGTGTAGTTAAAGCCATGGGGCCAATATCCTCCCCTTTTTCTCATTTGCATCGCACCAAACATTATGGTGCTTTCTGCATGCGTTAAAGGTGTTTTTTGCATGCGATAACTAGTGCTGGCACTGAATATACCTGGCTATCTTAAAGTTGGCTGGACAAGTTTATCTGGCTAACTTTAGGCCAGCTCTATGGGACAACCAGAGTTAGCCGGACAAGTTATCTGGCTAATTCTGAATACTGGAGGGTGAGGCCATGAAATAGTCTCTTATTTTCATTAGCTTCATTTGCTTGTTAACAAGGCCTTTTGCAGATTTATCATCTTGGTTGTCAAGCTGCCCTCTGCTATATAAGCTAAAATCTAGAAGTTCTTGCAAGAGATAGGGAAGAAAATGTCAGTCATGTAACTAAAACTTTTTTTGGTTTTTTTTACAGTTGACAATGCAAACAAAAATATTAAGACTATTTTCTTTGAGCTATATTGCAAATATAGAAATACTTTAAATACTGTTATCTCAAAAATAAAAGCTCCTCTTTCCTCATCTTTGTTTATAATTAGGTATATTAATTGAGGGTTTGCTGTGCTGATCTGTAGTGGAGCCCCCAATACCTACAAACAGGTAAATAAAAAAAGTGCAATGATACCAAGCACAATGGAAAATTGGAAGAGTGCGGGTGGCTCAGTGAAGAATGTGACAACTATTTTGGTTACTTTTCAGTTTATTTTATTCATTTTAAATTATTGTTATACTTAATTGCTTTATTTTGCCTTTATTATGTTACTTACAATATGATTTTATTGAATTTTTGTATTAGGTTTATGTTATTGAGTTTAATGTTTTTGTGCTTGCATCAATTGCCATTTGGTTTTGTTATCCACTTGGAGCAATATTTTTTTTCACTTTTAAAATGGTCTATAAGGCAAAGGAACATAAAATGTAAAAAATGGCAGTTGATTAAAAAATGGTTTGAAAATTGGCTTACTTCCGGTAGTATTGACTTCCATTCCATGGAAGTCCCCTTTTAACCCGTTAGGGAAATCCAGTAGCATTATGGAACATTTAGAAGTGTGAAGATTGAAAAATAATTCATACTGGGCCAGATTTTCAAAAGGTTTTGTGTGCATAAATGGGCTTTTGAAAACTGCCCGGAGGATTTTTCGTGTAAAAGTGTGCGCAGATCTCACCTGTGCGTATTTTTACATGCACAGAAAGAGGTATTCTTGGGGGGGGGGGGGGGGGGGGGGCACAGTTGGGGCAGGCAAATCATTTGTTTGCGAACTTTCAATTTTCAAAAGTATGCTTGCAAATACAGTGCACACATTTACCCCTGCTCCACAGCAGGAGTAAATGTAAGTGCATAAGTCTGCTCTCATTTTCACAGCCCTAATTTTCAAAAAAGACTTACATGGGTAAGTCCACTTTGAAAATTTAGGTTAAAGTCTATGAGTACTTTCTACACGCACAGTTATAAAATCACTCTCATCTTGAACCAAATAAGGAGTCCCCCCCAGGGGTGGCTCAAGGGAATCTGCTGCGTGAGGCAAGGATAAGATGGCACCGCCCCCCCCCCCCCCCCCCCCCCCAAAGGCATGGCACAGGTCATGTTATCAAGAGGGGTCGCCTTGGTGTCTGGCCCTTTCGGCGATTTGAAAAACTACAGATGGGGAAAAGCAGGGATCAGAGTTCCCAGAAGAGTGAGTGGCAGATAGTGTGTCAGTGATACTATTTCTAAGAAGCTGGCAATCCTGCCACATTCCCAGGAACCCTACCACCTGCTTTCCACATTTCTCCAGCATTTGCTCCCTGGAGAAATGGGAAATAGGTGAATGTTGGGAGTCTGTGTCTGGCGCACTCTTTCCAGGTCGGTGCAAGGCTATTAGGTGCCCTAGGCGAATCGTAGAGCCATACACCCCCTCCCTTTTGCATGAAAAAGAACATTCATAGCCTTCTGATGTAAAAATATCACAAGATGTACATTATGTTTACATGCACTACTGTGTGCTAATTACAAAATCCTGCCTAAAGACATTTAGAATCTATATGGTATTTGGCCTATTGTAAAGCACATTTGATGTGGGCTTGACCCTCAGAAAGCGATGAATAAACTGAACTACAGCTATAATATAGCAACCCTCTACCAAAATAGCACTAACTGCTAGCACTCAAACAGTAACAATCCTACCTATGAAAAGGCAACACTGCAAATATTACACTAGGTCATAAAACCCCAGTATACCTCCTATTAGGAAAACAGAACAAGCCAGTTTGCTATAGATCAATAAACAGAAATTACATGGCAGCAGAATCACACCTCAGTGCAGACAAAAGCTGAACTGGAAACCACAATAACGCAGGTACTCGGGACCAGTCGTTCAGGCACTCACTCAACATTGCCCCCCCATAACCATTACAAATTAGACACTACAACTGATTGGATACAAAATAAAGGCCGCAGTTTATTAAACCTAACCCGAGCCAACTTAACAATGTTCCAAACAACTCCCCCACCTCCACCTCCTCTGCCGCATGTCAATTCTTCACTTACCATCGCGGCCCAATGGTAAGCAGCTTGGAGCTTCAGCCCCCCCCCCCTACCCCGCCGCGTCATCAGCGAGGGTAGGCTTGCGGCCTGAGCATCGGTCCACCCCTTGCTCTTCAGGCCTTCCCGTGCAGCAACCCCAAGCTGCACGAGCATTACCCCCCCTTTCCACGTGCCCTTCTCAACTCAACATAATACACAACAAATAAGGCTCGGGTTTCCGCCTACTGCGACATTCCATTAACACAACACCAAACAGCGCCGAACGACATTAGGGCGGGAGGGAGGGAAACCAGTCACCTCCACTTGCTTCGCTGCCTAACTCCTCAATGCCCGCTCCCGACTGTCCTCGCTCCCTTCTTAGTTCATTGCCCAATGGCAGCGCGGCAGTTCGAATTGCCGCGCTGCCATTGGTCCCCCGGTCCTCTCCTTTGCTTGCGCCCGCCCCCCCCCCCCCCCCCCCCCCTTTTCCTTCCTCTTCCTGCCTCCTTACCTCCCGCCCGATCCCGCGTTATATTCGGCGATACCGGGACGAGCCCGGTTCGCCTCCCCTAACGCAGGTACTCGGGACCAGTCGTTCAGGCACTCACTCAACATTGCCCCCCCATAACCATTACAAATTAGACACTACAACTGATTGGATACAAAATAAAGGCCGCAGTTTATTAAACCTAACCCGAGCCAACTTAACAATGTTCCAAACAACTCCCCCACCTCCACCTCCTCTGCCGCATGTCAATTCTTCACTTACCATCGCGGCCCAATGGTAAGCAGCTTGGAGCTTCAGCCCCCCCCCCCTACCCCGCCGCGTCATCAGCGAGGGTAGGCTTGCGGCCTGAGCATCGGTCCACCCCTTGCTCTTCAGGCCTTCCCGTGCAGCAACCCCAAGCTGCACGAGCATTACCCCCCCTTTCCACGTGCCCTTCTCAACTCAACATAATACACAACAAATAAGGCTCGGGTTTCCGCCACCAACAAGGCAAATTAAATGGCCTTGTTCCCCCACTGCGGCCACACCTGTAACTGCAACCTAAGACCTTCTTCCAAGGCATTGTTGAAGAGATCCATACCAATGTCGGAAAGGTGAACCCCATCCCCCAAGAAGTACCCGTCTAAAACCTCCCAGGACCAGTCATGACGAATCCAAAACCCTCCTTCCCGGACCAACCATTTGCCAATTTGGCGGTTCAATTTCTTGACGCCATGGCGCCACATGGGCTCCTCCCGGTGGCGCAGGCGAATGATAAAGTCCGACCACCCCAATTTGGTAGTGGGCAAGCGATTCAGGAGAAACGCAAAGTCTTTGCGGATAATTTTAATGAACGCACGACAGGTGAGGTGACCAATGTCATTCCCGCCCAGGTGAACGACAATAAACCTGGGTGCGCCGAAAACATCAACCTGGCCTTGCAAGAAGTCGCAGAGACTACCCCAGCGCATTCCCCCTTTTCCCAGCCAGCGCACCAGTCCCTCGGGTGCGGCCACATTCAGATTCTCCCCGTACGGGCGCTTCCGAGCTCGACGTTGAGCCCGATGAACAAAAGAGTGGCCCACGATCCAAGCACAATCTCCATGCGACCCGAGTCCATGCCGATCTGAAAGAAAAACACATACATTACCACTCGAGCTCGCCGACCCCCGGAACCACCCACCTGGGAAACCCGCTACAGCCACGGAACCCCTCTACCGGACATATCGGCGATAAACGGCAGACTTCCAGCGACCCAACGCCCGAATGCGATCCGCAGGCCATCCAAATTCAGCCGCCACCGTGGCCGCCCCAATTCGGAAGGAATGCGGAGTATACTGTCCCACATTCCACCCCAACGACGCCACAACTTTCCGCAGCACGGTTGCAAACTGATAGCGTGTTAACGGGGCCCCATCCTCATGCACCAGAAAGTGCTGCCCAACGCGAGGCCGCAAAGCCGCGTACCGCAGAGCCGTCTGGACTGGACACGCGAGGATGTGCGGAGCACGCCGCAGGGATATCCACGCCCCAGTGCCCCTCTGATCCGTTTTAGAGGTCCGAAGGCACAGCGTCACGCTATGCTCGTATAAAGAGACGTCCCCAATTAATAAACCCCCCATACCCCCTGGCCGAGCAGATCGTGCGACAAGCTCTCCAACGCGAAACGCACCAAAGAAGGCCCAAGCGAAGGCCACCCGGAATAAGGCCAACTCGAACGGCGAACTACAGATACCCCGCAGGCCCGCGGAAAGTTGAAGCAGATCGGGAAACCGGATGGGCCGCCGCCGATCCGGCAGGCGACCCAAACCGCGGCGCCAGCCCGCCAATAACTTACGTACCAAAAAACTACGAAAAGGACTGCCAAACCCAGCCAATTGCTGGAAAAAGGCAAAGCCCGCTAACTGGCTCCGTACCGAGGCGACCGAAAACCCCGACCATTTCGCCCATAGGATAAACCGAACGAGATCATCCACACCCACTTCCCCCCCCGTCCACCCGGAAGAGTAGAGAAAACCAGCCACAGAACGTCTGCCTGAGCGATATGAGTTCCAGGTAGTTGGCGCCACCGATCGCCGAATCAGGTCCCACATCAGGGGATGCCGAGCTTCCAGAGGCCAGCGGGCACCTTCTCCCCCGTCGGGCAGGCATGTGGAGCCACAGCTCTGAAGACATCCCACTTAAAACGAGAGAGAGCATCAGCAATACAATTCTGAGCGCCAGGCATATGTCGCGCTTTGACGGTCACATTCCAGCGGAGACATAACATCACTAGTTCCCGAACCAACGTCGATACCTGTGGGCACTTCGCCGCCAACTTGTTAACCACCTGCACAACACCCAAATTATCGCACCACCAAACCACTCGTCTGTTGGCTAAGTCCTCGCCCCACAGGGTCAAGGCTACCAAAATGGGGAACAGTTCCAGGAACGTGATATTCCGGACCGTGCCGGCCGTCACCCAAGTAGCCGGCCAACGCTCGGCGCACCATCGTCCCTGAAAATACAGGCCCAAACCCGCCGCCCCCGCCGCATCCGAGTACAGTTCAAGATCGACATTCGACACCTCCCGCTCCTGCATGATGCAAACTCCGTTGAAAGAGACCAGGAACTCGGCCCAAATATCCAACTCATCCCTTACCGCCTTAGTAACCCGAATAAAATAATGGGCCGCCCTGACCCCCACCGTTCGCGCCGAAAGGCGGCGAATAAATGCCCGACCAATCGGAATGACCCTGCACGCGAAATTAAGGGAGCCGATGAGAGCTTGCATCTGACGCAACGTGACTTTCGCCGCCCCCTTAACGAGCGCGATCAAACCCTGGAGCTGAAGAAGCTTGTCCGCTGGCAGGCGACAAGACATGGCCACCGAATCCAACTCTATACCAAGAAAGGTTAATTTGGTAACTGGACCTTCAGTCTTATCGGGAGCTATGGGGACACCAAGACGCGCAGCTGTGCACAGGAAACCATCTAATTGTCGTCGGCACGTATCGTCCGAACCCGGCCCTACAAAAAGAAAGTCATCCAAATAATGCACGGAGGCCTCACAAGCGTTATGCATGTTCGTGGCCCAATGGACAAAGGTACTAAATGCTTCGAACAACGCACAGGAGACAGCACAACCCATGGGCAAGCAGCGATCTAAAAAATAGTGACCTTCAAAATAAAAGCCAAAGAGCGGAAAACAACATGGACGAATGGGAAGCAATCGAAAAGCAGATTCAATGTCTGCCTTAGCTAGAAGCGCACCCGGACCCGCGGCACGGACTAAGGCAACGGCGTCATCGAATGAAGCATATGTGACGGCACAAGCCTCCGAGGGAATGAAATCATTGACGGAAGAACCCTCCGGGGAGGACAAATTAAGTATGAGCCTAAATTTGCCCGGAACCTTTTTTGGTATGACCGCGAGCGGCGAAAGGTGCATGGCGTCAAAAGGCCGAAGCAAAAAGGGGCCAACGATTCTACCCAAGGCAAGCTCATCCGCCAGCTTGTCACGAACGACATCGGCCAATCTGGAGGCTGATCGAGAATTCCTTGCCCTCCCCCCGACCCCGGGACCCACATACGGGATGAGAAAACCATAACGAAAACCATCGGCTAAAAGGGCAGCCGCCCGACGATCCGGGTAAAACCGTAACGTCTCGTCCAACTGGTCCAAGAGGATCGGCGAATCAGCTTTGCAATAAAGGGACAAATCACTTTGCTCCCTTACCGGCCCCAGCGCTTTGGCTCTGAGGGCATCTAAGGGCGGAATGGGCTCCACCACACGTGGTGCACGCGTGCCGAAATTTACATTCGGGGAACAAGCACGTAAGCTTGTTGAATCTCCAGCAAACGTTGGACCCGCCCCCCCCAAGTTTGACCCCCGACTCGCCTTTGCCCCCGGAGCCGGGCCGAAAGGACTGGACCGCAGCTACACCGACGGAATCCATACGCGCAGGGCCACTGGCCGCGCCTCCCGCCCCCGAGCCACCTCTGGTGGACACGACACCCTTATTAGTCATTTGTGTGAGCCACAAGTGAATGTCCTGCGTCCCCCAGGACATAAACCGATTACCCGCCATTTTATCCCGAAACTTCTCATCGTAGTTGAGCCACGCCCAACCATCATAATCCCGGAAGGCACCTAAAATACTATCCGCATAAGATAACAAGGAGCCATACTGAGAAGCATCGAAATGGCTAACTACACTGGCCAGCCGTAAGAACCCACGCACCCAATTAACGATGTTCTTGGCAATGCGAGGCCCAACACCGCGCCGGCGACTACGCTTCTTGGCCTTCCTGGATCCCTTCCTTCCACCCCGACGACCCTCCAAAAGCCGAAAAATATTGACAAACTTTCTTTTTCGGATGCGTTTAACCAACCGCCGGGGCACTTCCTCCCACAGTTCAGTCAAGGACGCCAAGGCGGGAGGGCCGACGTCGCATTGCTGGCCCTCAGTGGCAAATAAACTCGAGCGCTCGGTACCCTCGCTGGTGTCCGAATCCGAGGTGGCAGACGAGGAACTAGACCGCACCCGGGACCTCTTGGCCCTAACCCTCGACCCGAAAGCACCAGTTTCAACATTAATTTCAACATTAGACTTACCTGCCCCCGCCGCAGGCCGGACGACCTCCCCGTCCCGGGGGCCGGGTAACACTCCACGAGGACCGGCACCAGGATCACCGCCAAGATCAGACCGGAATCCGAGGGAACCAGTTGGGTCACGGTCTCTCCAGGCCTCTTGACACGACGGCCCGGGGCGCTCCTCGTCCGCACTGAGTGCCCGGCGCAAGCTCCCCGCAACTCGGGGGGGAGCCCTCTGGCTGCCCACCATAGGTGGTGCTCCGCAGGGGGCGAGATGCCCACTTTGGGGAAAAATAAGCCCTCCCGAGGGGAGGGGGGCTGGGCCCCGCTGCCAGGCCCCCAAGCCTAAGCAGTCACGTGACAGAGCAGCATCCGCGCACGGCTGGGCAGCGGCTACCGGGAAAAAACCGTACCCAGCCTTAGCCATGCGCTCCAGAAAGGCCTCCACCACCGCTGCCTCTTGGGGGGCCGTAGGAGCCAAGGGTAATGAAAAAGGAGGACCCAAAGGGCCTCGGGGGCTGTGCATGCTGAGATCACTGCAGGGGGGGGCTGAACGAGCGGTGTGAGCCCTTCCAGTCCTGCCTGTCGGCACTCGGGAGCCCCTGCTCCTATCAGTTGGACTCCCAGCTGGAAGCACCTGGCGGCGCCGGGACGGGGCCCTGGGGGAGGTATGAGAGCGGCCACCACGGGCTGCCTGGGGGGCGCTCAAGCGGCGGCCACGTGCGCCAGCGCTGGCCCGGCAAGGAGAGGGAGTGACCTGAGCGCCCGTGAGGGTAACGGCGGGGGCTGCAGGAGCCTGCAGTGCCGGCATGGCTAAGGGGCTCGGGAAATCGCGGGGTGGGGAGCCCAAAAAAGAGAAAGTAAGAGCGGACCCAGGGGGCGCCGGCAGGCGGCCAGGAAGGAACGGGCGGGGGGGTGGAGAGGGAGGCGGGCCCGCGTCCGCCTCAGGGCCGCTCTCACCCGAGTCGGAGAGGTACGGGAGGAGGCAGGCAATAGGCGGGGCCGGCGGGGGAGCGGGAGGGGGGGGCGCCGACGGGAGCACCGGTACTCACGGCACTTAGACCCGAAGACGCCGGCAGAGCCGGGACCCGGGACATCCTGGGCCTCGCCGGCGGGCGGGATCGCGACGTCGAGGCTGGCCTTGCCGCACTCCGTGTTTTCGCGCGCCGCATAGGGTTCCGAGGCGCAGGGGACAATAGAGAAAGCAACGGGGAAGTCAGACGGCGGAGCAACGGAGAGCAAACCAGTCACCTCCACTTGCTTCGCTGCCTAACTCCTCAATGCCCGCTCCCGACTGTCCTCGCTCCCTTCTTAGTTCATTGCCCAATGGCAGCGCGGCAGTTCGAATTGCCGCGCTGCCATTGGTCCCCCGGTCCTCTCCTTTGCTTGCGCCCGCCCCCCCCCCCCCCCCCTTTTCCTTCCTCTTCCTGCCTCCTTACCTCCCGCCCGATCCCGCGTTATATTCGGCGATACCGGGACGAGCCCGGTTCGCCTCCCCGAAGCCAGACTCTGGATGCAGTGCAACAGAAACATCACTGCTCACAAAACAATAATAAAATCAAGAAATATAACACATCTATCATAATAGTAAAACCATATTCATAGAAAGAATAAATATTTCAAAACACAAGATGGCGGATCTGAACTGACGCGCCTGGGATCGTTCCTATCGGCCCTGCTTTACTTACTTCATTATGCCGCATTCGGCGAGGAAACGGCAGGCTAAAGAACGTGAGGCCCTATCTGCTTCCCCGGCTTTACCGTTACAAGGCCCGATGGACACTCTTGTGGTCCGGGAAGCTTCAATTCCGGGAGTTGGCTCGCAGCGGGGTGTGAGGGAGGAAGTTGAACCTATTGCCCCACAGGAGCTGCAAATAACTTTGTCCCCGGAAGATCGGAGGCCCCCCAGAAAACCCGGCAGAGGCGCAACTCTCCAACCTGCTCCGTGTTTCACAACAGAGTGAAGAAGAGGAAGAAGGTATCCTAAGTTTGGAGAGCAGGAGTACTTTGGGTGGTGTGCCAGGGTCTTCCAAATTCCCTGCCGGTTGTGGGGAGACTACAGGCAGCGCAGAAGCTCAGCAGCTGGAGAGGGAAGTATTTACATTTTCCTTCCAACCTAAGAAAGAACTGGTAAAACCTGAAATAATCTCTCTGGATAGAATATGAGATGCAATTCAAACTGAACGATAATTTTATTCCAAAAGTTGAGTCCAATTGCTGCTTTTTTCAATCATATGGACTCTCATTTAAAAACGGTTGAAAAATCAGTAGAAGAAAATAAGATTTCTCGTGTATCTTTAGAAGAGCAGACTTTTCTAATTTACAACAAAATATTATTAAAGAACATCAGATGTTATTAAATAAGATAGAGCAATTAGAAAATCAAATAAGAGGGAAGAATCTTAGATGTATAAATTTTCCTAAGGACCCCCTGGTTCCACCCAGGGACATGTGGAAAAAATATCTCTCAGATTTTGAAAATCTCCAAACAGGCACTTCCTTTGGTGTCTAGAATATATTATATCCCTCCTTTTAAGAAGGACTCAACTTCTCAAAAAGGATTTCAAGTTCCTACACCAGTACTACCAGAATTAGATATTACTAATATCCTGGAAACCACTCAAAAAGAACAAGTCAAACCAGCTACATTAATTGTTTCCTTTTTGCTGGAGTCAGATAAAGAATGGATCCTATTGCTGTTTTTTCGACATCGTTCAGAGACGTTTTTATTTATTTATTTGTAAGGTTTTATATACCGTCATTTAGAAAATTCCATCACAGCGGTTTACAAAGTAACTAATTAAAATAATAAAAACCTCTCAGAAGAAAGCCAAAGAACGGTATAAATGCTGTGTCCGGTCTTCGGCGGCTTCGCCCCGCCTACCTCTCTCTACTTGCGGCTCCTCCCGCTCACCTTGGACTGATGGCCGCCGCGGCATCTTTTTGCCGACCTCTCCGGTGTCCCCGGACCGGCTTTGGTGCTGCCTCCCGCCATGCTCCTCCAAGGTACCTCTAGGGCACGCGTGCGCACGCCGACCTCATCTTTATTTCCAGGTTGGCACGAACCTCAGGGGCGTCCCCCTGTTTTGACGTCACGACACCAGGGTATATCTGCCTACTGCATTTGCTAGCTCGTCGAGTTAGCAACCGGAACTATACGAATGGGATTCACTCTCTGTTCCTAAGCTACTCTGCCACTCCAGCTCTACTGGAACTCTTACTACCCTTCGGGGTCACTAGCGGGGTACCCTCTCTTCGGGGGCCTCTCTGCTTCTTTCAGGTGCTATCAGGAAACCAGTACTCGCTCCTCGAGGGCCCATGTTCCCTGTGTCGCTGCCTGCAACTTCTACCTTCTACTTGGAAGAACTAACTACAGTAATCTGTGAGTACAAGAAACATCTCTCTCTACGGTGCCGCTTAGCCGGAATCAGGTACTTGTTCCTCGAGGGCCTGCCCTCTGCTCCGGTGCCAGACCTCTCGTCTAGTGGAATCTTGGCTACTGCTAGTGAGTACATCGCTACCGAGTCTCTCTGCTCTAAGAGATCAGGTACTTGCTCCTCGAGGGCCTGCTTTCCCTGTCTTGGAGCTCTCCTATTCTACTTGGGACTCTGAATGCTAATTCTATTGTGTGCTCATAACTCTGTCTCTTTCCACTACAGCACTGCTTCCAGAAAAAACGTTCCAGCATTCTGTGAGAGACGTGCCCAGCCGGGCTACAACCACTACTCACAACTGCCACCTCTGATGGTTCCAAATACTGTTTAATAAAAGATTAAAATCTATGTTTGTCTGTCCGGAGTCTAGCCTGACACTGTGGTCCCTCACGGGACTGCCCCCTCCCTTGTGGGCGTGGTCATCTGCCACAGTGTCCAAGGATCCACCCAAACATCAATAACCATAACAAAACGTAAATTCCTTTGTGGTGTGTGCAGTCTGATGGAGGCGTTAAGCCATTCTGTTGCTTCCCCATATAAAATTTTGGACTTAAAAGTTAGTGTTTTCCCTGATTTTGCAAGATCTACTCAAATGAAGGAGAAACTATTTCTTCAGTTGAGTTCCCAGGTTTTACAATTGGGTGCCCTTTTCTTATTAAAATATCTGTGAAATGTGTCATCAAATACCACAATTCTACGTATGTTTTCTTTGCTCCTTTGCAGCTTTCTAATTTTCTGAAGGATAAAGTGTCATCCTTTTCAAGTTCTTCCCCTATAACGCCTGAATGAGCGCATATATGTCCGCAGCTTAATCCGAACATTAATAGCTTTCTGTTTGTCGTATTCAATTGTTCTTATTATTTGTAAAATAATCCTGTGGGAGTGAATGGATCCACAAATGGAGGACGTATTATACAGAGAAAATTAATAGAACTTAAAGTTCTTTATTTGTTATTGTTTATTCTCTCTGTCTATCAGGGTTATTTACTAAAGGCTTATCGCACGCGATACGGCCATATTGCGTGCGATAGCATGCTAATTCGAGTTGGGGCGGAGTCTTCGCTGGCAGCGATAAAGTTAGTAACGTTATTGTCGCCAGTAGCGCGCCAAATAGCACCTTTCACGGTGGCGCTATTCGGTGCGAAAGCCAGCAGCAAAGACACCGCTGTGGTCTGAAGGCTGCCGGCTTTCACAGGCCCGCCCCCCCGTCCCCTGTTTTCGCTGGATTCATCATTCAGATGAATCCAGGCCTATGTTTGCAAATTCAAGTGTACTTCTTGAAATGTAACTTGAAAACTCATAAATAAAAAATAAAAATTTCAAAACAGCTGAAAAACAAAGCATTATTCAATATTTAAACTCAAATATTTTCAAAAAGGTCTTAAAAACCATTTCAAAATGACAACAAACACTATCCATCAATTAAAACTAATCTGAATAAAAAAATTCCCTGCTCTCCCTACCTGGAATTTTTTGATTTCCAGTCACCCTGAGATTGTGTGGAAGGGAGCCACACAAACTTTATCCTCTCTCTTTCACACATACTCACACACATATATACAGTTACACACTCCCTCTCTCATACACACACCAATACTCTCACAGGCTCTCTCCCCTTCACACAGACACGGGCTCTCATGCATGTTCTCTCACACACACAGCATACAGGCTCTCACATGCTTACAGGCTCTCACATGCACTCACACATGCTTACAGGCTCTCACACACATTGCTTCTCTCTCACATGCATGCACATGGGCTCTCACACATGCATACAAGCTCTCTCCCATGCACTTACACATGCGTATAGGCTTAAACACATGCTCTCTCAAACACCAACACAGACTCTCTCTTACATGCACACAGGCTCTCACTTACTTTCATTCACACACACAGGCTCTCACTTACGTTCATTCACACACACAGGCTGTCACTACTCTCACTCAGGCCTCTCCAGGTCTACTCTTCCAGCCGTGGCCATGCCCCTCTTTAAGCACCGGCAGGCCTAGACTTCCAACCATGGTGGGATGGGCTCCATTGTGGCCACACGCCGCTCCTGAGGCCCAGCTGGGCCTAGTCTTCCAGCTGTGGTGGGGTGTGCTCTGCCACAGCCATCTGGCTGTGGGCACTTAGGCAAAGTGAGGCGGCCACCGTAAGAGAATTTTTGGGAAATACTTTTTGCCCCAGAGTTTGCCGCCTGAGGCAGCCACCTTACCTTTTTTCATTATAGAACCACTCCTGGGGACCCCTTCTCTCCTGCCAGAGGAGAATTGGGTTTTCCCTGCTCTGGCTTCCTCTTTCCACCTGTCCCTCATTTCACACTGTTCCCCTCTTAATTCCTGGCAAAATGATCAAAGGCAAACTAGGATGCTGTAGCTGGTCATCTCACATTTCATTCTTTTTTATTCTATTATAGTTTTTATTTTAGATCACTTTTGTCCTTTTTTTCCTTAAAACATTTAAACTTTGCAGAGTGATCCCAGGATTGGCTGGAAATCTGCAATCATGCCAGGTTTTGCTTTACATGCCTAGAAATCTCTCAGCCAAATCAGCTGCAAGCATCCATAAAGTGCTCCGAGATTGCCGTCCATGTCAGGTTTTAATTCAATCAGCCCCTTTTAGAAACCATTACAACTTATGGCTCCCAGAGCTCAGCATTTAATACAACAGTTTTCACCAAGCTACAAGGAAAACAAATGTCTGTTAAATACAGAAATTCTGAAAGCCCCCACCCTTAAGAAACATCTTGGCTATCCTCACTTTAAATAATTCCATATGGACAAACCCTGGGGGGAGGGGGGAGTGCAAGGCCCTGGGAAGCAGCGTGGTAATGGTTAAGAGTGCACATTGTTGACTGGGAAATGGGAAATGTTTGCTGGCGATGTCACAGCCCAAGTTGCTGGCAGATGCATGCGCCTCAAGCAGCAAACACTGGGCCCCTCTGAACATGGCGCCGGGGGTAGTCACTCCACTCACCATCCCCTGAGGCCTCACCCCCCCCCCCTCACCCCAGAAAAGGTTCTCAGGCTCAGTGAACAGACTGAGAAGGCACCGTCCTTAGCTTACGACTCAGTCCTTGCGTTGACGCTTAGTTGCATTTAATTTGCTTCTTCCATTAGTCGTCCTCAGCACGTGGCTGACTGACCAGTCAGAGAAGCCAGTTCCCGTCAAGGTAAAAATCTAACTGTAGGTAGAAGCAGCAAGTAATGAAGGTGGGGGATGGGGCGAACGGCAGAAATCCCTCCAATCCCCCCTACACCCCACTTGTTAAGAGATTTTATATTGTATAAAAGTGACTTTCGCGTCCATGCTTGCAGGGCGCACTCCGCCCCGTAGCTCCGCAGAAGCCCTGCAGAATGCCGCCCCTTATTTTTTTGTTTCAGAAAAGCCACCATTGATTAGCAGAATGCCAGAGTGTGGGCTGCGCTGGCTTTCGGTAAATGCAAAAGGCATTCCTCCGCCACACCCGAGGTATCCTCTGCAGATAAACAGGGCACTTTGTGTGGCTGCAGATCTCTTTAGCCCAGTTCTGTTAAAGCAGCAGTGTCAGCCACCTCTGTTTTCTATAAATAAAAGTACCAAATACTTCCTTTAAATACTTGTTCCGTGGCTACTTATCATGAATGGGCCTGGGGAGAAAGATGAGGAACAGGTGCATCTACAATAAGTGCAGTTTAATCTAACGACACAGCAGGCCATGGCATAGCTGGGTGGGTACCACCAGATTATAACACCCCAGAGACCAAATGGGTCAGTACCAGCAAGCTGGCCAGGCACTGCCTGCATAGCTATGTTGGTATGCGCATCTACGATATGGAAATACATTCTATAATCTGCTGTGCACAATAGATTTTCTTTAATTGCAATGGATCCGATGCTGTAATATTATGTTAACAGCTGATGAACCTTTTAGCTCAACTATTAAAGCATATACATGGCTTGGGTATCTGCCACAACACTCATAACTGACCCCCCCCCCCCCCCCCCCCTTAGTTTTCATTGCAATGTTTTCTGACACTGCGTTACTTTTCCTTTTGGAAAATGTACATTTCTGCTTTGGGAAAACCTTATTTTTATCTGTAAAGCTTTATTTTGTTTTAAAAAAAAACAAACAAATCCGTACTAGCTAGCTTTTCTGCCTTCTGGTGAAGATCTTTTCTTTTGAACTGGAATCCCAGGCTGCTTTATATACACACACAGTACTCAACAATAAAGCACACAGCTGGGAGAACAGGGAGGGGGGAAAGACTGCAAGGCTTGGTGTTTGATCTCTGTGATCTCACCAAAGCATTGTGTGTGGTGAACTTGGGCACACGGAGATACAATGGCATATGCCTGCAGTCACTCAGAGTTTAAGGAAGAGACCGGCGGTCGCTAAAAAGTGATGCATGAACTTCCTGTGCTCATGAGGTTCTTAGGCCTCTCTTCCGACTTCTCAGCTCCATCACTGTGTCCCGTGTTCCCCCCCCGCTCAGCTCAATAAGGTCTACAGGCTTGGTCCAGGGGATGGCGACGGATCAGATCTATGGGAAACTTAGAGGGAGGGAAAGGAAGCACTCAAAAGATATATGACAGAAACCCTCCAAAAGATCATGGTCAGGACCTTTCATTCCCAACACAATTTCACTTCACTGCTGAGCTGGCCTTGCTGAACTGCTTTTCCCAACTCAACAATACAGCATCTTATTCACCCCGGGGTACAATGTTATTTGCCTCCATAAGCAAGTGTTATTTTAGGGGTGCCAGCTGCCCTCAGATCGCCTGTGGAGCTCGGTTAAGCAGAAGTTCCAGTAGAGGGAAGCAAAGCCTTACGAGTGGCTGCAGAATCTGCAGGGAGTGAACGCTAGTTATTGGTTCCCCAGTCCCCATCACAAAAGGAAATCATTTTTTTTCTTCTTCATCTGTTCATACTCTTGCGATTACCCCCTACAAAAAAGAGAGCCCAAAGATCTCAATTTTTTTTTTTCATTTTGCCTCTCCAAAAACTTTAGTCTGCTGCATTTCAGTAACAGTTCCGTCATAGTCCGAGCACAACTTCTCCCTCTCTGCGTAAAGGTTTTCAAATGTTAATGCAGACCAACATAAGCAAACATAAACCAAGCCCCTTCACATTCTAGTGTTAGTATAAGCTAAGTGGCCAGAGGAAAATTCAAATCGAAGACGCATGGAATGTGAATCAATCACACTGGTGAAGGATGGGCTAAAATGGTAAACATCGCCAAGGAAAAGCTAACGCGTTGATATAGATATTATCCTCAGAGAAGTCACAAGGCACAAAAAAAAGATTGTGAAACAGCGACCGCATATAAAACATTTGATTTATGGAGTTAAATATTGTGGTTGCTGTCTTAGTCCATGTAAGATACTTGGCACCATAAGCCTTCAGTAGCAACTACCTAGGGATTTTTTTTTTACCCTGTTTTATATCATGCCTTGCCCCAACAATGTACCTAGTCTGGCCATTGCAGTGATGGTCCTTGGCTGAGGGCTACGCACCAGAGCTCCTTCTGGAATCCTGCAATCATGGACCCTAAATCCAGCCACCAGGCATCACCCATATACAATGACTACGGCTCCCTCCAACGGAGTAGCCATGACTGGGCCTCAGGGGCCTATGTCACCTCACTTTTGGCCCAGGCACCCACCCCTAGCAGAAGGATCATGCCCCATCCGAGACAGCTCTTAAAGGGGCAGTAGTTAGAAGGCTTGGAGGCATTAGAACGACCGCCAGTCCATGATCCCCTGCACCTTTAAAGAGACTAACTTGAATGGGAAGCACTACTGCCCTTGGGCTAGACATGGAGGAGTTTGAGGCCATCAAAAGACTTTCTTTACTTTTGGCAGGTAATTATTTATCTCCTTCCTCTCAGCCCCAGCAAAGTTCAGGAATGCCTGAGCTAAGCGGAAGCTCATTAACATACCGTATTTTTCGCCCCATAAGACGCACTTTTTTTCCCCCAAAGGTGGGGGGAAAATGTATGTGCGTCTTATGGAGCGAATATAAAAAAAAAAAAAAAAAAAATCTAACAAACCCCCCCCCCCCCCCCCCCCCGACTCCCCCAAGACCTGCCGACAATTTCCTACAACCCCCCACCCTCCTGATCCCCCCCCCCCATGACCTGACAAATTAATTTCCTGCAACCCCCCACCCTCCTGACCCCCCCAAGACCTGCCAAACGTCCCTGGTGGTCCGGAGGGGGTCCGGGAATGATCTCCTGGGTGTGGGCCGTCGGCTGCCAGTAAACAAAATGGCGCCGACGGCCCTATGCCCTCACTATGTCACTGAGACCGACCGCTGCTATTGGTCGGTCTCAGTGACATAGTGAGGGCATAGGGCCGTCGGCGCCATTTTGTTTACTGGCAGCCGACGGCCCTATGCCCACACTATGTCACTGAGACCGACCGCTGCTATTGGTCGGTCTCAGTGACATAGTGAGGGCATAGGGCCGTCGGCGCCATTTTGTTTACTGGCAGCCGACGGCCCTATGCCCACACTATGTCACTGAGACCGACCGGTTGGTCTCAGTGACATAGTGAGGGCATAGGGCCGTCGGCTGCCAGTAAACAAAATGGCGCCGACGGCCCTATGCCCTCACTATGTCACTGAGACCGACCAATAGCAGCGGGCGGTCTCAGTGACATAGTGAGGGCATAGGGCCGTCGGTGCCATTTTGTTTACTGGCAGCCGACGGCTCACGCCCAGGAGATCGTTCCCGGACCGCTCCTGGACCCCCGCTGGACCACCAGGGACGTTTGGCAGGTCTTGGGGGGGTCAGGAGGGTGGGGGGTTGCAGGAAATTAATTTGGAAGGTCTTGGGGGGGTCAGGAGGGTGGGGGGTTGCAGGAAATTAATTTGGCAGGTCTTGGGGGGTCAGGGGGGTGGAGGTTGTTAATTTAAAGGGTTGGGATGGGGGGGGGGTTTGGGGGTTCCCAGGGAAAGAAAAGTTTTCTGATCTGGGGAGTGGACCGAAATGGCCCTCCCCAGACCCGAAAACAAAATGGGGAGAAAAAAAAAAGCTATGCACTCCCCTAATTTGCTCCATAAGACGCCCAGACGCAGAGCCGGTTTAGCACAATTTTTTTTTTTTTTAATTTTCCCCCTCTGAATCCTAGGTGCGTCTTATGGTCAGGTGCGTCTTATGGAGCTGCTCCATAGCAGCCCGAGAGATTAAAACTTGTATAAAGTAGTTACCTTAACCCCAGAGGAAGCACGAGAAACAGCAGAGACAAGCCAGAGGGACAGAAAAGAGACAAGAGAGTTACAGAGTGTTGTCAGAAATGAAAAGCATTTTGTAGCCACTGCCTGAAGAGCCACATGGGATGGGGGCAGGGCAGGGAGACAACAGTGTCCACTATGGACCACGCTAAAAATTCAGCTCTGGCTAGGCTCCTGGCTC
Organism: Rhinatrema bivittatum; assembly: GCF_901001135.1. NCBI lineage: Eukaryota > Metazoa > Chordata > Amphibia > Gymnophiona > Rhinatrematidae > Rhinatrema > Rhinatrema bivittatum. The sequence continues at coordinate 321,947,932 of NC_042618.1, forward strand.
CCTCCCCACCAGGGGCTTTGCAGCATCCCCCGTGGCGAGTAGATCCAATTATAGGCTCAGACTGGAGACCTTCCATATAATAGTGCACAGCACTGCCACCGAGCCACCAAACTGGCCTCAAATCTGGATTTTAATGTAAAAGCGCTCAGGAGCCGGATGAAAATATGCAAGGCCACAGATTAATCTCAAGTAACAAAGAGACAGTCACTAATCCCCAGTTAGAATACAGAGCTGCCTTTGTAGAACAAGCCCGGGATATTCTAGCCTGACAATATGCTGAAAGCTCTGGTTCGGATTGAAGGGGGGGTTCCCCATTTTTTTTCCCTATGCGGAAACCTTTAGTTTGAAATCCCTTCATTCTCCCCATTGCTCAGCTTTTCTCGTTGTTTTTTTTCCCCATGTTCCTAGATCTCGACCATTTTCTCATGTCATTGCCCTCCAGGCTGGTCTCGGCTTTCTTCTATCATGCCCTCCAGTATAAGGACAACTAATTCACAAACTCCCACCCATTTACTCATCCCACTGGGGTCACTGAAATAGTAAACAGGAAATGGGATGGGATGGGATTAGTTAGGAGTCAGGAGCTCTCACATGCAAGACTCTACCACACTACCAAGTTGGTACTTTTTATATCCCTGTGCTGGATTTTACCTATTTATTTATTTGCAGTTTTTATATATCGACATTTGTTTAGTAACCTCACATCGGTTCACAGATAACAGAAACATTGCAGCTGTGCGTAGAACAAACATATGCAACAGTGCTTTACAAAAAACATTTACAATAATCAATAAACTTATAAAATACTTATACAATATAAAAATATAAAAAACTTATACAACAATAATCAATAAATCTAACTAGAATTGCACCTAGTAATGCCAAAGAGCAGACTTTTAACTGTAAGATGCATGCCCTCTGAAGGATTTCACCACGTGTCAATGAAGCATTACTTTAATACTTACAGCATTATTAATTAAAAAGTGTATGCAAACAGAGCTGCACACACACCTGTTGTGTGTTAACCATAAGGACAGTCCCAGTTAGGCAGTAATCATGAAAACTGTCAAATCCCTTTGAAGTTGTGCTAGGACAGAAGGTGGTTTATGCTACTTAAGAGGTGGATGAAAATTAAGAACAATAATTTCCCAAATCAAATTCTTCAATTTGATTTTAGCACCAGCATATTAACGGGTAGCACATTATTAACTTCTACTGTTATTGCTAATAACAGAAATTTTGCTTGGCTTCAGGTTACTGGAAGAGGGTGAGGCAGCCCTGGGTTTTTGATCTACCATTTCAAAGCGGGTCGTATTGAGGAGGGCCGAAGGATGCCCTCACACAGGAGCGGATGCACCAGGCCAGATTCACCCATTTCTTAACACCTGGAGCCAGGGCTGCGGGATTAGGCAGCGTCAGCGCTGCCAGGGTACGTGAGAGTGGCATTTTCAAAATGTGAAAGAAGGGGTCTAGGTTTGGGGAGAGGAAGGAAGAGAGAGCGAGATAGAGAGAAAGAACTGTAAGAGGGTGACCAGAACTCTCTATATCTACCACTGTCAGTGGGCACATTCAACTCAGGGCGGGTTAGGGGTGCAGGGCAGTGTTACATTGGTCTGCCTAGGGTGCTACAGACCCTTGCACCAGTCCTGCCTGGAGCCTGGTGTTCACTTTAAAGTCTCAGGCAGCCCCCCTTCCTGTAAGTTTTATCTCTGCCAGCATTGCTCCAAAGCAAGACTTCTTTCTATGGTGTTTCTTGGCACCAATTTGCTCATGAAATTGGTAATTAGAAAAAAAAAAAAATGAAAGAGGATAAAGGTTCATTTTACATTAGATTGCATAAGCAGGGAACAGTGCTTTGTGTATGCAGCCTGGAGGTGGAAAGTTCCAGTCTGGCAATACTTGCCCTCAAAGTGCTAGTCTGAGCTGAGGAGTGGCCCCTCCCAGTGGTGGCCGGTAAGTTAGAACAAAGGCAATGCCAAAAGCAGTATTGTCATTGCCCTCCCCCCCCCCCCAACCTTCCTCACTTCCACCCAGTACCCCTCTCTATCCTTCCCTCTTCATTTCTCCCTTCCCAGCCTGGATCTCTCTCTCTACCTCCCAGCATCCATTCCCATTACCTTCTGGTATCTCTGGTGTCTTTCTGCATTTTGGGGGTGAAAAATGCACCACCACGCCTGCATATGAGCTGCTAGCATCCCCTCCATCTTACCCTTGCCTTCAATGAAGCAAAACTGAGCAATGAGGAATTTCTATCCAAAGAAACAGAGATAGTGACAGAAAAGGAACAACTTGCCCATGTGTCCCTGCCTACTGTGCTGTCTCAGGCCTTACTCCATCTAGGTTCTTCCCCATCCCCCCCCTCCTTCCCCCACTGCTAAGGACCCTTGTATGCTTATTTCTGCCACTTTTCCCAGATGTTCGCACGCGCTCAGTGAAAAAAAAAAAAAGTACTCTCTCCCATTCCTTTTGAGCCTTTTCAGCTTCATATGATGACCACCCCCCTTACCCTCAAGTCTTTCATTCTTTGGAATAAATTCTAGTCAGGTGAATCTGTGACGGCAAGTGTACTCTATAGAATGCTGTGACTGGACTGGCTGCAGACTTTGGGCTTTACGGTAGGTTCAAGTTCTGTAGCACCATCTCATCTGGGTGGACGGTCATGCTCAATCCCAAAAGAGGATGGAATGCATAAAGGCAAGAGAGAGATACCAGCCTTATCATCATAACAGGATCTCAGAGTGCCATCAATATTTCACAAAGAGTGAGCGTGAAACAGCAGCATTAGCAGAAAGTATTCCTTTCCTGCCATTTGCTCTTCAGCTGATGCACCAGGGTGAATGGCTTTTGCTTTCCATGTGATCTAGAGCTGGCTCCACGATAGTGGCACCATTCCGTGCTACTGTATGTGTAGAGCCAGTTAGGAGTTTAAAGTGAAATAAACCGGACAGAAGATCTTTATGACTCAAGTGACCACACATGGATTTGAGTTGGTCCTGCTTCTACCCCCACTACTTGCATGGAGATGCATCCAGCCTTGTTTTGGTTTTTTTTAAGGGGTAAAAAACTACATCTCCCTGTATGCAATGCGGCAAAACCTGGACTGGATCTGCTTGTTCACTGTACATTTTCAACATGTCTTATAGGGATCCTCATTAAGATGCCAGTATTTCTCTGACCCTCTCCAGTTTCCAAACCCTCTATATTTCATGTCATGACTCCCTTAAAAGTCATTGCCAGGGACCCTGAACAACAAGAGTTAAAGTGTGGTAGATAATGCACCCATCACAGGAAAGCACTACAATGCTGCAGATTCCTGGAACAGTCACTCCTATTACTGGGAAATGTATCTCAGAAAGCTGATTGTATAACAAGGATGTAGTTCAAGCCCTTGCAAACAGCCAGAAAAATGTGAGAGACGGAAAAAAAAAAAAAAGACCTAGATAGAACAAAAAGAATCTGGTAATATTACTCCATTCCAGTTCTAATAATGCCCTAGAGGTAGAGTTACTTCTTAATTTGCAAGTGAGGACAGGCACGCTCCTAAATCTACGCTGAAATATCAAAACGACTGCCATTTCTAACGGAGCACATCAACAAGAGCAAAAATGATTGTGGAGCTCAAGCGGTTTGTTCTCTTCTGCTGTCCTAGAACTGAGGGGCTGACAGAGACCTCATAAAAGGTCATCCAAAAAAAAAAAAAAAAGGACAGCAATGCCCTTCGGAAGGCAGCACTGAGTGGGTGGGGGGGCACTTAACTCCTTTGATGCCTGTTGACAGTGACTTGGCTGAACAGTTAGGATACCTCCCGGATCAAGCAAAACCAGGTGGGTAGCAGTGCGCCTGGTGCTATGCAAGTTGCAGTTATCCGCCCCTGCTGCTTTGTAAAACGACTGTGGCTGTTTTTCCCCTGCGCTGTGCTGATATATCTCACCTACACCACATAGACAGCTTCAGGGCTGCCAAGTGCTGATGATGATAAGGAAAGTTAACAGCAGTCGCAGGCCAGGGAGTGCGAGTGCGAGAGGCTCTGTGGCCACTAGGGGGCTCCAGCTGGTTGGCAAATAAAGACGCTGCATCCTTTCATGCCCTGGCCTCTCAGAAACCTGAGCCCCTCCCCAAACCGGGCTACTACCCCACTATATTTAAACACACTTCCAGTTGTAAGTAAAAGGCAAATGTTGTGAGCAGGCAGGCCTCCACAAATAATCTGCGGCCATTAACCAATCTGCCAAACACAGCTTGGGAGATATAGGGGGTGGGGGGAGAGAAGGGTTCCCAATGATTCAAGATAAGCAGTTGGGTTCCTTTTAAATTGAAAAGGGAGAGGTAGGCAAACAAAGTAAAAAAAAAAACAAAAAAAAAAACAGCAAATAAAACAGTAAAACTCCTTACCATTGTTAGAGGATGTTAAGCAATGCCAGGTGCTCATGCCCTGGCTGCAGTTCTGCCACAGATCTGCTGAATAGTTTTGGCCAACTATCCATTCCTGTATTAATAATAAAACAGTATTTATTATATCACCATCTATCCATATATAGTGCAATAAAGGATAAGTCACGCAGTTATAAATTAAGTCTGTGCTCCAAAAAAGCTTACAAGCTAACAGTTTGATTACTGAGAGAGCCATTCCCAGGCTCCCCCACAGTTCATGCACACATGGCGGAAAGCTCTGGGTGATGGGGAGGTAAAAGAACTCCTCTGAAGCTAAAGGGACAAAAAACAAACAGTGCACGCAACAAAATGATCCCCACATCTTAACAGTACGTTCAGTCTCGTTTTGCTGCGACTCTGTGAGGATTCTTTTTTTTTTTTTTTTTTTTTCTAATCGACTTTTAGATCAGGGCATCTTTTATCCAAGCTCCAGATCTCAGCCACGTGTCATTTTGCCAAATTTTAATCAAGAGCCCTGCCTGTGCTGAGAGGATCGGAGGTCCTTTAATCATCGGTTTTTCATTCAGTCGCAGAGCCTTGATATATTCTGCTGGCTGGAAGGTTGAAGTTCCCCGCCAGATCAGGTCATGTCGGACCGAAAACTAAAAGGCAACTACTGTTTTATTCTTGAGTGATTCTAGATTTTTTTCATTGAAAGAGAGAGAAAAAAAATCCAGCCACCCTATAATTATGCTTACATCCCCAGGGTGCCGGGAACACAAGAATTTTGAACTATTTAGGTTTGTGGGTTATATATCTATTTATTTATTTAAAATATATAGCCTGCTCCACCCCATGTTCTGGGCGGGTCGCAAAACAACAATCATAAAAAGTATACAAATTACAATTAAGAGAGATTATGTTTCCTTACATTCTCCAAGGAATCTCTTTATAGATCTTTTGTGCCAGTGCATTCCCTCCAACAACGGAGAATTGCTCCCAACCCAAACGTACGGAACGGGATTATGCTAAATAAAAAGTATAGTATGTATCTTGTCTCGTCCGGGTCAGGGCAAATGAGCTGCAGAGAGAGAGAGAGGGAGCGAAAGAGAGAGGGAGCGAAAGAAAGAGAGCGTGCGCGAGAGAGAATTAGCAGCAAACGCTCCGTGTTGTGGTTTCCGAAACGACCACGAAAACGAGAAAAAGAAAACCAACCTGCTCGTTTCGGAAACCACAACACAGAGCGTCTACCAGCGACTGTGTCGTTCACCGGTCCGCTCCAAAAACATTATATATATAAAAGTAAACCCGAAGAGTTATTATTTTTATTATTATTATTATTATTATTACTTACGCTAACAATAGTGGAGACGAAGAGTAGCACCAGCACTGCAACGTGAAGAAGAATGATCCCCAGCAACAGGACAAGCATTTTCGTTGCACTTTTCAAAAGATCTAGCGAAGGGAGAGGGAAAAAAAAACCAAACTAAACTGAGAGAAACCAACTTTTTCGTCCTTCTCCCAGTAACCGAGCAGCCCGTATTGGGCGTGTTCCTGGGTTCAGTAAGATCATATGAACGTGGGTGTGTCTGGCAATCTGAAAACAGTGCATCTTTATCACCAATAGAGGGCGCTGTGTAAGCAAAATAAACTTGACATGTTCATCTGCCTAACCTACACCAACCATTCCGTATTTTCACTTTTAAAAAAGGCTTTATTCTGTGTCTTGATGTTGGGGAGGGAGGAGGAATCATAAAAACTAAAGATTATGTGTTGCCATATTCTTGTTTAAAGGTTTGGCCCAAGGCATAAAAAAAAAAAATAATAGGAGTTCCCTAGATTGTCCTACAATGGCTGACTGGACACACCCCTATTGCTCTTCTCTACTATATTATTGTACTTAGCACATTTTATTTACGGTAAAAATGGTAGCCTTGTGTTTGAGCCATTGTTTGCAATAAGAGGGGAAAAAAGCTAAAAGCATGCGTTAGGAGACAGAGAAAAGCTGCTTTTTCTCCTCTTGAAAAAAAAATCATCATACACATCAGTGATAAAATTATCCCTAACGCAGCTTTTTATTCGGGGATTTTTTTTCAGTACCTTTTTAGCAGCGAGGCTACAAGCATAAAGAAAGTGGAGAATCTTATATCACACAATAAGGCACAGCTTCAAAAGCCTCACACCCTGTAAAACTCAGGATTCATTAAATTCTGTAGAATATTTCATTTGCCCACTAGCTGGCATTCAACAATTTTGGCTTTTCTTTTTTTTTCTACAAAACTGAGAGCTTTCCAGTTTTAAACCCAAAGTCAGTAAATATGATGTACGAAAATGTCGCCGAGGCTCCTTGTTCTTCAGGGTGGGGAGGAACTGGAAACCGTTATCCACAGATAGAAGTCTGCAGCACCGTCTGCCTTTCGCTATCTGGAAGTTCATTAAACGCCACAGCCCCGAGAGCTCGTCCAATGGTAGACTTTAAACCTCCTTGTCTGCTCATTGTAAGCCAACTAAATAATGTATAACGTGGTGTGAAGTGCAGAAAAAAAACACAAAGGGCTTATGTTCTAAGCTTTTTCCCCTACAGACACAAAATGGGGGGGACGGACCGGGGGAGGGGGACTTTTTTTGACAGAGTTCAGCAACTCCCAGTGAGCAGTGCTACTGGACATGTCGATGATATTTTTTGCAACCCGGAGCTGCCTTTTACATAGGTATCCACGAAATTGCTTAAAAATAAACTAGCTAGCAGGTCTAATTATAAAGAATGATTCATGCCTGCAACCAGATCCTGTTTCGCGGAGTCGGTATTTGGGGTGCGTTCCAGCGTGAAGGGGGATCACTGACGTACGGCTATTTACTATTAACCAAATGGATGACATGGAGAATAATAATTATTATTAAATATATGAATTGAATATACATGCTCGGACGATTCTTCTCCGCCGTCCCCAGAAGCAGATCCGGGATGATTTTTTTTTTTTTTAACGACATTAAAAATAACACACATCAGCCCAGAACAGAATCTGACAGCAAAAGAGCCACCCAAAACATTTCGAAGCATTAAGAGCCAGGCTGCGGGACTGGGAGCAGGAAAATGCATGCTCCTTGCAGGAAAATGCATGCTCCTTTGGGTTATACTGGCTGAAAGTGTAGCACATCCCCGGAGAATCCAGCAAAGAAGAGCTCCCACTTACTTTTTCTAAGAGGATCCGCACAACGTTCGAACGGAGCTTGCTCCTCCTTTATGGCGAAAAAAAAAAAGAAAAGAAAACAAGCCGAGGAAAGCAAGCGAACCCCTAAAAAAGAAAAAAAAAAGGAAAGCCAAGAAGGGGAGAACAGATCCAGGATCCCGTGTGAGTCCCGTTTCAATCCAGACTCCAGTGACAGAGGTCAGAGGCAAGTGTGAAGTTATAAAGTTTCCCTTTAACGGGAACAACGCCCTGATTACGTGTGAGCGGTTGGGTGTGCCCTCGTGTGCGTGTGTGTGGGCATGTGGGGTGAGTGTGAGGGAGAGACAGTTATAGTGCTATAAATAAGCCTCGGGGAAACCACAGGAGCCCTATCTCGGATTCTCTGGCGTGGAGTGACGCTGGAATGTGACTTTGAGCCCGTTTACATTATTGCGCTGTGCGTGCGTGCATGGAAACCCAGGGAAGGAGCGCGTTCTCCTCCGCCCCCTCGCGTAGGGTGGAAGAAGGGGCTCTGAGGATGCAGGGAAAGCCTCGCCTTGCTTGCAGGATCCATGTGGGCTGCAAGGCTCCTGGCATGCAAGATCGGGGGGGAGGGGGAGGGAATTATTGTCAGAGCTTGGCCAGCAACGACGCTCGGGACCCCTTGGAGCTGATGACCGCCGTCTGAAGGTTGTACAAGCCGGGAATGTGTTTGTGGAAGTTTCATTTGTTGGGCGCCCAAATATTACGACTTTATCATTTTTTTTAAATATATATATCATACATTGACTATAAGTTAGCCGGAATTTGAAAACTTTTTACTTAAAAAAAAACTTTAAATATAATAAAATGGAAAGTGACAGACTTATAAAAATTATTCTTCTTGTTAAAAAATATTATTTCATGACATTACAAAATCTTAATAATACTTTAACACGGACATATGAAATTTGTTTGCCTTTCCAAAAGTTTAGTGGTGCATGATGCTGTGCGGTTTGATGAAGATATTGCACTGAACCGGGAGCCCATAAACTCTCTTAGATGCCCCACCTTAAATTATTACAAGGCAGATTGTTTTTAATGTTAGCAATAATTTGCTTCCTAGAGAGAGATAGGTTTCACATCATTGTGTCTAATCCCTCTCAATTCAGAATTACATGATAATAATTTGAGTGACTGACAATGATTGAATTACGCGAGTAAAAAAAAAAAGCAAGCAATATATTAGTGGAGAAATATTTGTAATAGTAGCTGGAATGTAATATTCTGATGGCATTATTGACTAGATTGTTCCCACTACATGTGTTAAATCCTACATTGAGAGCGCAGGCAGTGGAGAATAGAAGTGCTAAGCTTGTGTTAAGACACTGGGCTACGTGCCCTGGCAGTGTATTCACACTCAGCTGGACTGGAGACGTAGGTGAGGCAAACTGAACATCTTTTGCAGAGCTTCCTCGTCCTAACCAGGGCATGGGACAGGTCGAAGAGGTGGAACTGCCTAGCTAGCAGTCCTTCCTTCAGGTGCTGGGCACTGGCATTTGAAAGTGGTCTGAATCCAACTTTTCCCAATGTATTTTGTGATGATTGAAGTTTATTTTACAGTTTAAACAGGTATGGATTGGAACTGACAAAAGTTAAATGAAACTCTGTAGTCTATGAAGTAGGCAGGTGCACAGAGAAACAGCGTCTGACACTCCAGGTGTGACATGTGCTGCCGAGGTTTTTTTTGCTACAAAGTTTACTCCTGCTATTTTGGGCTTTCAGTTCAAATCGAAACCGACCTCTGTGGATGATGATGCTCAGGATTACTTCCCCTCCCAACTCCCTTAGCCCAGTCATTACAGTGACAGCAAAGCAGGTTTTAACTCCAAGGGGTGCCCCTTCTAAGCCAGGATCAGGGCCCTGAAGCAAGGGCGCCCTGTTTGTACATCCCTAAAGCCAGTCCCACGCCACAGTCCTCTGCCATGGGCCATTAGGCTCCCTCCTAAACCCTGAAATCCAGGGGGTCTAAATTCAGCAACTAGGTGTTGTCATTGAGCCATGGCTGGGACTCCTCTTCTTCTCTCCCCACCCGCTTTGTTGCCCCTGCAATGTTTTTCTATTTTCATTTTTTTTTTATTGCCCACCAGACTTCATTTGCAACTACTAAAGGGGGGGGGGTTTCCTATACTTTTAGCCCCCTTTCCCATTTAACCTACCCATTGCGGCAACAATTCTCAGCTAAGAGGCCCCAGAACTTGGCTCCCTGTGCAAACGGGCACAAGTTCAACCTGGGTCTGCGATGTAGGTGTCTCCATTGTGCCATGGCTTGGACGTTCTCCCACTGGGATCTGTACATACCACCTCCACCTCCACTGCATCCCCAGCCTCAGTTGGCCAAGCTCAGACGTTATACCTGAATCTCCTGCATGGCAATGTTCATGATATTTTAATTTTTATTTATTTCTCAATACTATTTCCTGGTCTGATATTTTATTTTGTTGGTTTGTTTTATGTATGTCTTATTGTAAATTTTATGTTTGAATTGTAAGTCAATCAGAGTTTTATTTGTAAGTGAGCGTCTAAGAAACTGAAATAAATAAATACATATAATTACTTGTATCAATAAAAACAGTTGAATATTGGAACTGCCAGAGCCAAGCCCCTAGTTTATGTGGGATACATTGTACAGGTAATGGATGTTGACCGCTGGGGTAGGGCTGGGGTGAACTCTCCTAACACAACCACCGTAATGAAGGGGTTCAGATTATTTTGAGGATTCACTGGCAGCCCTGTGCTTGGGAGATGACTTTAATAACCCAGGCAACTGTCCTGGGGAAGAGACTGGTGTGATCCAGCAAATGTTGGACTGCCCGATGGCATTAAAAAAAATGTGGCTTTGACCAACTGATAAAGGGGATGGAACAATTCCCCTATGAGAAAAGGCTAAAGAGGTTAGGAGAATAGATAACTGAGGGAAGATATGATAGAGATCCATAAAATAATGAGTGGATTGGAATGGGTAAACGTTAATTGATTGTTTACACTTTCAAAAACTACAAAGACTGGGGAACATGCAATGACGTTACTAGGTGATGCTTTTAAGTCAAATAAGAGAAAATGGTGCTTTAACTAGTCTAACCTTCAACACGTCTCTCTCTCAACCAGACTCCAGTAGAGTCTGGATTGCTTAGGAAATAAGAACATAAATTTTGCATACTTGATCAGACTGGTTTCCAACAGTGGCCAATCCAGGTCATAAGTACATGGCAGGATTCCTAAATTCAATATATTCCATGCAGCTTATCCCAGGGACAAGCAGTGGATTCCCCAAGCCCACCTTAATAATGATTTATGGACATTTTCCCAGGAATTTGTCCAAACCTTTTTTTTTTTATATATGATACATAATTTATCCTTTTACATATTATATCATTGTTGTCCAAACCTTTTAAACCCAACTATACTAAACAGCTTTTTTTTCTTTTGGAAAATCATTTTTATTCAGCAATAATGCACTAACAGGTTTTACCATATCCTCAAGCAACAAATTCCAGAGGCTGAGTAAAAAATTATTATATCTCACCAGAAAAAAAAGAATCTAATTTTGCATTTAAAATCTGAATTCCTTTTATGTTAGTAATTTTGTTTTGGTCTTTAGCAGCTGGACCCAAAAGTGAGTGTTGCTCTGCTCTTGATGAAATCAGTGCATACCAGTAGTTTCATTTAGCTGGTAACATAGCTTGGCTATGCTAGAGAGCCACAGGGTAAGTCCTTGGACCTGTTTTGTTTTGTTTTTGACATTTTTATGAGTGATATTGCAGAAGGATTGTCAGGAAAGGTTTGCCTTTTGGTTGATGATACCAAACTCTGCAACAGCTTAGACACACAGGGAGGTATGGAAAAATATGAAGAGGATTCTAGTGTCAGGTTTAGGGTCAGGTAGCTAGGATTTAATGTTAAAAAAATGCAGCCTTATGCATTTAGGGTGCAAAAACCCAAGGGAGAAGTACAGTATAGGAGTGAAATTCATCTACGTAGACAGACGAGCAAAATCTGGGGTGATTGTATCAGATGATCTTAATGTTGCCAAACAGGTGGCTAAGGCAACAGAAAAAGCCAGAAAGATACTGGATGCAGAGGGACAGGAATGGCCAGCAAAGAAAAGAAGGTGTGATATTGCCCCTGTATAGGTTCCTGGTGAGACTTCAATTCTGGAGCATTCTGGAGAATGAACTTTCAAAAGAATATAAACAAAGTGGAGTCGGTCCAGAGAGTGGCTACTAAAATGGTCAGTGGTCTTCATTCTAAAGCATATGGGAATGGGGCAAGACTTAAAGATCTAAACACGTGTACCCTAGATGAAAGGTGGAATAGGGGAGATATGATAGAGTGTTTAAATATCTCCATGCAGAGGAGGTGAGCCTCTTTCAGAGGAAAGGAGGCTCTAGAACCAGAGGTCATGGGATAAGTGTGAAAGGAGGAAGACAGGAGTAATTTAAGGAAATATTTTTTTCAGAAAGGGTAACAGATGCAAGGAACAGCCTCTTCATAATCCTGTTTCTATGTATCACACGGGGAGAGTGGACTGCCTCTTCGGCTTGTCTCTGGGCTTTTACTGGCCTCCCTTGATCTCTGATGTTCTTCCAGCTTCACCAGACGAAATTTGATCATCGCGCTGACTCACCCAATTACCGAACTAAATGAATTGCATAATTTTCAAAATGACTCACAGCATTAGTTTTTGCAGTTAGTAAGTGCCCGTGCCTTTTTTTTTTTTTTTTTTTTTTTACCGGTTTGCCTTGGCAACCTCGGATTGCTCCAAGCCACACATTAGAAATAAAGCGCAGATGTTTGAAATTCTTAACCAGGACTTACCAAGTAAAACAGTCGCGTAAACGTTCCTGAAAATGTGTTTCCTAGAAAGACGAGTTTAGAGTTGCTCCCCTGGCAGGACCGCAGTTTTGTTGTTCCGAAAGTTCCTCCCTTTTAGTCCTCCCAGGGCGATTTCTTCTGTGCTGGACTTGGCTTACTGGAAACGGAGACGTTCAGCTTTCCCTGTTTATTCGGCCTCCAGTCCCAACGCCCAGGAAGCGTCACGGTGACCCGAGGGAGCCCGGCCTCCTGCCTTTAAAGGGGCAGCCCTGGGCTTTGGGGGGCTCTGGCTGGGCAGCTCAGGGCAGCAAGACAGTCCAGGGACAGATAATCTGCAGCAGAGGGGCAAGTGTGAGGGGAAAGGGGGGGACGGTGCCTTGAAATAACGAAATAACTCTCTCTCTCTCTTTCTGGGTTCAGCGCTTTACGGCAGTCTCCAGGGTGCATCCGGAGGTCCATCCGCTGGAAAGCTTGGGCCGAAGACGATGGAGAACTCTGCCCCGGATGAGGGCTGGGTGAGTGGAATTAAGGGAGAGCCGAGGAGGCAGCGACAACGCCAACAAAAGGTCAGGATGGACGTGGACGCTGCCTGCCTTGAAGACTTAAACAACAACAAAATCCTTATTATGCTGTAAGCACTTTCTCAGGAGGTGGCGATTCACGGCTCGATTTCTTTTCTGATCGCTGACTTCTTCAAGCGGCTTTTACTCCAACCAGTCTAAGAAAATGCTTGAAGCAGACAATGGAGGCTCTGTGACAGTATCCGTGCGACTCTTTTGCCTCTCTCGGAATGCGTTTTTAAGTTCTGTCGGTAATTACCTGCAGTCCCCTCCAGCAATCTACATTAAAGGCAACAATTACAAACGTAACCTCTATCACTGAACCTCAGATACTTCAGGCACGGTTTCATCCATTGTATTGCTTGGAAATATGAATGGTTCTCTCTCCCTCTCTCTAACCTGTATTGGCACATATCACAACAATATGGCTTGTGCCATTTTTTTTACAATACTTTATATTGCCATGGAATTTGGCAGGTAAGGATAGGGCCAAACTGTAGCCTAACACCGCCAGGGGACATTGCAGACATCCGAAGAGCAAGGCTGTGATGAGCACAGCAGGCACGTCATGCGCTCCACATGCTACCCTCACCAGCTAGAAGGAAGCTCTCTTGGAGCTGTTGCGGCTGTGCTTCTAGATGAAATGTCAGACTTTGCTGGTGGTGGGGGAGGGGGAGGGGGAGGGGTGGGGGCGGGGTTCTGTTGTATCCTCAGCCAGCAGAGATCTTGCAGTTCTTTGTGATTTTGCCATGGACCAGATCTCCATAGAAAGTACCTCCGAGATCACGACTCCTTCAAAGTGTGAGAATTTTATTAGGGGGAAAACATTAAAAATGTCTTTAAAATTTGTTGGCTTAGTCCTAAGCAAATGAATTGACTTGTTAATCCAATTGAAGGGGAAATAATGCTGTGTAGCTTAAGAACATAAGAACATGCCATACTGGGTCAGACCAAGGGTCAATCAAGCCCAGCATCCTGTTTCCAACAGTGGCCAATCTAGGCTACAAGTACCTGGCAAGTACCCAAAAACTAAGTATATCACATGCTACTGATGAAAGTAATAGCAGTGGTTATTTTCTAAGTCAACTTAATTAATAGCAGGTAATGGACTTCTCCTCCAAGAACTTATCCAAACCTTTTTTAAACCCAGCTACACTAATTGCACTAACCACATCCCCTGGCAACAAATTACAGAGTTTAATTGTGCGTTGAGTGAAAAATAATTTTCTCCGATTAGTTTTAAATGTGCCACATGCTAACTTCATGAGTGCCCCCTAGTCCTTTTATTATCCGAAAGAGTAAATAACCGATTCACATTTACCCATTCTAGACCTCTCATGATTTTAAACACCTCTATCATATCCCCCCACAGCCGTCTCCTCTCCAAGCTGAACAGCCCTAACCTCTTTGGTCTTTCCTCATAGGGGAGCAGTTCCATCCCCTTTATCATTTTGGTCGCCCTTCTCTTTACCTTCTCCATCGCAACTATATCTTTCTTGAGATGCGGCAATCAGAATTGTACACAGTATTCAAGGTGCGGTCTCATCATGGAGCGATACAGAGGCATCCTCTGTTTTATTCACCATTCCCTTCTTAATAATTCCTAACATTCTGTTTGCTTTTTTGCCTGCCACAGCACACTGAGCTGACGATTTCAAAGTATTATCCAATATCCACTATGACACCTAGATCTCTTTCCTGGGCGGTAGCTCCTAATATGGAACCTAACATCGTGTAACTACAGCATGGGTTATTTTTCCTTATATGCATCACGATGCTCTTATCCACATTAAAGTTCATCTTCCATTTAGATGCCCAATTTTCCAGTCTCACAAGGTCCTCCTGCAATTTTGTCACAATCCGCTTCCGTGTAACTCTGCCGATGCACCTCAGTCCTGACCACTAGCACGCTCTGCTATTCCAGGACAGAGACCCACACACCCAGCTCAGCACACTTTGTTCCTGACCAGCCCCACTGCTATTTCAATACTGACCCAGACATACATCTCTGCCATGCACCTCAGTCCTGTCCTGCAGCAGTCCCTGCTATTCCAGTATTGAGACCCACACACGGTTCTGAAAATGCCCCTCCTTCCTGACAATCATTTCTCTGCTACTCCAGTACGGAGACCCATTCATACAGCTTTATCACTAGATCGCCACCCTGTCCAGCAGTGCTGGTTTTCCAATCGATGTCTTTCTTCCCCCCACAGGTGTACTAGTGCACACATGGAGCTGCAGAGCACTGCATTCAAGTTATGTAACTGTCCTGTGGTGATGCTCTTCTGTGATTCGCCTTCAACTGGGATTACTACTATTCATTCACTCTGTAGCATTACTAGTATTGTATGGCACTGTAAAGCTACACATGAGAGACAGTCCCTTCTCTGTGGAGCTTAGTATGAGACCAAGGTCTACAGGCAAGACAAACATGAGACTGGGCTACTCCCAGGAAGTGGATTAAGGGAGGAGAATGGGACAGGATTGAGGAATGGGGGAGAAGGGGAAGATCAGGGATTAAGAGAGGATTGGGGAGGAGGGAAGAAAAGGGAGGTTCTGGGATTGGGAATGGGAGAGGAGGAGGAGGAGGGGAGAATTGTGTCCCTCTCCTTCTTACTCCCATGCTCATGCTCCCTCCTATTCCCCTCCACGGTTCTGCTCTTGCTCTCTTATCCTGTCCCCTCTGCACCCTCCCCCACCCTTTCCACCCGCCTCCTCCTCCTTCCTCTTCCTTTCCTTCATCCTTGGTCCTCTCTTGTAGGAGCAAGGCTAAATTTGCCTTACACTCACTCTCTCTCCCACCTGCTCCTGGTACTGACCCCCTCCTCTCTCACACAGATCCAGACACACACACACACACACACTCCCTGGAAGGAATCACCTCTTTCTCTCTCACACTCTCTCTCACACACACACATGCATAGAGACAGAGAGAGAAAGATATCCCTGGTGACAATCCCCTCTCTCTCCTTTTCAAACACACCCTTAGCGGCCACACACATCCCCCCCCCTCTCTCTCTCTTATCCCCTCTCAGTATCTCTTTCCCATCCTCCCTCTCAGCCCTACTGTCACCCATTCTATTCCACAGCCTTCATTCCCTGCTCACTGCCTCATGCCACTTCTCTCCTTCCCCCCTTCTCCTTCCTCCTGCTGATCCCCTCTGTCACTGCCAATCCAGCTGACAGTAGGAGCAAGAGAGCGGCAGCAGTTAAGGCAGTGTCCTCCTTTTTCACCCCAGGAGCCAAAGTTGGAATTTGAACCATATGGCACTATGGTGTCTTGTGTGGTTCAAAGTACGTGTCTGGCCCCCAGCATCAGCGAAGGAAAAGGAATCAGCCTGAGGCACCACAGCTGTCTCCTCCTGCTGTTGGCTGGAAAAGCAATGAGTGGGGGAGGAGGATCCGGAGATGGAACAGAGATCGGTGCAACCTGGATGGTGGACGAGGAAGATCGGGAGGAGAGAGGTATAGACTCACCTGACCTACTGCGCCCACCCCTTTCAGGAAATCTCATCGTGACTGGGCAATCCCGTAGCAACAGCTACAATTTACAGCCCTTGCCACAGAATTGCAGGAAGCTAGGGACTCATTGTATAAATGGATGTATCTATTTACATGTGCTTGTGTGTGTGTGTGTGTGTGCGTGCACTCACGCCTCTTCACTATAGGTCATTTAAGAAAGGGTGTGGCAGACAGCGGACATCTTTTCCTACAGAACAGAGCTGTCTTTTGCCTGGAGGGAGTCTGCTGTGGTAATTAATATATAATATATATATGTCTGTCACACCCTTTCTTATACAACCAATCTACTCTAATTTAATTTTAGGTTTATATCCTGCATTTTCAGTCCCTCGGGACCACCCGCGTTGGTTTGGTGTACACAGAAATGCAATTTGTTAAATACGTATTGCATAAATACAAATTTACGTATGGCATATTCAAGCACAGTTCATACATAGAAATGAAATATAATTTATACTAAACAATTCTTAAATGAGCCAATACATAAATAATAACAAAGCCTTAACACCCACCTAAATCGCACTCCCTATTCTCACCAAGGTCACAGAACTTAAACATAACAAATATTAAATTAAAAAACAAACAAACCACAATCTAATGAAAGACTGAAGGATGGGGGAAGGAGAGAGGAGAGGAGAGAGCTAGCAGGAGGACAGGCTGGGGAGAGGGTAGAAGATGAACAAAAAGAAGAGATGGTTCTGCATGAGCAAAACTGGAGACGTTCCCAGCTTGACTGGTTTCCTCAGGGACAAATAGGTCTTGGAAGAGGAAACCAAACCTGCCTCAGCCAAAAGGAAGCAATAGTTCCCTGGCCCTGTCTAAGTTTTTATGTATGTCTCAAATGGAGGAGCAGCTGGCTGAGAGCCAGAGAAGCCAGGGTTCAAACCCTGCGGACGCTCCTGCGTGCATGTTATAAAATAGGCTGAGTGCACGCACACGTGCCCAGAATTTTAAGTGGGTGCGTGCCTATCTTCACAAATGCCGCTTCAGCCACATAAGTGGGGGGGATTTTAAAGGCACGTGCGCCAAAGCCATTGGCCATTTTCCCAGTTCGTTCCCAGTTTGCCCAATTAAGGAATAGGACTTCTAAACCCCTTAGGTTTAATAGCTTCCCTTCCCCTGTTAGCCCTGACCCTTAAAACCCTGCTGACATGCCTGGATTTTTTTTTTATTTCATTACGCACGCAAAAAAAAAAAATGTCCCAATAAGAGTACAAATGAAATAAGTGTAGCAAAAAACGTTGCAACCAAACTCTTTAAAATGTTTTACTGCTCAAATGAAACAAATCTAATACAGAGAATACCTTTAAAGTTTCAATTATTTGGACCATCATAGCACCCCGCAAATGCTGAATCTTTTTTCATTCAGTATTTTCACTGCTACAGGTCACATATAATCATTGGTCATCAAGGATAAATTTCTCTTTTTTTTTGAGAGAGAAATTTTTTTTAAATTTTTGAGTGCGTACAATCAAAAAGAAGAAAATACTTCCCCTTCAGTAAGTTTGAGCGAGCCCGACATGATATCATGTTTTGCAAAGACTGTCTCGGGGGCTCTCGGTTTGTTATCATGATATCACGTCTATGCAAATAGTGGACTATCAATATTTTCTTATGTACAGATACTACTCTCCTCACCAGTAAAGAACAAGCTGAGAACCCCCGAGGCAATGTTTGCAAAACGTGATACCATGTCGGGCTCGCTCGAACTTACTGAAGAGGAAGTATTTTTTTCTTTTTGATTGTAAGCACTCAAATATTTTCGGGCTCGCTCGAACTTACTGAAGGGGGAAGTATTTTCTTTTTTATCATTGTAAGCAGTCAAAATTTTTCAAAAGATTTCTCTCAAAAAAAAAAAAAAAAGAAGAAATTTATCCTTGAGGATCGATGATTATATGTGACCTAGTGGTGAAAATACTGAATGAAAAAAGATTCAGCATCAGCGGGGTGGTATAATGGTCCAAATAATTGAAACTTTAAAGGTATTCTCTGTATTAGATTTGTTTCATTTGAGCAGTAAACATTTTTAAACAGTTTGGGCTGGATTTTCAAAGCTCTACGTGCGTAAATCGGCTTAGGTGCGCCGGGCCTATTTTCAAAAGGGGATCGCGCGCCGGTCAACTGCCGGCGCGCGCAACTTACTTCAGCCCCAGGGCTGCAATGAGTTTTAAAACAGAAGGAAAAAAAAGAAAAAGGGAGGGGGAAAAGGGAGGGGGAGGGAAGGGAAGGTGGGGTGGGGGGGTATGGCCTGGGAGGGAACGAGGGAAGGCAGTGCGACTCGGCGCAGGCTCGGCACGTGCAAGGTGCACAATTGTGCACTTCCTTGCACACGCCAACCCTCGATTTTATAACATGCACACTACTGCGCGCGCATGTTATAAAATCGGGTGTACATGTGTGCGCGCCGGGTAGCGCGCATACCTCTGAAAATCTACCCCTTTGCAACATTTTTTGCTTTATTTTATTACTTACATGCCATGTCGTGTATCTCCCGGTTTTGGCGCACATCATTCACCTTAAAATGGGGGGGAAACTTTAGTGAAATGGTCCCTAAACCCTCTGGTGACAAGGAATTACCTGCTGAATGTAACTCATCTTGAGCCACCCATGAAAAGGCTTGAGATAAATTAAATAAACAACAGCAGGGGTATGGGGAGGATGTACATACAGAAGATCAATTGGCCCCAAAATGAATGGAGATGGCTGTGCTTTAGATCTTGTTTAGATCTTTAAACATAGAGAAAGGAATTTGAATCCTGCCTCTTGCACTCTTTTTCATCATGTCCTTGGCACACGGCTGTGATGAGTGTTGTAGCAGAATTCACCGATTTACGGCAATGGGACAGGAGCTGCCGTCTGAGCTCTTCTGCTATGGCCTCTGGAATTAGACAGACCACCGACTCATTTCACATGGGCCACCTGAGCTGGGATTTGAACAGATGGCCTAATGTAATCTGCTTTGAAGCAGAATTGAAATCAAAGAAGGAAAGAAAGAAAACAAGATGAAAGGCTCTGTAATGCTGTCTCTAGATGACCTTGGATAAGTTACTTCATCTTCCATTTATCCATCTGTAATTGGTTGTTGATGGCCAAAATGATAAAGGGGATGGAACACCTCCCCTATGAGGAAAGGCTAAAGAGATTAGGGCTGTTCAGTGTGGAGAAGAGATGGCTGAGGGGGGATAAGATAGAGGTCTTTAAAATCAAGAGAGGTCTAGAATGGGAAAATATGAATCGGTTATTTACTCTTTCGGATAATAGAAGGACTAGGGGGCACTCCATGAAGTTAGCAAGTAGCACATTTAAAACTAATCAGAGAAAATTATTTTTCACTCAACGCATAAGCTCTGGAATTTGTTGCCAGAGAATGTGATTAGTGCAGTTAGTGTAGCTGGGTTTAAAAAAGGTTTGAATAAGTTCTTGGAAGAGAAGTCCATTAACTGCTATTAATCAAGTTGTCTTAGAGAATAGCCACTGTTATTACTGGCATCAGTAGCATGGGATCTACTTAGGGTTTGGGTACTTGCCAGATACTTGTAGCCTGGATTGGCCACTCTTAGAAACAGGATGCTGGGCTTGATGGACCCTTGGTCTGACCCAGTTTGGCAATTTCTTATGTTCTTATATGAGTCATTTAATATCTCTTTCTCTCTGCCATTCAGCATTCAGAACAGTGTGCCAAGTCATTCGTCTAAGTCATTCTCTCTTTCTGAAATGTTATAGTTGAGAAGTGTGGGAGGATATGCTCTGAAAGAAGAGTCCATGTTTTTGTAAAACAAAAGGCGCATCTGTATCCACAGCTGTAGGTGAGAATAGCCACTCCAAGGTTTACTTGTTGCAACAGAACAGAATTGCAAGACAAGATGTGTCACTAACTGGAAAATGGACTGTTTCCAATATATTTTTGTTTGCAAAGACATTCTGCAGCATCCTTCAGGGATTTTGTCAATATGATACCCAGGCTGCTGTCCAAAAGCAGAAATATGTAGTGATGTATGAGGGGCCAGGAGGTACTGTACATTAGCAAGCGAACAAGGTGAGAAGGAGTAAGCATATTTATTTGGAGTTCTTCTTTCCAGGTGTTGGAGTAAGATGTGTTACACAGAAATGCCAGCAGAGAGAAGTCACTTGTAAAGTCAAATGGGATGTGAACTTGGCAGTGTGATGGCATGAGGGCAGGGAAGGAAGGATTTTGGCTCCTCTGGGGAAGCAGAATGATCTTGTTTATTTATTTATATGCTTTCTTATATTTAAGCTCATGCCTTTTCATTGATAGATCAAGGCGAGTAACCATCTGGCTCCAAGTCATAAGGAATACCTGAATCAGGGGACTGAGCTAGGCTTTTAGAGAGAGTTGAGTCCCCAAGTACTCAGTGAAAAGTGTCCCCCCCCCCCCCCCACCTCTCCTCAACTGGTCGCACCCCCAGGGCTTCTCTTTCGTTGAGACAGGATGGGATCCGCTGTGGGACATTCTTTTAGTGAGTGGTCAGAGTGATTTCTCCATGACCTCGCTAACTCTCTTTCATGCCTGTCTGATTCTCTTTCTTTCATTGTTTCCAACTCTCTATTAATCTCTATCAGTCTCTTCCCGTCTGTCATTCTTCTTTCTGTTCTCCTTTTGTCCCTCTTATTCCCACTAATCAGGGCCAGATTTTGGGGTTGGCGAGCTGAGCGGTTGCCCAGGACACCACCAGCATCATCCATCCCATGGTTGGTGGAGCTGCGGCGGATCCCATCCTGCCTCAACCAAAGAGAAGCCCTGGGGGCATGATCAGCTGAGGTGAGATGGTGGGGGGGACGGGGAACTTTTCATCGAGAGTGCCATTAGCCCAAAATCCGGCCTTGCCACTGATCTCCCATGCCTTTATTCCCTATCTTCTTTATCTGTTCTCTTCCTTCTCTACAGTATGTGCTTTATTTATCATTCACCCTTTTTAATTTTCCACTTTCCTCATTTTCACTCTCTACCACTTTCTCATACTTGGAAAATTCTGGTTTTTCAATTCATTCATCAGAGTGTTTCATGCTGAGAAACTCCTGGAATACAGATTGAATGGAAGAGAGAAAACCAGGACCATCACTTATTTCTTATGATCTGGAGCTGGGCAGCCTTAAGATGTCTGCAGGAAATAAGATCCTTGCAAATCTGAGACCAGGACTGGATTAACCCCTGAGGTGCTCCTTGGCACACTAGGTGAAAGGGGTGCTTCCATCTGGGCAACGTTGTTTCCCCAAGCATCACATAACCTGAGTGGCAGCATCCTGTCAAATCTACCCCTCCTCAAAGGCACAGAGGCAGGTCGGCAGCGATTCTATGTTACAGAGCTCCAAATGCTGCTGGCCCGCTAGTCCCTGCTCTTTCAACAGGCAGGTCTGATGGGACACTGCCATACAGGCTAAGCTGTGCTTGGGAAGGAGGGCCTTCCAGATGGAAGAGGAGGGGGGCCCCTTTTACTGCAGCGCTCTAGATAGGTGGCTGATCTGCCTAATTAGAAATCTGGGCCTGGCTGAGACTGTAGGTTTCTTCTCTACAGTGCTGTGTGCCTGGAGATTCCTGGGGTTCATAGAATCTGAGAATCATGCAATCACCTTGACTCCATGCAAGGGTGTATACTAAAACTCTTAATTCACTAATGAATGCATTTGTTCATTTTTCAATAGTATTGATGGAAAGATTCTTGCATTGGTAATAGTAATGTTGTTAGTCTGTAGAGGTTGGGGGTGTGTTTCTGCTTTTATGCCCATTTTAACTCTTCCTCCTAGGTCATGTTTCATAAATTCTCATTTAAGGTGGTTGCTCATTTTGACCCTTCACTTGCCTCTTTCCTCTATCGCTACCATGTGCATGTACCATCGTACCTTGGTGTCTCCAGTTTTCTCGCCAAGAGAAAATATAAGTACTCCCAGCAATGTATGTCAGGGCACTTCACTGTTCATCTATATTCTCTGGGACCGATACAATATGGTGCGTTGAGCCAAGCGCACTCTTAACGTGCAGTTGGATGCGGGTAGAATAGGCGCTAATCAGTCCCCTAATGCAATAAGGGGATTAGCGCATATTCAACGTGCATCCAATGAGGAGTGAATGTAATAGCGCTCTGCCAGGAGCAGGCGTTAATAGATGTGCGCATCAAAAAAAGAAGAAAAAGAAAAGAAATAAAAGAAAAAAAAATTTGACAGTCGGACCCATCACAAAACCGACGCCGAGTTTAACGGTGTCAGTTTCCCTTACTGTCGTAAGGCGGTCACGAAAACCGAAGCCGGGTTTATCAGCGTCGGTTTTCATGATCGGTGTACGGCAGTCACGAAAACCGTTTGGGTTCGCATTAGCAAGGAAGCACTAAGGGTCGCAAGTGACCCTAGTACATCCTTGCTAACATGACCCCCTAATTTTAATATTGCATGGCGCCCGCCCTTTGGGGCATCATTCGCGCATTAAGAGAGCGGGCACTGACTGTTCAGCGCCAGCTTTCTATGTGACTTTATTGCATCGGCCCCTCTGGCCACAGAGGAACCTGCTCTGCTAGGTGACTGGTTTCACTGTGTGCACTCAGGAACTGGCTGCCTTCCTTGGAATATTTAAGGACGCTCTGACCGGATTATCAGCGGGATGCACCACACTGAGCAGCAGGAAGAGAACAGTACACGCCCTCCTTCCATGTAGTCAGGGATCAGTTTTGCCCTGAGGAGGGGTGAAGTTAGCATACGTGGGAGCTCTCCGGATTTCACCCTGAGGTTCTGGGCATTTGGGTCTCCGATGAAACATTAAAAAATCTGAGCCTCTCTGTTTTCAGCTCCAGCCACACCCCTTCAGTAAGCCTGTAGGAAAACGGAGAAGAGGAGTAAGCCTGGAGCACACCCTTCAAGCAATATTTGGGGATACACTGGAGAAGAGCTGCAACACCCAAAACAGTTTGCATAGTGCGATTCTAGGAGTTGGGACTCAACGGAAAGTAGAGTGAGGGAGTACAAATCAGGGAGCTGTGACATGGGCGGGGGTGAAGGCCAAGGGAGTCAGGGAGGGAAGGCAGGGAAGCATGCTGGAGGTCATAGATGGGGGGGGGGTGGCAAAATGGTGATGGTACCAGAGAGAGTGCAGCTTAACAGGGAGAGGATGGAACAGAGAAAGCTGATTTGCTTTATTCATTCCTTCCCCCAAACATCCCCTCTGCTAATCAACAATAATCTCAGGATGACCATAACTCGGAAGTTCGTAGATATGGCAATTAGCTCCTGCGCGTTTGACAAAAGATAGCTGTATCTTTCTTGAATTTCATTTGAATTATTCTGCTGCACTAAATGGGGAAGGAAGTTTTGTTATATATTTACCCAGCTACATGAAGTAGGCAGGAGAAGGCTCTGTGTAAAACAAAATGTCAATACCTTTTAACCGTTCTCTTGAGTGATTAGGAAACTCATTCAACCCTTTCTTGTGAAAGTAAATGTGAACGTGAATTGTGTGTCATAGGGGAGAGGAAAGCCTTGCTTGCTATCTGCTTTAACAGAAGGGGAAAGAGACAGCGAAGGCTGCTCCCATGCGTCACACTTTAATGTGGCTTTCCTTAAGCTCATGGCTGAAGGGTTGTGATATGTATATGTGCTGTAGAGATAGTGGCTAGAAACCTTGCCAAGCCTAGAGAATTTTGCGATCTGTGCTGTAACAAGGACACACCTTCCTCCCTGCCATGTTAAGTGGGCAATAAAAGTTCTGCCACTGCAAGTCGCCTCTGACAGCTCAGTCTGCACCTCTCAGCATTGCATGCTATGCCACCACACCTTACACACACACACACACACACACACACACAAACCTCCAGCTAAGGCCCTGGTTACAGCGATGGACATTTTCTATCTTGCAACTATGATTAAACATTTGAACCCTGCATATTATGCTTCAGAGAAACCGTTAATATAGGCTTAGTGCACAGCAGAGTAGTCCTGACTGTAGAATAACTGTAGGGCTTTTAAATGTTTCTTACCTGTGTTTTTGTGCAAGCAGACCCTAAGTAAGGCTTGGGCTGTGAGTTCCAAGGCCCAGGGCAAATCAACCAGACTGCCCCACCAATCTGCCGAGACTGAAGGTGAAGCGTGGCCAGCTCCAAGTCATCTGCCACTCTCCTTGCAGGCTGCTGAGTTATCCAGCGCTGCATGGACCACTGGCATTTACAGCAGCAGGCTAAGAACCAGGGAAAAACCTAATCAATATCAAAAGATACACCTATGCCGCGAACTGCTGTACTGAACAAAAACAATCAAGAGCTTAAGCTCTGTTGCTGTGCAATTGAATAAACTTTTGAATGAATAATATGTGTTCTGAAATTATTTTAAATAAAGTAAATACCTACACTACCAATGGTGAGAAATATTTTTAATAGTGTGTATAAATTTAAAAATATTAAGTGGAGTCAGAGAAAGGTTTCATACATGGTGTAGGTACCCCGCACCTCCGTAAGGTGAACTTATAATCATCAACCTTCCTCCTCCTCCTCAATAACTTTTAACGATTCTTTTTTGAAAATTTTTTTATGTGAACTTGTGTTGTCCCTAACAACACCTAAAGGACTCTTCCGTGGCAATATAATTTTTAAATGCGTGACCGCAAAAGTTTACTCCATAATACTCAATGAGAATGTCAATAAAGGGTATAAAAACAGACTTCCCCGATTTTGGTTGGTGTGTCCATCTTCTTATAGGTTATCCCAACATGTTTCAGACAAGAATGCCTTTCCTCAGGAGGTTCGATGTTTGCCAGGACCAACTTCACGGAGTCTGCAACCCTCTCCTCGACGGTTTCTCCTGAGCTCGAGATGTTATGCCACAAGGCGATCTTCCTCTATTGATCGCCAGGAAGATCGCCATGTGGCATAACATCTCGAGCTCAGGAGAAACCGTCGAGGAGAGGGTTGCAGACTCCGTGAAGTTGGTCCTGGCAAACATCGAACCTCCTGAGGAAAGGCATTCTTGTCTGAAACATGTTGGGATAACCTATAAGAAGATGGACACACCAACCAAAATCGGGGAAGTCTGTTTTTATACCCTTTATTGACATTCTCATTGAGTATTATGGAGTAAACTTTTGCGGTCACGCATTTAAAAATTATATTGCCACGGAAGAGTCCTTTAGGTGTTGTTAGGGACAACACAAGTTCACATAAAAAAATTTTCAAAAAAGAATCGTTAAAAGTTATTGAGGAGGAGGAGGAAGGTTGATGATTATAAGTTCACCTTACGGAGGTGCGGGGTACCTACACCATGTATGAAACCTTTCTCTGACTCCACTTAATATTTTTAAATTTATACACACTATTAAAAAAATTTCTCACCATTGGTAGTGTAGGTATTTACTTTATTTAAAATAATTTCAGAACACATATTATTCATTCAAAAGTTTATTCAATTGCACAGCGACAGAGCTTAAGCTCTTGATTGTTTTTGTTAAGAACCAGGGAAGCCAGGGTTCAAATCCTACTGCCGTTTCTTCTGACCTTGGGTAAGTCATTTCGCCCTCTTTGGCCTCAGGTACAAACTTAGGGCCTGATTTATTAAAGGCTCATCTCCCATTCTGTTTCTATGGGAGAAATGCTTAGTAAATTATTGTAAGCCTTCAGGAGACAGGGAAAATACCTACTATACCTGAATGTAACTCACCTTGAGTTATTATTGAAAAGATGTGAATTATATCTAAATAAATAATAACTCCTGGGTTGCCGGCACTGTAGAAAGCGAAGTCAAACATCAGGTTTTATTCACAACAGTGGGGCAAGATCCCCAAAGCGAGTGGCCATGAGCAGTCAACCAATTGACACCCCCACCTCCTCCAAGGACAACTCTGTTTTTGTGGTCTGATATGAGTATGCAAGTCTTTTAAGCTATCACTGTCCCTATAGTACAGTTTTATGTAATGTAATTTACCTTAAAATAAACATTTAACCATTGTTCCGTCCCCAAAATATTTTTTTTTAAATAAGCAAATAATAGTTATGATTTCTGAAATGCAGCACAGCCCTCAATTCCCCAAGCACAGCTCAGCAAGGGGATAGGTTAAGAATGTACTTAGGGTAGGGGGCAGTGTTTTTCTGAGGTTTATTCACTAAATGCTGATTTTATTTTTTTTCATTGAGGGTGTCTTGTCGTATTTATTGGTTAAAACCTAGAAACAGAAGCCCTAGATGTGCACACATTGTTTCCTGAGATAGAGACATCTCAGGGGGTCCAGGAAAGAATATGCCTGGGGGGACACTGCATCATTATGCAAGGAGTTAACTAATTGAAAACCATCCCTGTGAAAAAGAAACACTTCTTAAATATTAAACATTACAGTACGTTTCTAGAAAACTGAATTGTTGGAAAAGATTAGTTAATTTAAATTTCTGGGGTGCCAAAGTTCCTACCTCATTGGCATCCTCTGAAGGTTTCTAAAAGAGAATTTGCTTGATAAATAAGAGACAAGGAGATGTGCTGTTAGGAGATTGCATACATTCTGAGAAGGAACCAAGTGTGTAATCTCGTTACCAACAGACACCCAAATCTCCAACTGCTGTTTTTTTAATGCAACTTTCCGCTTGCATTTGTAGACATTTTAATATTTTCAACAGTTGGGAGGCCCGGTGAGGAACGTGATCAGATTATCCTTGAGTTCTTGGAGTAATATTAGAATTAAGCAAATAGACACAAGACGCAATTTTAAGAAACTCCACAAATCCTGGGCTTGCAAGCACTCAGTGTAGTCAAATGATATAAACTTCCAGGGCAAACAGTTCTATGGAGTATAAGTTATCATACCCTTTGTTATCTTATTGCAATTATAATTTATGATCTTTTTTGGAAGAAAGGTTGTTTTTTGGGGGTTTTTTTGGCCTGTCAGTTTCCTCCTTCTTTTTATGGGCTTCTAGCTAAATAGCTCAGCTATTGCAGTGATGATCAGAGGCCACAGACTTTGATAGCATTCTCCAAAGCGCAGTAATGTGCACCGTGAGTTTGGCCACTAGATGTCACTATTGCATGATAGTTTGGAAATCCTGCCCCAAGGGCTATGAATGCTTCCTCTGCAGCATCCCATCCTGGCTAGCCTGAGAAACAAGAAGACCTGACTCTAGAATCAAATCAAGGCCCTCCGTGGTGTATAGCACTGCCACTGGGCCAATCCATGGGTTATGTCTTAAAGAATGGGGGTGGGGGGGTGAATTTTGGAAGCGCCTTTGAAAATCCTGTAGGTGAGCATTGAAGCAGGCATAAAGTACATGCCAGAAAGTATGCATGGAGATTTAAAAATGTGATCTCTTTGGATCCAAGATGGCAGCAAGCTGAGAGGGTATGTGTTCATAACTCCATCAGAATCTGCCTTCTACTTTCTTTTAATTTGTTTGTTTTTTTGTTTATATTTCATGGTGAAATGCAAGGGGACAGCTCCCAATGGCCCTCTGTGTGAACATCAATTGGCAGATGAAGTTTGTTTGGTTCCGTATTGGAGAATTGGGAAAGGCATATGGTGGCACTGCTCTAGCAGATGTCAGTGAGTGACTGGCCCCCACAGTGGGGCGCGGAGATGTCTTTGAGCTCAGGCGTGCCGGTAGCTCACTTCTTTCTGAACCACAAGGTTGTTGGAGGAGAGACCTTGTCTCTTCAAAGGATCCTAAGAAGTACATCAGTAACCAGGGACAGCTGAGGGAGTACTCCCGCTAACCCTTGCAGGAGCTGAGGCTAGCAAAGAGATGAGTAGTGTGAGCTTAGGGTTGGAGACCCCACGGAGACTGAATGGGAGCCAAAGCTGATGCCTGGGAGGAACATGCTTGAGTATATATGCTGGCCGTGACTGTGGACAGAACGAAGTAAGCACCACGGGAGTGAGCTCCATGTCTGCCGCACTGGCAGGGCTGCCATCAGGTCCAGCTTGGTAAAACTCCAAGCTCAGTTTGGCTGGTGTTAGCCTCCACAGAGCAGGCTGTTGTTCTCATTGGTGACTTTAATTACAGGTATTCATCAGCGGTTGCAGTCCAATGAGGTCTCCTTGACCACTCAGGCAGAGAAGATGGGGCACTTGGAACAACATGTTACTTAGATGTCCACTACCTAGTCGGGTCTGGTTCAGGGTAATCTGGTGCTAACTTGAAAAATGGAAAATTTTGAGAACTATGCGAGGCACTTGAACATCTATGCCTTGAATTTTCGCAAAATTAGCACCTATTCATCCCAATTATTCTAGAAATATCTCCAGGAAGTTTTAAAAATATCAGCTGAAGCCCTGCCCATCAATCAGTAAGACATTTTCAACCATGTGGGAAGTGTGATGGGGTACAGAGAGAGACTGCCAGAAGACATCCATCTGTCTGCTGATGATCTTTATCTCACAGGCCTCCTGAAAAATTCAGGTGAGGAGGAAGAACTAGCTAAGGGGACTCTGCTTGTCACCTTTGGGTTTCATCAAGATTGTGTGAATAAGTTAAAAAAAATTATTAAATAAAAGTTATCTGTGCTGCAGAAAGCAATGCTGGGCAGGGCTTGGCAGACAGCATGCTGCTCTTTTGGTACTTCTCTCTCTCAGTATCAGCTGTTTAAAGCTGAAAGAGCAAACAGAGCTGCTGGTTAGTGTTACTTTAGCAGCCCAGCGATCGTAGCCTGGACTCTTAAAGAAGCCAGGTTATATCAGCATCGAAGGACAGGCACAAAACTAAAATTAAGAGATCAAAGTAAAACAAAACAAAGACAGATTAAAATAAAGGCAAGGGGGGGGAGGGAGGGAGGGAAAAGCAGCAGAGGGCACTTACCAAGCTCCTGTAGCAATGACAAGCTACCACAGCACCTCCATGACAAGGTACTGCAGCACCCCTCCCTGGAAGTGATAGAGGCACATTGGAGCACAGAGCACAGCAGGGACAGAAGCAAGGAATGCTGGGATAGTCTCTGCTGCTCGGCCATAGGAAAGAGGGACCTGGAGAGAAAGCTGAATCCCAATAAGCAAGTCCATGTAGTAAAAATAAAAGTTTGGACCAGATTGAGAGTTGGGGTGACCAGTGCTAGCCCCCATCACTTGTGCAAGGCTGGTTTAGTGTGTTTATATAGCTAGGGAAAGCCCTTATGCTGGGACTCCAGACTAAGCAGAAATCCAGTCCTGGTTTTCCTGCAGGCTCCCTGTATGTGAATTGTACAGCTCAAAAGCGGGGGGGGGGGGGGGGGGGGGGGGGGGCGTTAGCCTCATGGCCTTTTTCAGTAATTTGCCTACTGTAGGAGCACTAAAATGTAAGGTGACTAGTCCCTAGAACCTTGTTTTGGGAGAATGCAGCTATTTTTAAAATATAAGAAAAATTAAATAGAAGTTGCTGACACCTCTGCCCTGTCACCAGGAAGGCTGAAAGTGGCAGTTCCAAGGAAAGTAAATATTTTTAAAAGTGGCACTAGTTTATAGTGACATCAGTGAAGCAAGGATTTGCTCTAAGAGAAAGAGATGTTCCACATAGGGAATTAAGCAGAAGGCAGGCAAATTTAGCAGAGGGCAGAACTGCTAGTAGTCAGCTCTGCCAAGCCCAAAATGTATTTGTGGTGAAGCTAGCCTGTGCCCTAATGGGAACAGCCAGAAACCAGTAACCCTGCTGTTACTGAGTTCCTGTGTCTCTGGGAGATTTGAATGAAAGAGAGAAAGAAAGAAAAAGAAGATTTGATTCCAGATCCCAGTGCCTTGAAGGTAAAATAAGAAGGGACAGAGTCATTAACAGTAGAAGCAATTGAACAGGAATGCAGTAATTGGTTTTTTTTACTTGTTCTAATTAGAGGGGAGTGGGATTTTGTTTTGTGTGTACAGTAACTGCTGTTCCTTTGAAATTAAATCACAAAAAGTCGAGAGTCAAACAAAAGAATGCAAATGGTGTGAAACCCAGTATAGTGATATTCCCTGAAATTAAAGACAGGGGCTTCCTGATTAACATTTATTTTCTTTAGCTAGATAAAACAGGTTTTTTTTAAATTTAATTTTTATTGAATTTTAATCATATATTTAACAGAAATACAAAGTTCCAGAATAAAGATAATTATAAACATTTACAGATGCTTCCACAAATTAAATCATATTAGTCATATTATTCTAGGAACATTGACCCATTTTAATTAAAGTAAACCCGAGGGGGACAAGGTGTACTTAAAGCGGTATATAATGAAAAAAGATAATCTATCATTACCAATGAATAAATGCAGTGCTGTTAATGCAGCTTAACATCAATAATACCAACTCCGGTGGGGTATCAGGAATGGGAGTCAAGATAAGAACGCAATTGTACTGGATCATTGAATATATACTTTGAATCTTGATATATTATACAACGACAAGGAAATCGCAAAATAAATCTTGCCCCCCATGTTGTTACTTCCTCCCTCATCGACATGAACTTCTTTCTTCTTATTTGGGTGTTTCTTGCTAAGTCTGGAAAAATCCTGACCTGCTGGCCATAGAAATTCATCCTTTGATTTCGGAAATACATCAGGAGAACAGAGTCCCTTTCAGATGGAAAAACAAACTGTACAAACAAAGTTGCTCTAGTTTTGATATTCATCTCAAAAGATTTCTCCAAAATCTCTGACAAATCCACATCTAAATCTATCTGATTTTTCACTTCTTGAGATGGTTGAGGGAGATAAAACGTCTTAGTTATAGCTGGGAGAGCAAAATCCGGGTATTTTAGAATATTCAAGAGATAACTCTTGAATAACTCATTAGGGGAAATCAGTTTTATCCGGAAAATTCAATACCCTGAGATTTGCTCTTCTTAGTTGATTCTCTAAAATCTCGATTTTATCTGAATTAATTTTCTCAGATTTTATAAGATTATTTTGTATTTCCTCCGAAACATCCATTTTCCCCTGTATTTCTTTCACAACTGTTTCCACTTTATCTACTTTATTTTCCACTAGATGAGTTTTGTTCATAGCCCCTTGAACCACACTAGTTAAATCATTTATAGATTTTTGCATAGAAATAAGCATCGTTCCAATTTCCTCCAGCATCATTTTCTATGGTTTAGTAGTCAAAGAATTACATATAACTCTTATTATCTTGCTCATCAATTCCTACCTTGACTGGCACCCATTCATGTTGGTCCCGAGATTGCAAATTTTCTCCATTTTGGCACCTGGAACCCTGCACTTCCAGGTTCACTGAAGAGTTGAGAGACTCCTCTACTCTTCTCTGGTCACCAAAGTTTAACAATACAGATCTTTCCTTTGGGATTCCAGGTAATAGTTCTTTTTCCCTTAGAACAGTTGGTGGCTCGGGTGTTGTTGGAGCGCCGGGGCTCAGAGATGTTTCGTGGGTCAAAGGGCTTGGTAACCGCTCTTTACCAATTTCCCAAGCGACCTCCCCATTCAGCAATTCTAGCGGCGTCCTCATGAACATGGCCTCAATCCGTGGCTGTCTCAAATCGGTAATTGGCATAGAGGAAATTTCTCTGACTTTAGCTTTTCTCTTTGTGTGAGGCATTAATCCCGATAATACAGAACAAAAATTTCAGGAAAAAAGAGAAAGCTACTCAGAGTAAACACAATTGCCTGGAGCTGCCTTGAATGTGTGCTCACAGCACAGCGGCCATCTTGCCCCTTAGATAAAACAGTTTCACCAAGCTGCCGGACACCCACAGCAGAAAGTCTTTGAGCTTGTGGAAGAAAACTCGGTACCAGGGAAGTAGTTTTTGTTTTTGATTTTGTATAGTTAGTCCTCCATCACTGTCTTCTGGAGGCAGACAGTGATGGAGGACTGGACACCAGCAACATCAGGACCTATTGCCTTGAGGAGACAGAGACCATCACATCAGAGACCATCACATCAGAGATCGCATCACAACGGTTTAGCTTGGATCCCAGATAAGTGTGTGCATATACCTATAAAAGGTATATGCACACACAAGGTAATGGAAAGATACATGCCAAAGAACTTGAATACTTATACTGTTTACTACAAGATTGCTTCTAATCATTTTCTTTTTTGTAAAAATAAACTTGTCAAACCTGTTTACCAGCAATTGTTTATTTCCAATATATTCAGGTAACATCCTCCCTCAGGACAGTTAGCCTAAATTTCTCCCTGCCCCTGGGAGACTTTGCTGGCTGGGTTCTGGACCCTATTCCTGTGCAGGACACCTAGTAGGGAAGAGGGCATAGATCAGCCAATACCTTGAGGTTCCATCTAGAGGCCTTGCAATACAGCAACATTTAGCACTCCACCAGCCTCAGCTACAATAGCAGGAGAAGGTCTCTGCCACCGGGGGGGGGGGGGGGGGGGGGGAGCACTGTTTACAATGAGACTCTTTTTCTGCAATAGAGAAGTCTTATTTCATAGCCAAAATATTTGGTTGTTTCCAGAAATTTCTAGACCTGTGCAAGAGTGGGGGGAAAAATGTCTTCCAATGGGCCAAGAAACAATTGTTCTTAGAGCATGGTTTGCTTTTCCTGTAAAAATGAATTCTGATGTTGGAAAATGTTAAATAGATCGTTTTATTTGAATCATCACAACAGATTGTTTCTGGACTCTAAAAAGCTGGATGTGTCGAGCTATATGGGGTTGTAGATTGTGGTGGACTCCAGCCTGTATAAGAATATGATGCTTGTCCCTTAAATATAGTTTTCTTTTAGTAATTTCCTTGTAATTCTCCACGCTTGGGAGTTTTCTGGATCTCCTCTTTTATTGTGGACTATCAAAAGATACAGTACTTTATGCTTCCTTTGCATTGATTTATATTTTTGCTTTATGTTTCTGAATGTTTTCTTTGTTTTCCAGTGCAAGTTATTCTTGTAAATAAGTTTAGACTTGAATAAAAATAATTCAAAATATAAATAAAAATGCATTCTCCTCATATATTTTCCCTCACCTGACCTAACCCTGTTCACTTTTCCCAGTGGCTAAAAGCCATTGATTATTACCCTCATAATTTTTAGATGATGTCTGGGAGTAAAATAAATGGTGCATAAATGGGATTTAATTCATAATTTCTCATGTCCTTAATTCATTAGTACCTCCCCTTCTTGTGTGCTTTGAGATATCTGGGGTTAAAGGCCATGTAGTTGTTACGCTTACCCCTCGGGCGGGTTCCTCCGTCCGCAGGGTTCTCCGAGACCGGAGGGCCTCCACAGCTGCCGATGCCAGTGCGGCCTGCCAAACGCCGCCGGCACCCTCCCCAGCTATTTCTGCTGGGGAGGGTGCCGGCGCACACCTCGGCAGCAGATTTAAATGCCCTGCGGCAGGAAGTCGCTGCCGGCCCCTCCTCTGGACACCAGGGCACTGCCATATAAAAGACTTCAGATGACACTTCACTGGCGACTTGGCAACAGGTCTGCTTGGCTTTGTTCTGGTGCCGTACTTGCTTCAGCGTTCCTGCTTTCTGAGTTCCTGTTCCTGTGCCCCATGTTCCGCTTCCTGCCTTCCTCGTACCTGCTCCTGTCTTCCTGCCTGGTTCCTGCTCCTTCTCCTTTTCCCTTGGATGGATCTTCTGGCTTCTGACCCTGGACCGGCTTCCGACGACTCTGGCTTCTGACCCCGGACCGGCTTCCAACGACTCTCTGGCTTCCGACCTTGGACCGACTATTGGTGACCCTCAGGCTTCTGACCTCAGACTGAACATCAACCTTTCTACTGTCTTCATGGGGGCCCACCTAAGACTAGCTGGCCCCACACACCCAAAGGCTCAACCTATGGGGAACGGGGTTTGTATTGTTGAATCTCCAGCTGGCCCCTGCATCAGCCAACCTCGCCTCCCGACAGAGGGGACCTGCAGGGGTTTGCCCTGTCAGGTAGTGCCAACTCCCCCTCGGGCAAGGGCGTCCACATTTTCACGCATTAGCGTAACAGTGGTGCAGTCTCCAGAGAGATAATGAGGGACATTCTTGTTTTTCCTTCCTGTTAAAGACTTGCATTGCTATACTGGAGATTTGTGCAGGCTATTATAATACAGGCGTAAAGTCACACACAAATCTGATTTTCCTTTCATCTATTGGCAAATGACCCACTCATGACCAGTGGCAGGGCATAGTATATTTTAATCATTTTATATTAAACTTTTCTGTCCCAAGCCCATGACTTACTCAAAAGATCCTTTCAAAACAGATAAACAAATGGAACAAAATACAGTATATTTAATTTAAAAATGATTTTAAAATGTCTTATCCACCTTTACGATCAACATAGACTAAGGTGCAGCACAAAAGAAAAAATATGCAAATATTTTTATTAAGTTTGAGCAAAGTATTATGGTTGCTGGGATAGTCCAGTTGAACATGTAGAAATAAGGGTCAACCAAGAAGCTGTAGGTGAGAAATTTTTATTGGATTAACTTAATACATTTGGAGCTAGACTAGTAGTAGCTTTTGAGAGCGAACTGATGACAGGAGTTTAGCTTTGGAAAGCTGGTCACAAATGCATTTAGTCCAGTAAATAGGACTCGCCTAGAACTCGTTTGCCGACCCTTAAATCTTTATTGTCTTTAAAATAGAATGGAGAGGCAAGGACAGTAAACATGGTTTTCCCCAAATATGCATTGGGCTGTGTTAGAAGGCAGCTCCATCTTTTCATTTTCTTCTCCACGTTCTTGCCGGGTCTGTCAGATTTCCTTGCACATGGTTTTCCATTTCCTCTGCTGTTTATTAAAGCCACACATTGCAGGAATGTGTTTGAAGTGGGGGAGGGTGTTGCATACTGGTTCTGGGATTATGTGCATCTGTGTGTATGTACTGGTGATGGGTCATCTGATTCCCATCAGGCGGAACGCTCCCTCTGCTTCCTGGAGGGTAAGGATATGATTCAGTTAGCTATCCCCCTTTCTCCCTCCCTCCCCCTTCAGAACCACACTTCTTCCCAGTCTTATCTGAATCCAATCAGAACCTCCTGCTACTCGACCCAGATGTAAAATATATTTCAAAAGTTTCTTAATGTTTCTGAGGTGGAAGGTCAAAATCTGTCACTTATCCCTCTGGACAGCAGGACGGCAGTATTTCAATCTCCTTGACACATAAAGGAAAAGAGACTGAGAGTTTGTGCAAATTATTGTGACAACCATTCAGCAGTCACCCAATGAGTCAAATTCCAGATAAAAATAAAGGTAAGTTACCTTTTAATAGTTATTTAAAATCTGTGTTTGCATTCTCAGATAATTTCCAATGTGGATATGATTACTGGTGTTTCCAAACCCAAGGTTAAATATAATAGTTATTTCCCTGCCTCAGAGAGCTTACAATCTAAGGACCTCATTTACTAAGCATTTTTGCACAGAATGGGAGAAAAAGCTTAATAAATCTGGCCCTAAGTTTGTGCCTGAAGTAATGGAGGATGAAGCAAATTGCCCAAAGTCACAATGAGCTTCAGTGGGAGAAGCAGGCAGCTCTTCCATTCCTTTTGGGTTGAGATATCTTGATAGAATGAATAATAATAATAATAATAATAATAATAATAATAATAATAATAATAAAGAAAAGTACATTGACTTTGCCAGGGCCAGTTCCAGGACAAATGGCGCTCTGGGTGAAAATAGTCAATGGCACTCTCCCCATACTTTCTCTCCCTCTTTTTCCCCTCCTTTCATCCACTCTTTCTCCTCTCTCCAGGCATTCTCTCTCCCTCTTCCATGTGGTGAAAAATCTTCAGAAAGATAGCCGTGTTAGCCTGGCGTAACAAAAATGACGGGAGTCGGGTGGCACTTTGTAGACTAACCAATTTATTGAAGCATGAGCTTTTGAGGATGGAGTCCACTTCGTCCTTGAACGCTCATGCTTCAGTAAATTGATTAGTCTATCAGGTGCCACTTGACTCCTATCATATTTTCTCTCTCCTCCAGACATTCAGTTCTCCCTCTCTTCTCCAGACACTCTTTCCTCCTCTCCTCCCTCAAAGCATTCTCTCCTCTCCCTCCAGTACTCTCTGTCCTTTCCCCAACTCATCCTAGAACTCTTCCCTCAACTCCTCACCTCTCCAGGTAATCTCTCCCTCTTTAATCCCTCCCTAAGGCATTCTCTCACTATACATAATATACAAATGCTGGAGTCACCTCAGTAAATGCAATATAAATTCTCCACTACCAGGCACTTTGGAAATAACACAAAATCCAATTAAAAAAAACAAAAAACATTTCAAACCTATAAAGCAAGATTGCTATATCAAAACAGCACTAATGCCAAGGACTCAAACAGCAAAAATCCTACATATGACAGGCAGAACTGCAAATACTACACTGGGCCCTAGAATACCAATATGCTTCCTATTGGGGAAAAAAGAACAAGCTGGACTGCTACAGATCCCTACACAGAAACTAAACACTACTAAAATACCTCATCTCTGTCACATATGTAGAACATGAAATGGAGGAGTAGCTTAGTGGTTAGCACAGTGTGCTTATGCACCTGAGAAACCACAGTTCAAGTCCTCCTATTTCTTCTTGTAACCTTGGACAAGTCACTTCAACACCTGTTACTTTAAATACAAATGGAGAAATTAGTTACCTGATAAATTTTGTTTTCCTTAGTGTAAACTGATGGACTCAGGACCAGAGGGTTTATGCTCCCCTGCCAGCAGATGTAGATGGAGCAAGCTGACGTCACAGTATATATATATATAACCCTGCAGTGACCCCAGCCTGCCAGTATTCTCTTCCAAAGCAACTGTGGACAGACTAGCAAAAAACATGATTAAAAACAGATAACCAACTACCGTGTTTCTCCGAAAATAAGACAGGTCTTATATTCTTTTTTAACTCCGAAAAAACGGTTAGGGCTTATTTTCAGGGGATGTCTTATTTTATTTCCATGATTGGTGAATGAGGACCAGGCTAAGCCCACCTCCTCTTTCATTCACCAATCAGATTCAATTTTCAGCCGAACGTTTTGGTTCGGCTTTCGTTATCGGCCCGTCGTGGGAAATTTCGTTTTCCTGCGGTTCAGGTCAATTTTATTTCGTCTGCCCCTGAAACGAAGCCCGAAACCCGGGGGGGGGGGGCATTTGTAAAAAAAACCCCAAAAAACCAAAAAAAAACCCCAATCCTTCAAATTTAATTCATTGCAACCTCCCCACCCTCCCAACCCCCTAAAACTTGCCGAAATTCCCTGATGGTCCAGCGGGGGTCCTGCTCTCGGGCCGTCGGCTGCCAGTAATCAAAATGGTGCCGATAGCCCTTTGCCCTTACCATGTGACAGGCTATCAGAGATCAGAAATTCCCCCGATTGCACCGCCATTATTACAGAACATAAGGTTTCCATTCAAAAAAGAGTCACCTTCAAGTGATGGTTGACCCCCTTGAGATCCAAGATGGGACAAAAGGAGCCCTCCTTCTTGGGCACAACAAAATAAATGGTATATCACCCCATATTTTCTTGAGATGTGGGCACCGAAAGCAAAGTCCTCAGTATGAGGAGCCTTTGAAGCAGGAACTCCACTGCCTGCTTCTTCTGCGGGGAGTGGCAAAGGGACACCATGAACACATCCTGAGGAATACTGCGAAATTCCAGTGCATACCCTTCATGTATCACTTACAGGACCCACTGGTCTGACGTGATCTCTACCCACCTCCGTTAAAAGAGCGAGAGAGACTTCCCCCTATTTCCTGTTCCAGAAGGTGGGTCGGCAAACCTTTATTAGGAAGCATGGGAAGGTCCACCACCCAAGCCCACTCCTCTCTTGGGCTGCCGTGGATGAAAGGACTGAGACCTACCAAAAGGTTGAGTCTGCAGAAAGGTCATCCCACTGTAGGGATGAAAATGCCTGGAACCCCAGAAATGACCCACTCATATCAAAGGGGTGCTGTAACTGTCTCTTATCCTACGGCAACTGAGGCACCAGAGACTCACCCCCACTTACTGGCCAGTTTCTCCAACTCACTCCCAAACAAGAGCAAGCATTTAAAGGGCATCTTGGTAAGACTGGCTTTGGAAGCTGTGTCAGCTGACCAATTTCGCAGCCAGAGTTGACGCCTGGTCGCTATCACCAAGGTCATTCCTCTGGCTGAGGTCCGGACCAAATCACAGCCTGAGTCTGCTAAAAAGGTGGCAGCAGGCTCCTTAACTGCTCTGGAATTCCCTACTGACTAATCAAACTCCTGAGAGAGAAGCAGACAAGATCTCGCCACTAGGGCGCAATAGGAGACAATCTGTAAATTCATCGCCACTGCCTCAAAGGCTTGCTTAAGAATAGCCTCAAAACTTGCATCATGTACATCCATCAAGGCCACTCCTCCCTCTACAGGGATAGTCGTCCACTTAGACATGGCACATACCAGAGCATCCACTTTTGGAAAATGCAAACACTCTCTCACAGCTGGATCCAGAGGGTATAGGCCTTCCAATGTCCGACCTCCTTTAAAATTTGCTCTGGGGCATCATATTCCAGATCAATCAATTCCTGGATGGTATCCATCACTGGGAAAAAACCAAGAGGCTTTACGTAAAGAACCAAAATGGGATTCTTCCTTGGCTCTGACATAGCATCTGAACCAGGAACAGCCAGTTGATTCAAGGTCTGGGAAACCAGAACCAGCAGTTCGTCTCTATGAAAGAACCGCAACATGGTTCGATATGGTTCCAGCCCTGGAGGAATTTCCCCATCTTCCAGGGAATCAGGATCAACCTCATTATCAGTGCCATCCGGATTCCTCTCGGGAACACCCGCAGGGTGGCCAATCCAGGCCATAAGAACCTGGCAAGTACCCAAAAACTAAGTCTATTCCATGTTACCGTTGCTAGTAATAGCGATGGTTATTATCTAAGTCAACTTAATTAATAGCAGGTAATGGACTTCTCCTCCAAGAACTTATCCAATCCTTTTTTAAACACAGCTATACTAACTGCACTAATCACATCTTCTGGCAACAAATTCCAGAGTTTAATTGTGCGTTGAGTGAAAAATAACTTTCTCCAATTAGTTTTAAATGTGCCACATGCTAACTTCATGGAGTGCCCCCTAGTCTTTCTATTATCCGAAGGAGTAAATAACCGATTCACATCTACCCATTCTAGACCTCTCATGATTTTAAACACCTCTATCATATCCCCCCTCAGCCGTCTCTTCTCCAAGCTGAAAAGCCCTAACCTCTTTAGTCTTTCCTCATAGGGGAACTGTTCCATTCCCTTTATCATTTTGGTCGCCCTTCTCTGAACCTTCTCCATTGCAATTATATCTTTTTTGAGATGCGGCGACCAGAATTGAACACAGTATTCAAGGTGCGGTCTCACCATAGAGCGATACAGAGACATTATGACATTTTCTGTTTTATTCACCATTCCCTTTCTAATAACTCCCAACATTCTGTTTGCTTTTTTGACTGCCGCAGCACACTGAACCGACGATTTCAATGTGTTATCCACTATGACGCCTAGATCTCTTTCTTGAGTAGTAGCACCTAATATGGAACCTAACATTGTGTAACTATAGCATGGGTTATTTTTCCCTATATGCCATTTCATCTGCCATTTTGATGCCCAATTTTCCAGCCTCATAAGGTCTTCCTGCAATTTATCACAATCTGCTTGTGATTAACTACTCTGAACAATTTTGTATCATCTGCAAATTTGATTACCTCACACATCGTATTTCTTTCCAGATCATTTATAAATATATTGAAAAGTAAGGGTCCCAATACAGATCCCTGAGGCACTCCACTGGCCACTCCCTTCCACTGAGAAAACTGTCCATTTAATCCTACTCTCTGTTTCCTGTCTTTTAGCCAGTTTGTAATCCACGAAAGGACATCGCCACCTATCCCATGACTTTTTATATATAGGGGTAGATTTTAATATGTGTGTGCACGCATCCCTGTGCGTGTGTTGCTTCCATCGGTCTCAGACAGCTTCGACCTCTGTGCCTCACCTTTCTTCCTTCTCTCTCCTCAAACCTTGGGAAGATGGCTGCGGAATGGCAACGGCGACGGTGTTCGCCATATTTCTCCTGAGGGCCTCCTAGGGTGCACGCACGCATGCCATCCACGACCTTATCCATGTCATGGCGGAAACCTCGAGGGCGTCCCCCTCGAGTGAGGTCACGCCATCCGGGTATTTAGCCTGCCCTTCGTTTGCTAACAAACTGAGTTAGCAAGGATCGTGAATGGATTGGAATGCCTCCGGTCTAAGCTACTCTGCCACTTCCTTGCTGCCGCTGGAAGTTCTCTCTGCCCTCCGAGGTATTTCATCTCTAACTTGGGTACCCGCTCCTCGGGGGCCCTTAATGCTTTCTTTCAGGTACCTATCTGGGATACCGGGTACTAGCTCCTCGAGGGCCTACTCTCCCTGCCTTGGTGCCTACAATTCAACTACTTCTGCCTGCCAGGATTTCCATCAGTACGGCTATCTACTTCAGTGAATAATCTAACCTTGTCAGTCTGTCTCACCTACAGCTCAGCGCTGGGAGCCTGCATCCGGGACTTCCTCTACTACCTCGCGCTGCCTACCATCTATTCAAGTCTGGGACTGGTCTCCTCTGCTGAGGACCACTGGACTACTCTACTGGACTACCTCACTGCTGCCATCTCCTGGGCAGTATCTTCAAGCTGTATAATAAATACAAATCTTCTGTGTCTGCGTGTATAGAGTCTAGCCTAGTACTGCGGTTCCTCATAGGGCTCCTCCCCGTGGGAGTGGTCATCGCCGCAATACCCAAGAATCCACTCCAACACCTCAAAACCATAACAGCGCGCATTTCCTAGCGTGCACACATGGATGTGCCGATTTTATAACGTATGTGTTGGCGCGCATGTTATAAAATCATGTGACTGCGCGCATGTGCATGCAGCACGCAAGGGGGGAGGGACTTTTACAAACCATGCAGCGACGCAATCTGGGCTTCCCCAGTTCCCTCCCAGTCCGCTCCAATTAAGGAGCGGACTGGGAGGGAATTTCCTTAACTCCCCGCCTAACCTTCCTGTTACGGTTGGGCGATAGCTAGGTGTGATGAACACTAGAGATGAGCTTTGTTTTTCTGGCTCAGGTCGGGTTTCAGTTCGGGCGCTTAGTGGGAAAACTCGTTTTCGCATGGATTGTTTTTCGGCAAAAATGAAGCTGGAACCCGAACCCGGAAAAACAAATTAAAAAAAAAAAGCCGAATTGGGAAAAAAATCATCCCAACCCTTCACATTTACTGTATTACAACCCCCCCCCCCCCAATCCCGATCCATCCCCAAGACTTATTAAAAGCCCTGGTGGTCCAGCGGGGTCCCGTGAGTGATCTCGCCCTCCGGGCCGTTGGGCTGTCGGGCCTGCTACGAATCAAAATGGCGCCGATGGCCCTTTGCCCTTACGATGTCACATGGTAGGAGCAATGGACAGCCAACGCCATCTTGTGCTCCTACCATGTGGCAGGGGCCGACCAATGGCACCAGTAGCTCCTGTGACATAGTAAGGGCTAAGGCTATCGGCGCCATTTTGAATACTGGCAGCCGACAGCCCGAGTGCAGGAGATCACTCCAGGATCCCCGCTGGACCCCCAGGTGACATTTGTCGGCCCCTGTCACATGGTAGGAGCACAAAATGGTGCCGGCTGTCCATTGCTCCTACCATGTGACAGGGGCCGACCGATGGCACTGGTAGCCCCTGTGACATCATAAGGGCAAAGGGCCATCGGTACCATTTTGATTCATAGCAGGCCTGACAGCCCAATGGCCTGGAGGGAGAGATCGCTCGCGGGACCCCGCTGGACCACCAAGACTTTTAGTAAGTCTTGAGGAGGAATCGGGATGGTGGAGGGGGGGGGGGGGTTGTAATACAGTAAATGTGAAGGGTTGGGGTGTTGTTGTTTTTTTTTAAATAAATGTGCCCGTCCCCCCCCGCACTCCCCTCCCGAAATTCGGGGAAAATCCGTTTCGTGGTTCGCATCCCCCAAACCACGACAAATTAGGCAATTTCAACGAAATTGCCTAATTCGTGATAAACAAATGCACATCTCTAGTGAACACCACCTACAGGGGTGACTCAGGACAGGAGAATAGGAATCACAGCAGAATCTCTGGTAAGGCTGGTTAGAGTCTCTGGATCCAGGTGCAAGATGATAGGAGTCTCTGGTGCTGGATGCTGGCTGAGAGGAGTCTCTGGTGCTGACTGGAAGAGTCTCTGGTGCTGGGTACTAGCTAAGAGGAGTCTCTGTTGCTGGCTGTAAGGAGTCTTTGGTGCCAGGTGCTGGCTGGAAGGAGTCTCTGGTACCGGGTGCTGGCTGGAAGGAGTCTCTAGTGCTGGATGCTGGCTGAGAGGAAGTCTCTGGAACAAGGTGCGTGGGGGTAAGGGTGAACTTCAGAGTTACGCGTGGATGTTAGTGCAGGTAAGTGTGGTCTGTACACAGGAACTGAGTGCGGGTATGGGTGGAATCAGGATAGCATGCAGGTAAGCGTGAGACTGAATGTAGGTAAGTGTGAGCTGGATGAGAGAACCAGGCAAGCAGATTAGATATTGACTGGACTAGAGAAACCAAGACAAGACTACAATGAACATGAACCACAAAGGACCGAAGGCAGCGAGGCAAGGAAACAGGGGGAGTAGGACAGCAACAGGGAGGGAATCAGGAACAGAGGGGAACCACGAAGCAGGCAAGGCAGAAGGCTACAGGACAAGAAGAGCAGAGGCCCAAGGCCACAGAGCAAGACAGGTAGCGAGAAGCCCGGAGGCACACAGGAAGTAACAGGAGCCTAAAGCAGGGAGCACAAGGGAACTCGATGCTGAAGCACTGAGGCATGGGCTAGGCGGGGTTAAGTAGGGAGTTCGAGACATGGAGCAGATAGGCAGGACAGACTGGGCCAGCCAAGGGAGCGTCCTCGTGAGGGACCTCTGGTGGTGAGGAGGCTGTACAGCAACCATAGTCGTAACACTTCCTTCCCCTTCCCCTCTCCTCCCCACCCCCTAAAGCTAACCTACCTGGCCGGAATTTTTTTATTTTAATACTTGCTGCTCCTCCGGAGCAGAAGTAATTTACGTGCACCGGCCGGCTGCCAGTGCACACTTCCCTGAGACAGCGGCTAATGGCCACTGTCCTAGCTGGCCTCCATCCCACCCCGCCCCTTTTTCAGGGCCTGGCACTTATTCGCGTACCGGGGTTTATGTGCGTGGCCAGGCCTGTTTGAAAATTTGCCCGGAGCGCATAAGGCCCAGCCACGCGCATAAACCCCGGGATTTATGCGTGCAGGGGTTTTAAAATCTACCCTATAATGTGTCTGCGAGGGAGAAAGAGCCTGTGTATGTGCGAGAGTGGGAGTGTGTGTGAGAGCATAGGCATGTGTATGTGAGAGGCAGTGTGTGAGACTGAATGTGTTATTGTGTGTGTGTGAGAGACAAGGTAAAGTTTGTATAGCTCTACTTCTCCCAATCCACAACAATATCAAGGTGACTGGAAATCAGAATATCAGGTATGGAGAGCAGGAGGTTTTCTAATCCTTATTAGTTTTAATTATTGGGTGCAATTTGATGCTTCTGCTGTTTTGAAATATTTTATTTTTTGGGGGGGAAATATTAGATAATTATTTAATTGTTTAATTGTTTAGTCATCAGATATTTTGAAATATTTTATTGGTGTTTGAGAAATTTTGGATATTCTATTCATTAACCACCGGTAGTTTGAAATATTTGTTCTTTTTATGAATATGGTTTTACTATCATGATTGATGTTTTATATTTCTTGATTTTATTATTTAATGTTTTATTGAAGAATAGTAATGTTTCAGTTTTTCCATTGTTGCTCTGCATCTAGAGGCTAGCTTGTTCTGGGTTCCAGTTCAGTTCTTCTCTCCATGTTTCTTTTTATGCTTTCTTTATTCTGTATTTGTTCAAGATCTGTCTATGTTCTGCATGTATGACTGAGGCGAGGGGTTTTGTGTTGCGTCCGTCGGTCCTCTACGGCTTCGCCCCGTTTGCCTCACCTTATTCATGGCTCCTCCTGCTTACCTGGGCAAGATGGCTAGCACTGCGTCTACAAGCCAACCTCTCTGGCGTCCCTGGAATGGCTCTGGTGCAGCCTCCCGCCATTGCTCCTCCCAGGTACCTACTAGGGTGTGTGCACGCCCGCAACCCACGTCTTTGTACCACCCTTGGCGCGAACGTCGAGGACGTTCCCTCATGCTGACATCACGCCATCCGGGTATATTACCTTCATTAATTTGCTAGCTCGTTAAGTTAGCAAAGACTCGAATCCGTTTTTGTGTACGCTACTCTGCCGCTTCCATGCTGCAGCAGGAAGCTCTCTCTCTGCCCTTCG
This sequence comes from Rhinatrema bivittatum, assembly GCF_901001135.1. Lineage (NCBI taxonomy): Eukaryota > Metazoa > Chordata > Amphibia > Gymnophiona > Rhinatrematidae > Rhinatrema > Rhinatrema bivittatum. The sequence goes on from NC_042618.1 coordinate 321,992,586, forward strand.
GAGTAACTGCTAACCTGGGTACCCGCTCCTCGGGGGCCCTCTGCTTTATTTTAGGTGCCTTACAGGGAAGAGGTACTCGCTCCTCGAGGGCCTGCTCTCCCTGCCTCGGTGCCTGTACCTTCTACAACATACCTGGTGGAATCGCATACCAACAGCAAACACCTAGTGAGTACTCTAATTCTCAGTCTATCTCATCCACAGTATCTCCTTGCTGGGAGACTTGCTGCGGAACCTCCTGACGTCATCAGGGAGAGAAGGGCTCCCTCTGCCGAGGTCCCTGAGACTGCAACTACTAGACTGCCTCACTACTGCCACCTCTGGTGGTTCTCTTCAAGCTGTCTAATAAAAGAACTCTTGTGTTTGTGTAGTACGAGTCTAGCCCAGTGCTGTGGCTCCTCACGGGGTTCCTCCCCGTGGGCGTAGTAATCTCCACAGCACCCAAGGATCCACCCAAACACACATAACCACAACATTTTGCTGGCATGTAGTTTCTATGTAAGGATCAATAGCAGTTTGATTTGCTCTGTTTTCCTAATGGGAGGTGTATTGGTGTTCTAGGGCCTGGTGTAATATGTAGAGTGTTGCCATTTCATAGATGAGGTTGTTACTGTTTGAAAGCTGGCAGTTAGGGTTGTTTTGGTATGGGAGGTTTACTATATTGTAATGCTAATTCCGTTTATTCATGGATTTCTGATAGCCAAGGCCACACCCAACATGCATTACAAAAAGTCTAATTCCAGAGAGTTCCAAGGGTCTTTTTGGTAGAGTTTTCCAGCTGGCACCACAGCATTGCATGTAAATATAATATACATGTTGAAAGTGATATTTCTGCCTCAGAAGACTAATTTTGAATGTTCTATTTCATGTAAAATGTGTTATAAATGCTTAATTTGTGTGAGTCTGTAGAGGATGTGTGTGTGTGTTTGGGGGGGGGGGGGGAGTGGCATGCCGTATGGTTTGCCTAGGGTACCTAATATCCTTTCCTTGACCATGGGCTCTGTGTGGGGGTGGATGGGTGTCAGATTTAAACAATATAGATTTCTGGAGGGGGCTGGGCTTTATTTGACGGGCCCGGGACAGAGATTGAATTAAAAACAGTTGTGGGTGGGGGGAGGGGCAGCACAGTAATTGTTTGCACAGAGCAGCAAAAAAGCTAGAACTGGTCCTGGACTGGAATCAGCATGTGTGTGTGTGTGTTTCTGTGTGGAAGAGAAGGAGTGAAACCAGCCTGTGAGTGTGTGTGTGGAGAAGAGGGAGTAGAATCACCTTGTGTGTGTGTGTGTGTGTGTGGTGTGCGTGTATGTGGAGGGGAGGGAATGCAACCAGCATGTGTGTGTATGTGTGAAGGAGAGGGAATGGAGCCAGCATGTGTGTGTGGATGAGACGGGAGAGGGAATGGAGTCAGCATGTGTGTTTGTGGAGCAGAGGGGTTGCAATCAGCCTGTATGTGTGTGGAGGAGAGAGGTTGGAACCAGTATGTGTTTGTATGTGTGTGGAGGAGAGGGAGTGAAGCCAGTCTGTGTGTGTGTGTGTGTGTGTGTATAGGAGAGGGAATGGTGCCAATGTGTGTGTACCGGAGAAAGAGAAAACCAGTGCGTGTGTGTGTGCCTGAGAGAAAGGGAACCAATGTGTGTGTGCACCTGAGAGAGGGAGCCAATGTGTGTTTGTATGTATGTGTGTATGCCTAAGAGAGAAGGAGCCAGTGTGTATATGTGTATGGAGGAGAGGTAGTGGATCCAGCTTTTGAGTGTGTGTGTGTGTTTGTGTGTGTGTGTGGAGAGGGAGTGGAGTCAGCCTGTGTGTATGTGTGTGTGTGTGTGTGTATTTGGAGAAGGAACAGAGCCATCATGTGTGTGTGTGTGTGTGTGTATGTGTATATGTGTAGGAGAGAGATGGAGTCAGCATGTGTGTATGTGTGTGGAGGAGGGTGATGGACTCAGCCTGTGTGTGTTTAGGAGAGGGTTTGGTGCCAGTGTGTGTGCATGTGTGTTTGTGTGTAGGTGAGGGATTGGAGCCAGCCTGAGTGTGTGGAGGAGAGGGAAGAGTCAGCATGTGTGTGTGTGGAGAGGGATTGAAACCAGCATGTGTGTGCCTGAGAGAGAAAGCCAGGCAGAATGTATGTCCATGAGCATGTGTGAGTTTTGAAAGAATGTTTGAGTGTTGTCTGTGTGAGCAAGAGGATGAGCACGTGTGTATATGAGAGAGGAGAATGTTTGTGCACCTCCCTTCCCCTCCCAATACTCCATGACAATCACAAGAGGAACGAAAATCAGAGTTTCCCAGGCCCCTGACAAATCAGTTTTTGAAGGGTTCTCTTGGGGAGCAGTTTTAGATTCACTAAATTTTCTTTCTCAGTTACTTCCCAGTGTTACTGCATGGAAGCGACCTATTGCTGCTGGAGTGAATTCTTGATGTGCATCCATCCATCACTGCTGGTATTAGAAATTCAAATATAGGATCCATCAGGCTGCTTAGCTTGCTGTATTTATTGATACCAATGGTGGAAAGTCATCCATAGAGTGTGACGACATAAGGACTTCCTGTGTGGCCCTTTGCAATACACCAAAATATTTACTACTTATTTATTAAAAGTATTATAATATCTCCATAAAGTACTTAAGTAATGGTCCCATGTGGATGGAGTATTTGTATATTGTTTAACTCCCCTGCATTCAGCATGGAAATATGCACTTTGGATAATTATATGCTCACCCACTTTGGATGTTTGTTCATCTATGACCAACAGAGGATGGCCTGTGGGAGCTGCCAAGGCTGCATCATATTCATGTGTCAGTCAGTGTCACACACCTTACACTTCATGTGGTATGTCCCAACCTTAAAGAGAAGAGGCTTCAGACCTGGCACAACACCTGCAGCAGCAAATCACAGTAGTGAAAGCTGCTTTGAAGAACAAGCACCAGGGCCACCTGGCAGCCGGCATGGCCTTGGTGTCCTGATACAGGACAATTAGCACAGTAACTTAAGAGTCTGTGCCCAATAGCATCCTCTGCTTGGCAATAATACATGTATGTCCTGTAAGTCAATTCTGGAGCTTGCTGTACTGCATATTTTTTAATACTGGGACCGCATTGCAGATTGTGATTTTGCTACATGAAGCAGCCGGTCTAGGTGTGGGTCACTGACCACTAGATAATGATGCAATGAACCTCTCCTGCCAGCAGGTCAGAGCCAGCAGCATTGCTACTTAGCTAGTGTTCCTTTGAGACTCTGGAGTAACTGAACTGCATACAGGAATAATATGAGTTGAGGTGTCTAGACTGGTTAAGGCTTGTTGGACTTTCCTTGTGTGCTTGTTAGGGTCTTCAACACCTGACCTAGCAACCTTGACCTAGCTTTTTCCTCTATGCTCCTACAGAGCAATTCTGTTTATTACTATAAGGTGGCTCTATTCAGAGAGTGCTGCAAACTCTCTGCTCTGAAGCCTAATTTGTGTATTGCCTTTTCTGGCATGCACAAATCAACATGCTATCTATCTAAAGGCTATTTTTGCAAAAAATACAATACTTCTTCTCTGTAGGCCTCTAGCTTGCAACTGTACTCACTCACACCAGACTCAACACAGAATTTCTCAAAGGCTGAATGGTATGCAGTTCACAGCAGTTTGTGCTTTGTCTGGAGTTAAAGGTCTGAAGGGAAACAGAGGGCCTTTAATACAGACATAACATTAACTGACAACAATTGCCCTGGCCAGAAAGGCTTTTACTGATAAGCTAAAATGTATTTGTGTTCTTTTAAGCCTTTTTTTTTCCCCCTTAAGACATTTTTCAGAAAGTCAATTGGCACAAACAATTTGAAGAATTACTTTGAAGAACCAGGGCTCACCAAGGAGATTCATGCTTTGTCTTCCAGCTCTGGATCTAATTGAACATTTTTGCTTAGATGATAAAGTTGTATGATACAGTCACTAGCAGAATGCTAGTAGCCATTTTGGTTGTGAGGTTGTGCTGCCTCTTTATTAGAAAGTCTGATCAAAAGATGATGCTTGTTAGAATCTGTGTTAGTTAGACTGCGGAGTTAGCAATCTTGTTGGAATCTGTATTGTGGGCTCCTGAAGGAGGGAGGAGTTAGCTGACAAGCTAGGAGTTAGCAATCTGATATATTTGTGGGTGGATCCCTGGGCTGGTGGCAGATGACCACGCCCCCAGGAGGATACCTCGAGAGGGACCACCGGCTAGGCTTGAGTATGGAGACAGACACACATTAGTTCTTTTTATTAAACAGAGTTTTGAAACCACCAGAGGTGGCAGTAGTGAGCTGATATGCCCAGCAGGGCTGTAGTCCCTCAGGTACTGGAACAGCGATCACAGGATGGCTGAACTGTTGAGAAATTGCAGACAGTGAGTAGGCAGAGTAGGCAGAGTTCATGAACGAACTAGATGACAAAACTCACGTAAGGTCTCAAGGAAGCTCAAGAGCTGGAAAGGTTTAGGCCCTCGAGGAGCGAGTACCTGGTTCCAGGGAAAGCTCTGAGAGAGCGATGGTAACTCACAATTGCTTGTAGCAGCGATAGCTTCCAGGCAGTAGAGAATCTTCAGTGTCCAGGAACATGGGCCCTCGAGGAGTGAGTACCGGTTCCTATCTGTAATCTGAAAGTAAAGAAAAGAGCGAGGCCCCCAAGGAGCGGGTACCTCTGGTAAGTCTGAGGAGGCAGAGAAGCTTGGACGAATCTTTAGCGAGTCCTTGCTAACTCGTTTGTTAGCGATAACAAAGACCTTTAAATATTGGAAGCGGATGACGCCCCTGAGGTTCGCGCCCTTGCTGGTACTTCACTCAGAGCGCGCGCGCGCGCCCTAGGTCTTCAGGCAACACAGCGGATCTGCAATGTCGAGCCGGTCCGGGGACGCCGGAGGGAGACGGCATGGGAACACCGCGGCAGCCAGCCGTCCATCAGACCTGGAGGGAGTCGCCACAGAGGTAAAGAGGGCGGAGTGAGGGCGTTGAGCAGCGACGGTCGCAGCAGTGCTATACTTGAGCTTTGAAGATGACACAGAGCAGTACTTCATTATGGTAGCTTCATTAATTTGGAATGGAATTCTTGGGTGCTATATAGCAACACACCAATTCCCCTCACTGCATTAACTTTCAAATAAACACAGTTCATAGATGAATACTGATAATGAGGAGCAAAGAAAACAGACTGCATGGCTTGCCCGGTAGCTCAAGTGGCAAGTGCCATGCACTGCATGTAGAAGATCCCTGGCTTGATCTCTGATGAGGCAGCATTCACAGTCCCTGGGGGGAAGGGGAGAGCGTCTTGGTCATTGCTTAAGGGTGGCTGGATTCAGGACCTATGGAATGAGTCTGTTGCATGGTCCCTGGTCCAGGACTGTCACTGCAAAGACCAGACTAGGAGTGTAGGGGAGTAGGAGGGACATAAGACAGGGGAAAAAAAACCAACAGCTAATTGGTACCAGATTCTAGCACTTATTCTGATTGAGCTGAAAGCACAAATGCCAAGAAGCAAACTTTCAGGTAAAAAACAAAAACAAAAAAACAAAACAGACTGCAGTGCATAACAAGAGAAATTTATTATTTGTTTGCTTTTAACTTGACCCATGGCTTTCTGTATGCGTGATAGTAAAACTGCAAGTTTCTGGCAGCGCACCGCACCGCACCACACCACATACCACACCACAGCAGGAGAAAACAAAAATAAAAATTCCACGAGGCCAGTTTTGCCAGCTTTATGCTGCGGGGAATGTTGCAGGTGCTGGGTGTGCAGTGGCTTATGTGTACCCCACCAGCCTGGGGGTGCTGGGGAAGCTCTTGCGCATGCCCATACATTTCTCCTGGTCCAGAAAGAGCGAGTTGGCTTTGATGGACAGCTCGTGCTCCAGGTTGGTCTTGGTGTGCACCAGCATCTGCAGGGTGTCCTCCGCCTCTCTCAGGCGCTGCTGCAGGCTCTGGATGGTGTCGTCGATTTCGTGCACTTCGTTCACCAGGCTGCAAACCAGCAGGGAGAACAAGACATTAAAAAAAAAAAGAAAGAAATGTGAGGAGCTCTCCAGGACTGAAGAGTCTTATGCACAGCCATGCTCTCATTAAAGGGTTGCTTCTATAGTTAAATTCATCAAACAAAAGCATTTACTATTGTAATTTCACAGCCTACATGGACTTTTTTGGGGTAGCAACTTGATCAATTAAAAGTTTCTTACTTGAATAGGTGAAACTTAGGACCTCCTACCTAAACATAGAAGCTGAATAGGACCATTAAGCCCGTCTCATGTAGTCTGTTCAATTTACTTCCTGTTACAATGTTATAGACCCCCAGTGGATCTCCAGCTTCCCTTTCCTTCTTTGTGGCTAAGGATTCTTTGTACACATCTCATACTTTGTTAAATTCTGTAACTTATGCTGCCTCCACCACGTCCACTGCGAGGCTGTTCCATGCATCCATCACCTTCTCCACAAAGAAGTGTTTCCTAATGTTACCACGGAGCCTGGACTCCATATCATGACCTCTTGCTCTACAGTTTCCTTTCTAATGAAAAATGTTTGTTTCCTTTGTATTTATACCTTACAGGTATTTGTACGTCTCTGTTCCATCCTCACTCTTCTCCTCTCATCTAGGAAATACTGTACATATTTCGGTCCTTTAAGCCTCATTTCCGATGGCTTTTGTTGCGGACCCTGCACCATTTTGGCAGTCTTTCCTGGAATGTTAGGCTTCCAGAACTGGACACAGTACTTTAGATGAGGTTTTGCTAATGATTCGTTCAGAGTCATTATAACCGATGTTCCCTCCAAGATACAAGGGGACCACTGACACTTGTGTAACTGTTGGGAAAGCTCCAGCCATCTTGCAGTTTGAACTGTATGGGGCCAGCACAGAAGGTGTTGCGAGGGTCTCCAGTGCCCAGAGGCCAACGCATTTGTGTTGACTGTGCCCCTCCCCCCCCCCATTAACCCGCCAAGCGCATCACCATACGGCACCACCATGTGGAGTCTCTTTTCACTGGGTAGGGGGATGGGAAACCCTGCCAACGCGTCACCACAGGGCGCTCCATGCAGGGCGCACCATGTGCACAATGATAGCTTTTTTGCAGCCCTGTGCGAACAATTACTGTGTTGGCCCCTCTTCATTATGACTTTTTTTAACATTTACATTGTATTATTTTTTTTAATCCGGGCCAGTGCAAGGGTATTAGGCACCCTAATGAATCTTACAGCTTTGTGCCCGGCCTTCCCCCCTCCACCACGGCCCTCTCCAGACACACTTTAAAATTATGCATTTATAATAAAAAATGTTACATGAAAAAGGATACGCAAAGTACACTCTTTTGAAATAAAAATAGCACAACAGCAGGTATATTATATTTACATGCACTGCTGTGATGTCAACCAAAAAACTCTGCATTAAAGCCAAAAAAAGACCCTTTGGAACACATATAGTATTGGGATTATTGAAATGTATGTTGGGTGTGGGCTTGGTCCTCAGAAAGCCATGAACAAACTAAATTACAATTCTAATATAATAAACCTCCCATTCCAAAACAGCACAAACTGTCAGCACTCGAACAGTTACAACCCTATGAAAAGGTGACCTTGCAAACATTACACCAGGCCCTAAAACACCAATATACATCCTATTAGGAAAACAGATCAAACCAAGCTACTAAAGATTCTTTCGTAGAAACGACACAGTAGCAGATTACTTAACCTCAATCACACATGCAGAATTCAGACAGACCCTCACCAAATACAGAAAAACGTGATCATAAAATATAAATGGAAAAGTGCAGATATAAACAGAACTGGTAACTGCAACAAGTCACACTCCATATGTAGTGCACCCATGGAAAAACAGAAACATCACCATTCCTCAGACAACATCAACAATAAAATCAAGAACTATAAAGCATCAATCATAATAATAAAACCATACTAATAAGACAAATTATTTTCCAAACAGCAGATGAACAGAATATCATCCAACTAGCCGTTAAGCCCGTAACAACGGGCTCGGCTTCCGTTTGCCTTCCACATCCCTCCCCTCAGTCCTCCCCCCTCCTTCACTCTCATCCCCCCTCCCTCTCACACCTTCCCCTCCCTCCTCTCACCCACCCCTCTCACCTCCCTCCCCTCCCCCCCCCTCCCCCCCCGCTCTGCATCTTCCTCCGCTCCCGCACCTCCCCCTCTCACCCCCTCTCTCCCTCCCTCACCTCCCCTCCCTTCCCCTCTCTCTTCACCTCCCTCAACCTCCTCCATCTCTCTCCTCCCCCCTCTGCTCCTCAACACACTCCCTCTCTCTCACCTTCCCGCCCTCCCTCTCTTCTTCAACTCCCTCTCTCCTCCTCTCACTTCCCTCTCACCACCTCTCCTCCGCTCCCTGCGCAGAATTCCGGGGGGGTGGGGGGTTGGTCCACCCTCTGCGTTCCCCGCGCCGGCACGCTTCTCCTGCCCGCTCCTGCCGGCAGGATCTCGGGGGGGGGGGGTGGGTGGTCACTCCGCGCGCGGGCGCCGCTGCTCCTCCTCCCGCTCCAGCTTCGCGGCCGCCGCCGCTCCTGCGACCCCACCGCCATGTTTTTTGTTTCGGGCACGCACGGCTCTGACCAACGTGCTGGCCCGCACATGCGCGGTAGAGCTGCTCTCTACTGCGCATTTGCGGGCCGTCGGTCAGAGCCCATTTATAAGGTAGATAATTAAAAACCCATATTTTTTTTTATTTCCAAAACACCAATATAATATTTCAAAACAGCATACACCTCAAATAACACCCGATTAATTAAAATCAATACCTGGGAACTTTTGACTTCTAGTCAAACTGAGATTGTCGAGGAGTAGTGGGAGAGGAAAGGAGGTGCAGAAACTTTCTCCTCTCTCAGATACACATACATGTTCATCCTCATGCTCACATAGACACACACAAACACTCTTTCAGAACTCATACACAGTCATAGTTGGCTGGCTCACTCTCTCTCTCAGGCGTACACATCACTGGCTTCCTCTCTTTCAGGCACATGCACGCTGGCTCCACTCCCTCCACCACACTCACAGGCTGACTCCACTCCCTCTCCTCCACAAACACACAAACACACACATACACACACACACACATACACACACACACACACACAAACATACACAGAGGCTGGTTTCACCTCCTCTCCTCCTCACACACACATACTGGCTCCCATCCCTCTCCTTCAGTTGGGCCACCAGACAGAATGGGCTAACCCGGTGATTGTGGGCCCCCTCCTCTTCTGTCACCAAGCAGAATGGCATCCTCCGGTGATCACAGACCTCCTCTTCTTCTGCTGCCGGGTGGGATGGAATCCCTTAGTGGCTGCGGGTCTCCTCCTTTTCTGCCACCAGGCAGGATGGGATCTCCCAGCAGCCGCAGGCCTCCTCCTCTTCTGCTGCCAGGTAGGGATTTGCTCCCCCAGTGGCTGTGGGCCTCCTCTACCTTTGCTACGGGGTGGGATAGGCTCCCCTGGCGACCACAGGCCTTTTTTTTGGCTGGGTGGAATGCGATCCCCTTCCCTTGGGCGCCTCCTATAGCCTGGCGCCCAGAGGTCTTGGCTCCCCTGACCCCCCTTCCCTCACTATACTACTGGGCTGGGAGCTACCTTTAGACTGCAGAGCCCCACATGGTTTAAACTGCAATTTGGCTGGCATGTTTCCAGCAGTTAGACGGATGGCAGGGCTCCCCCATGCAGCTTAGAGGAAGCACTGGTTATCACTTTCTTTTTTTGACTTATTATGCCTCTCCCTATGCACCCTACCATTGCTTTGGCTCTGAGGTACCTACCTGTTCAGGTATACCGTATTAAGTCTTTTTGTACAAGATGGAATAGTCTAAACTGCTAAAATATACAATGAAGAAACCTTTTTTTAATCTATCCTTTTTGCACTATACAATATTTTTAGAGGGTAATTTTTAAAGCCACAAGAGGTGCTCCTGGGGCTGGGGCTGAGATAGGGATTTGAAGCCGGGCACAGGCGGGTGCCTTTCTCAAAAGTATGTGCATTGTTTTTCCTCTGGGAAAACTACCTGCAGTATCTGCGGGTTAACATGACCAGCGGACTCTCCACCAATACAGGCAGTCTTAAAATTATCCCCTTAGACGGCAAGTTTCAAAAAGCCTGCCTAGCTTAGGCAGCAAAAGCGCGTGGAAGGGCGCCAAAGTGGGCTTCCACGTCGAAATCCACTTTGAAAATTATCCCACCAAACTTACCTGTCGCTGACTGTATTCAGATGTACGTATCTGGATAACTTTAGGACAGCCTTGCTACCCGACCGGACTTCAACTTTGTTCTGTTTTAATATTTTGGATTGATTTGAATCAGATTTTCTGTCTATTTATCCGCCATCATCATTATCAGTAATGCCAAAAGCATCAGTAATAATTAGATGGTGTTTCTTGTTATTATTTTGGCTCGTTTCTAACAGCTTGTTATCTGTACTCTCGTTTCCTTTCTGACTGTCAGATCCCCTCAGCTCTGCTTTGCAAATTTTCATGCTGCAAGACAGTCTCATCCAGCTCGGTGGCTAAGGACAATCCTTTCATACTGGACTGATGCCAAGCGACAGAATTCCAGGGAATATTTCTGCACAATGGGCAGCAGCTACTGGCACCGCCTTAGACACAGACACATCAAAGTAAAAACTGTTGGAAACTGTGGTTTCCTCTTCTCAGGTTGTCTTAGTCTACAAGAATTTTTTTTAACAAGAAAGATTTGTAACAAAGAGGAGAAAATGACAGTCTAGTAAGCAAAGGAACCGAGATTTTTTTCAAAAATAGTAAGGAAGACTTTTTTTTAGCCTTTAAGAAAAATACCGAATAAAATAATAACAAAATCAGTTGTATAAATTAAAAGAACATGCTCCCTATATGCTTAAAATTACAGTACTAGCTAGATTTCTCACTATGGGCCATATTTACTTAAATGCGTAAGAGCAAGTTTGCTTACCGTAAACCAGGGATGGCGAACTCCAGTCCTCGAGGGCCGCAAACAGGCCAGGTTTTCCGGATATCCACAATGAATATGCATGAGAAAGATCTGCATGCACTGCCTCCATTGGATGCAAATCTTTCTCATGGGTGCTCATTGTGGATATTAGAGATGTGAATCGTGTGATCGATCGTCTTAACGATCGATTTTGGCTGGGGGGGGGAGGGAATCTGATCGTCGCGGTTTTGTTTTTTTTTAAAATCGTTTAAATCGTAAATCGGGGGAGGGCGGGAAAACCGGCACACTAAAACAACCCTAAAACCCACCCCGACCCTTTAAAATAAATCCCCCACCCTCCCGAACCCCCCCAAAATGTTTTAAATTACCTGGGGTCCAGTGGAGGGGTCCCGGTGTGATCTTCCACTCTCTGGCCACGGCTGCGTTAATAGAAATGGCGCCGGCGCCATTTTGGTTCCTGTCCCCCGACGTCACGAGCACAGGAGATCGCTCCCGGACCCCCGCTGGACCCCCAGGGACTTTTGGCCAGCTTGGGGGGGTCTCCTGACCCCCCCAAGACTTGCCAAAAGTCCAGCGGGGGTCCAGGAGCAACCTCCTGCACTCGGGCCGTATTGCTGTATTGCAAAATGGCGCCGGCCATACGGCCATACGGCCGGCGCCATTTTGCAATACGGCCCGAGTGCAGGAGGTCGCTCCCGGACCCCCGCTGGACTTTTGGCAAGTCTTGTGGGGGTCAGGAGGCCCCCCCAAGCTGGCCAAAAGTCCCTGGGGATCCAGCGGGGGTCCGGGAGCGATCTCCTGCGCTCGTGACGTTGGGGGACAGGAACCAAAATGGCGCCGGCGCCATTTCTATTAACGCAACCGTGGCCCGAGAGTGGAAGATCACACCGGGATGCCCCCACTGGACCCCAGGTAATTTAAAACATTTTGGGGGGGTTCGGGAGGGTGGGGGATTTATTTTAAAGGGTCGGGGTGGGTTTTAGGGTTGTTTTAGTGTGCCGGTTTTCCCGCCCTCCCCCTTCCCCTACCCCTCCCCCGATTTACGATTTTTGACGATAAATCGCGGGAATTCCTATTGTATCGCGCCTCTAACGATTTTTGATGATTTAAAATATATCGGACGATTTCTTAAATCGTCAAAAAACGATTCACATCCCTAGTGGATATCCTGAAAACCTGGCCTGTTTGCGGGACTCGAGGACTGGAGTTCGCCATCCCTGCCTTAAACGGTGTTTTCTGTAGATAGGGTGGATGCTCTCTGGTGGTAACGAATGGATTCCTCTCTCATAGCTAGTAGAACCTTTTGCTCTACTGAGCATGTGTGAAAGTTCCTGTGCAGGCAATGCCTATAATCTCTTCAGTCTATGTTAGAGCTAAGTAGAGTAAGACTAATCTGATCTACAGGGAAATGGGTGGGTCGCGCATGGATAATTCATCCTGCTATCTATGGTAAACATCATTTATGGTAAGCAAACTTGTTATTTTCTGTTGATAAGCAGTCTGAATTAGCCATGATCTCTGGGAAGTCCCAAGCTGAGGGTTGTAGAAAAAATGTTTACATGTAAGGTACGAAGCTCGAAGCTCGTCCCCTATTGTTACGATTCCTCCGGTAGCTGCGCCACTGGAGGCATCTCACCTTTTCTGGAGGCTGCTCTGAAGCCAGGGTCTCGCCTACGAACTATCCAGGATTTGCTCCAGGGCCTAGGAGGCCTTCGAGTTCCTTGGGGCATGCCTGAGGCTTGCTTGGGTCTGTATGGACTTCCTGGTTTGGGGCCACACCCTTTTCCCTAGGGGCCGGCCCACAGCACTTCTCCTCAGTTATAGGGCCAGCTAGGTGTGGCCCATCCAAACTCCTCCCAGGGAGTTGCATGTCTACAGCAGTATAAAAGGATCTTCACTTCAGTTCTTGTGGGCCTTCAGATTGAGTTTCACAGTCGTCTGTGCTCCTTCATCGATCCAGGTCCTCCGTGGTCGCCTTTGCTTTGATGGCTTCGTGTTCAGTGTCTTCATGTTCCTTGTTCCAGCCCTTCCTGATGTTTTGTCTCCTGTGCTCTTGAGCCTTCTGTTCTGCCGGCGCTTTGGATCCCCAGGTGACGTGTCTTCGTCATGGGAGTTGTCTGCAGTGGACTCATGTCCTGTGCTCCTGAGCCGTCCTGTCCTGCCAGCCCTTGTGGTGTTCCGGATGACACGGGCTTCATCGTCGAAGTCCTGCCTCGGCTGGATTCCTTCCTGTGCTTGTCCCGCTCTCCGTGAGGTCCGTGACCAGCCTCTTCAGGCTGTGTAGGGCACGCAGTGGGACAGGGTGGTCCGCGACCAGCCGATTGGGTCCGCCCATGAAGGTGGGCTGTGTAGGGCGCCCTGAGAGACAGTGCCAATGTCTACCTTCCCAGCTTCTTGCTTTGTCTGTAATGTCTTCGCATCAGCCCTTCGTCTGTGATGCCTTCGCATAAGCCTTCGTCTGTGATGCCGTCGCATCAGCCCTCGTCTGTGATGTCTTCTATGTTCCAAGGACTTCCATCTGCCCTTGTCCTCGTTCCGGTCTGCCGCCCATTGTCATACCCAGTGGCAGGTCCGAAAGGGCTTGGAATGGTCGGAGGACTGTTCATCAATCAACATTGCGTTGTTGGTTGTCCAGGGCATGCAGGTCCGGTTGAGGGTCAGACCTTGTTCTCTAGTCCTTGCTTCAGCCATGTCTTGTTTTGTTACCCATGCTCGCACCAGCTCACCTCCCACAGTGTGGCTTGGGGCTCCTCCCTGGGTCATGCCATGGCCCAAGGGCTCACAACCCTGTTTGAGAGACGACCGCGCCTCCGTGCCTCGGAGAGTAACGGCCGTCTGAGGTCGCACTCGTAACACCTAAGTCTTTTTTGGGTTTTTTTTGCAACCTGGGGGTTACTTCCCAGTGGAGAGCAGATTAGCAAGGAAAAACTTGAGACAGTACTGCCTTACCTAAGGCGCTATTCCATGCCCCCTGTTTGTCTAGACAGTAATGGGATGTGAAGGTGTGGATAGAAAACCAGGTTGCTGCATTGCAGATGTCCTCTAAAATACTTTTTGTAGGTTTGCCACTGAAGTTACCATTGCTCATATTTGATGAGCACCTATTCGACCATGAAGTTGCAGCTGTGCTAAGTCGTAGCAATGTTTAATGCAATTAAGTAGCCAGTTTGCCATGGTATATTTAGTGAATTCTGTTCCGAGTCGATTAAGATCATAGGAAATGAAGAGTTGCAATGTATGCTGAAGCGCTTCCATCTTTCTCTTGTAATAGGCTAGTGTTTGTTTGCAGTCTAGGGTATGTAGTCACTTTTTTTTCCCTGAAGAACATGAGGTCTAATACAGAATGTAGGGGGAGAACGATTAATTGGTTCAGGTGGAAAGAAGTTACCACTTTGGGTAGGAACTTGGGATTAGTACAGAGAATCATTTTGTCATGAAAAAAATTGAAGGTAAGGTGAGCAGTATGCTCGGAACTTACTGATGTGATGAGCTGAGGTGACCGCTACTAAGAAAAGTACTTTCAATGTAAAGAATTTCAAAGGTGCGGATTCTATTGTTCAAAAAGTGGCTCTATGAGTTGCTTGAGTATTGTATTTAAGACCCATGGAGTGCTGGGAGAGTGATCAGTGGACGAATTTGCCACAGTCCCTTCATGAATTGGGCTACTAACAGATATGTGACTATGGAATTTGCATTGATATAATCATGGTAGGCCACAATAGGCTGAGATGAACTTTTACTGAAGATGTTGCTAGACCTTGAGTAGAGGTGTAAGTATAACACCAATAACTTGGGGGGTCACATGACTGGAGGTTCTGGATTCTAGACTCACACCACAAAGAATATTGGCGCCATTTGAGTGCATAGTTTCGGCATGTAGAAAGTTTTCTTGCTGTGAGGAGTACATCTTCGTTTCTAAGAGTAGATGTAGCTTCCTGATCATTGCGCATTCAACATCCATGCTGTGAGGTGAAGAGACACTGGACTGAGATGTAAGAGCTGGCCTTCTTCTTGTATTAGTAGTGTGGGTCCACTGCCTAACGGTACTGGTGGATGCGACAACAACTGCATCAGATATGCGTACCAAATCTGTCAAGACCATGCTAGGGCAAACAGTATCATGCAAGCTTTGTCCCTGATTAGCTGGTGGATTGTTCACAAGGTCTTGCTCCCAATCGAGCAGAAAGGCATCGTGTGTGATCCACTGAGGATTCCATCGGATTGAGCAGAATCAGTTTGCTTTGTAGTTTTTGTCCGATGCAAACAAGTCTATGGTTGGGTAACCCCATTGATGGAAAATCCTGTGGGTTGTGGACTGTCTGAGGGGCGATTCATGAGGACTGAATAATATGCTGAGTTTGTCCAATTGTATATTCTGTATCCTGGGTACATATATTGTTTGTAGGAAAGTTTGTTGGTCGAGTGCCCATTGTCATATTTGCGGAGTTTCTTGGCATAGTATCCAGGAGCCTGTTTGCAAAGAACATGGCAACTTTGTTGTCTGTCCTGTTGAGAATTTTTTTTGTTGAAGGATATGCATGAAAGCTCAAAGAGCATACTTTATTCGTCAAAGTTCAAGTTGGTTGATGTGAAACATACATTCAAATGTCAACCATGTCCCTTGTGCTCAGTGGGACAGTATGTGTGCTCCCCAGCCCATCATAGATCCATCTGTTGTTAGTATTATTTGATAGGGTTTTGAGGAAAAATCTGCCCCGTGTTAGGTTGGGAGACCATAGCCTATAGGACAGCTCTGAATTCATGGCCTGAGAGATCATTATGGTGTGGAAAAGCCATTGCTCCACTGATCCCTTTGGGCTCAGAGTCCCCATTGTAAGTGGTGCATGTGTAGTCTTGTATTGCCACCACCATATGTCCTAGGGCCACAAGAATTTGATGAGTTGTTGTTCATGGTTGGCTGAGTGTTGCACAATGCAAAGAACCCTTTGCTCCTTCATGATGGAGTGCCACATTCCTGCCTCCCACTGGAATTCGCTTCTACAGGAGCAGTTGTGTTAAAAACTGTGGGGAGTTTTGATCTGTGGCTGTTGTGATGGTTTCTGCAGCTTACAGTCCCATGGTCTTCCCCTTGTTGATGGTTGTTGGGATTGGTTCAAGGCATCTGCAGAGGAGGTAGCTGGTATTTCTGGAAAGGTCTATATGGCTTCCTAGAAAAGTTCAGCTTTTTGAATGTGTAATACATCTTATGCATCGAGGATGATGATTCTGATATCGATAGGGACTGGACTGGCACATTTTGCTCTTTGAACTGAGCTACTGTCTCTTGGGGTTTTTCTCTGAAGGGTTTGTCTCCAAGGCACACAAGTCTGCCAGACTTTTGTGGACATCATCCCATATGGAGCTCGCTCAGAGCTAAGCCTTTCTTCTACAGCCAATGATGGCTGCTGATGTCCTTGCCAGTGGGTTAAAGGATTCGTATATAGCCCATAGTAGGTGGCACACTGCTTCCTTGAGGTCTGAAAGAGGTTGTGAGGTGTTGCATCTCCTGATATGTTCCTAATTAATGGCTTTATATTTTGGACAAATCAGCGCAGGAAGGGAAACATGCAACAAAGTATCAAATAGATAATTCTGCAAAAATGGACAAGGATATTCAACAAATTTTTCAAATCAAATCACCCATGGTATCAGCAAGCCAGTCAGTGTGCCCTACATTGCACTGGCCACCCAGTCCGTTCAATCATCCACCAGGGGATATTAGAACAATTTTTTAGGCGTTTTTTAAAGAGCAATTAAAAAATATATAGACAACAAATCTTATTTGGTATGAAGAAAAGTTAGTGTTGAATATAACATGTTATGATAATGCACTGGTAATGCTGCAGCTAGAATGTGCGAAGTTGACTGAACTGCAATTGTTTCCCCCTATAGAGTGTGGTGTGAGTAAACATCCCTGGCAGGTTCTAGATTTAGCTTCTGAGCTTCGTGCACTGAGGAGTACGTCGGGAACATTGGAGAAAATATGGGATGATTTTGTGTGACTGGAGGTGTCTTATGCGTATTACAACAGGCTACTGGCCTGTTGTACTACGAGTCAGCCTGTAGCTTGCTAATCACCCATATGTGAGGACTATCATCCTGCTTGTCCTGGGATAAAGCAAAATTGCTTACCTGTAATAGGTGTTATCCCAGGACAGCAGGATGTAGTCCTCTCGAAACCCACCCGCCACCCCGTGGAGTTGGGTCCGCATACGTTTTCTTATTTTATTTTATTTTTCGCTCGCACGTTTTGCTACAAACGAGACTGAAGGAAGACCCCTGTGGACACAGGGATCATGGCATGCTGGGCATGCTCAGTGCACTCAGTGTGCCAGTCAAAGCTTTTTAGAAACTTTGACAGAAAGTTTTCCGTGTTAGGGCTCCGTCCACTGACATCACCCATATGTGAGGACTACATCCTGCTGTCCTGGGATAACACCTATTACAGGTAAGCAATTTTGCTTTATCACAGCAATTAATGCCTGATAACACTGTACACTGTACACTTACTACTGAAGTAATTTTCCATTCTGGATTCCAGGCCTTACCGTAACTGAGCTGAATCCCTGCAGAGTTCAACATTTGGTCTCCTGATGCGTTCATCCAGCCTGGTTTGTGCCACTTTCATGGGAGCACTTGCATCCTTGATGGCTTTTTTGAGGGATTCAATTGTCATTTCAGTCTGGAAGATTTCCTGCAGAGTCTGGGATTTAAAAGCACACCAGAGAATAATGAAATTGCAGAGGGTTACAGAGACTGCGTGGGCCCAGTAGTATGGGATTCTAGCAGAGAGTACACAGAGTTGAAAAGTAGTGCCAACTCAGTGGCCATGTACTGCCATGTGAAAGACCTGGGTTTAATTTCCAGGTCAGGCTTCTGTTCTCCAGGTTGGCCAGGGCTCAGGATGCTAAGGAAGCACCATTCATAGCAAAGATTTAGGGTAGAAAATTTCCCATCCTTTTATTTTTCCGTGGAAAATATTCCATTTCTAAAAATTCATTGTTTCATAAAATGGATGGATACCAATGCAATATATTAGGCAGGTTTGCCAATAAGTTTTGAATTTCTTCAGTATAATGTTTAAAACCACATAGGGAGAATAATATTAAGTAGCCCAAATTTTTGAAAGTGGATTTATGCACACAAGTCCTCTTTGAAAATTTGTGGGTACTTTTACTAGGCATAGGGACATATATGTTCCAGGTTACACCTGTTCTTCAGCATGTACATTTACATACATACCAGGGAAAATTGCAAGTATGTATGTAAATGTCTCCCCTGCTCCAGTTCTGCCCCCCAGAATGCCTCTCGCTAGTCTAGGGGAAAAAACCCCCCACAATATGGTATTTTGCACGTACTTTTCCCAGAACTACCCCTATAATAATTTTGAAAGGCCAATTTACACACACAAACTGTGGTTTATATACAGAAATCATTTTGAAATTACCACCTAATTGTCTATCAATTCTCCCACCCTCTAAATCAAATATTTCAATTCAACTGCTTGGCTACTTGAAAAACAGATACAATGTGGAAAATTAATATGGTGGGGGAGTTTAGTAAATATATAAGTCAACTAACATGCCAAATCAGAAAACAAATCAATTTAGGGCATCAGGAAAATTTGCACAGTACAACTTTGAAAATTATGTTTATGTAAATGAGGAAAACATTTGCATGGGCAATTTTTCTGATAAATTTTCCAATTCAAGATTTTCCAGAAAACTCACATCTCTTGTTCACAGTACCTGGAGAAGAAGTCTCCATCATCACTCAATGGTGACACCAAGGGGTCAGATCTAGGGTTCAAATTAGCCAGGTTCCAAAGGGAGCTTTGATTTGTAGCTGCTGGCTGAGAACTATTGCTACAGTAGCTGAGCTAGGCTTTTAGAAGGGGGTCTATAAAAATTGGGGTGAAAATCCCAAGTAGTTTCCAATAAAGGCTCTTGGTACTGTGGCTCGATAAAGGCTGAATTTGCCTGAGCTGGAAACCCAAGGAAGTAGGAGGAAACTGTTGGGACAAAAAAATTAGAGATGGGTTTAGTTGTTCTGGGTCGGGTTGGGTTTCAGCTCGGGCACTTTGTGGGAAAACTTGTTTTCCCACAGATTGTTTTCCGGCAAAAACTAAGCTGAAGCCCGAACCCAGAAAAACGAATAAAAAAAAAAAATCCGAATCGGAAAAAATCCCACCCCAACCTTCAAATTTACTGTATTACAATCCCCCCACCATCCTGATTCCTTCCCAAGACTTACTAAAAGCCCTGGTGGTCCAGCGGGGTCCCACGAGTGATCTCCCCCTCTGGGCCGTCGGGCTGTCGGGCCTGCTATGAATCAAAATGGTGCCGATGGCCCTTTGCCCTTACGATGTCACAGGGGCTACCGGTGCCATTGGTCGGCCCCTGTCACATGGTAGGAGCAATGGATGGCCGGCGCCATCTTGTGCTCCTGACCCCCCCCAAGACTTGTCAAAAGTCCCTGGTGGTCCAGCCCGAAGTTCGGGGAAAATCCGTTTCATGGTTCTGGTCCCCTGAACCACCACGAATTAGGCAATTTAGTTGAAATTGCCTAATTCGTGATAAATGAATGCACATCTCTAAAACAAATTCAATAGCCAAAGTTCCTGTTTCACAATCCATAACCTAATCCCCTTTCTCATCCCTTCGTAGGTACAGTCTAGTCATACATAACGTGCTATCCACTAGAATATCCTATAGATATGGATATTTGTTCAACACAATAGCTGATGTAAGCTGGCTCATTAAAGGTCATGAGCATATTCAGGAATGTCAGTATGTTCAGATCCCATAACCTGAAAAAATGGAAAATTCATGAAAAGTCCACACAGGACAAAATATCAAAATAAACATGTTTTACCACAAACGTATTGACTCTAAAAAATTACTCCATCGCCATAAAAAGAAAATGGCATTTATCTGGCAAGATATCCAGATGGTCACATCTTAGTATGTTGTTAAGACATAAAATACCTGATATGTACAGTGTTGGACCATTGATATTTTTGTTATACATATACGATGTATAACTTTTGTTATACATCGAGGATCACGATGATTATGTTGGGAAGTGTGATATATTATATTATATGATATTCTCCATATATACCAAGTGATGTTTCCACACTTGAGATATTGCAAGAAAAAAGAAAAAAAACCTGTTTTCTCTGGTATGATTATGTGGTTTTTCTAAATTATGAAAATGCATGAAAGTTTTCTTCACTTATGAAATAAACAAAAAAAAACCTACATAAAAAGACTGCTTTATTGAGGTTAATAATTATATCTTATACACCTTAATGACATACTAAAATAAATGCAGTTCCTGTTTACAGAGTCATTTTTCGGTGCTGAGCACTTTATTTTAGAGTCAATACATTTTGTTGAAACATGATTGTTTTGATAATGAGCATGTAGCTACCATATTTGTAAAATCCAGCACTTCAGAAGGTCCCATAGCAAATAGTTGTATGCACTTTGTATCAATTAAGTATTTATGGGCAATTTTTACAATTTATTCATGGCTCATAGGCCCATGAGCAATCCCCAAAGAATTTCTCTTTGAAAATTCATGTTGATTACCTACAGCCTCATTCAGAAACTGAATGCTTCTGTACAAGGGAAGGTTATAAGGAGAGTAACTCCCTGTGACCAATCCTTAATAGCTTATGGGGGACAGTGCAGTAAGACCACTGAGAAGGTGTGGCTTACCATTCAGATAGTGAAAATAACAATGAAACAACCAGAAATTGTTACCCAGAGTCCAGGAGAAAAATTTATAATTGGGAATTAATTTCTGAAAAGGTCGTCTCTCATCTTGGACTATATCTAGGAAGTAATTTGGGCTCAGGTCAAACACCCATTTTCCTATGCCAGGGTCTGGGAAAGTGGGAAAGTTAAAAAATCCTTGTTGCTTTGAACTTAAGGACATTTCTGTCAGAATTAATTATCAAAGAGCTCTATTATGAAAGAGCTAGATGAAAGCAAAGGAGAATGAGAATGCTATTTTGATCAATAAAGATTCAATAATTACAAATGTTCTTTATGCTGACAGCTTGAAGATATTATTGAAGGAACCAGAGTGAAGGGACACCAGAGGTTTACCAGGTAAAGAAACCTAGTCTTAATGGTTCTTACCTGAAATACCCAAGAAAACTGACTGACATACACTGTGAGGGAAAAGCTATTACAGTATACACATAGTAAGGAAATGGCCAGAAGGACCCAGCACACCTGCTGCTGAACAGTGATCATTCACTAATTAGTGAGTCCTTCTTTTTCCATCTCATAGTCAAAATTGCATTAGAATCCGTTAAACGGATCAATACCTGGATACAAATACCAGGACAAGATGCCAAGTTACTAGCTGGTACTTAAAGCATTATGCTGAAGCTAGGCAATAAAGGCTTCCAACACATTTTCTCTATATTGAGAAACCTTGAATTACCACTTTACCTTGGCTCAGATTGTCTTATCAGACTAGGAGCTTATATGGGTCTGGTGAACTACCTGCTTTACAGTCATATGGAGGGTGATGTATTGGCTTACCCAATGTTTCTAATCATTTAAATCAAGGTAAACCATTCCTCAAGTCTGTGAGGTAAAGAGTACCATTGATGTTTGCTTACCTGGAAGGGTACAAGATTATCCCCTTAAGATTCAAATAGTCAAAGTTCAACAAAAGTTAGAAACATTGGCTTTCTTTACCCTAATTCTTGCTTTGATTAGTTAGGTCTTTATGTGAAGTTACTGGCACAACATTGCACCTGTTAGTCACAAATACTCAGTCAGAAGAAGTAAGCATGAACAGAGATGCATTTCTATGATTTTTAGTTGGAGAATCATTTCCTAACCAGAATTGAATGTGCCAGGTATAGGCACATGCCCTATTAATTCTGGAACTCCTCCAGATCAGGAGATGCCTGAATTGATCAGAATTTCTCCTAAAGACATATCATGCTACAATTTATTTGGCCTTAATGATGACAAAATCTGCTAAGGTCCATGTAGAAAAATGACTAACTGATATTGTTTAGGGAGCTTGAAAAAACAGAAATTTCACATGCTTAAGCAGGTAACTCATACAAAATTGTCAATCCTGTGGGCATGACAAATATCTCAGAGGAAACAGAAAACAAGGTTGATATTCTGCAGAATCAACTCTTCCCTGAAGTTGAGGAAAAGATAATCAGTTTTCAGAAGCTAATGTATATAATATAATATAATTTATATATATAATATAATGTATATAATAGCTGACAGATGAGTCTAAGAATTCTAAGCAAAATGAACTATTATACCAGTATAAAGACCTCTTTACTATTGATTCTTATGATTGTGGTCTGACTGACTTACATGTCACTTAGGTGCTACAAAATATGATAGCAAGAACACTGATGGTAAATAAATAGCCTTAATACTAATGGTGATAAGAAATATTCCTCATTACTCTACTGAAGTGTCACAGTTTGAAATGATAACAAGGAAGGAAATGACTTTACCTATGCATCTTCTTTACAGGATGCAAGACACTAACTTAGCAAGTGCAACAACTGTTGTCCTCGATCGTCTTAACGATCGATTTCGGCTGGGGGGGGGGAGGGAATCGTATTGTTGCCGTTTGGGGGGGTAAAATATCGTGAAAAATCGTGAAAAATCTAAAAATCTAAAAATCGCAAAACCGGCACATTAAAACCCCCTAAAACCCACCCCCGACCCTTTAAATTAAATCCCCCACCCTCCCGAACCCCCCCCAAATGAGTTAAATAACCTGCCGGGTCCAGCGGCGGTCCGGAACGGCAGCGGTCCGGAACGGGCTCCTGCTTCCTGAATCTTGTTGTCCTCAGCCGGCGCCATTTTCCAAAATGGCGCCGAAAAATGGCGGCGGCCATAGACGAACACGATTGGACGGCAGGAGGTCCTTCCGGACCCCCGCTGGACTTTTGGCAAGTCTCGTGGGGGTCAGGAGGCCCCCCACAAGCTGGCCAAAAGTTCCTGGAGTCCAGCGGGGGTCAGGGGCAATTTCCCGCCGCGAATCGTTTCGTACGGAAAATGGCGCCGGCAGGAGATCGACTGCAGGAGGTCGTTCAGCGAGGGTTCCGGCGCCTCGCTGAACAACCTCCTGCAGTCGATCTCCTGCCGGCGCCATTTTCCGTACGAAAACGATTCGCGGCGGGAAATCGCTCCCTGACCCCGCTGGACCTCCAGGAACTTTTGGCCAGCTTGTGGGGGGCCTCCTGACCCCCACGAGACTTGCCAAAAGTCCAGCGGGGGTCCGGAAGGACCTCCTGCCGTCCAATCGTGTTCGTCTATGGCCGCCGCCATTTTTCGGCGCCATTTTGGAAAATGGCGCCGGCTGAAGACAACAGATTCAAGGAGCAGGAGCCCGTTCCGGACCGCTGCCGTTCCGGACCGCCGCTGGACCCGCAGGTTATTTAACTCATTTGGGGGGGGTTCGGGAGGGTGGGGGATTTAATTTAAAGGGTCGGGGGTGGGTTTTAGGGGGTTTTAGTGTGCCGGCTCACGATTCTAACGATTTATAACGATAAATCGTTAGAATCTCTATTGTATTGTGTTCCATAACGGTTTAAGACGATATTAAAATTATCGGACGATAATTTTAATCGTCCTAAAACGATTCACATCCCTAACCTGTTGTAAAGAACCTTGAGGTCTTGAACCACTGATGCTGGGATTAGAAAGCTGGAACCCTCTTGGGTGAGCCATGCTTATGAATGAAAAATGGGAAAGCAGTAATGGTTATTTCTCAGGGATTTTGGGCTGTGCCAGACCCAGCCAGAGACTCATTAGCCCAGAAGTAGATCCACCCCTTGTAACACACCTATTTTAAACTCTAGCCAGCAGAGAGTTCTCTGATAGCACAATGTTTCTTCCTATTCTTAGGCTAGGTCGGAAAAGGGCTGTGCTGAATGCTATCAAACTGCTTGGATTTCAGTCTTCATTTGCCCGGTAAGGGAAGCCTCCTTAGCTACCTTGTTTTTCCCTTCTGCATACTGTAAGTGAAGAACCTATGTATGTTTGTTCCTTGTTTCTTCCATTAAAAACTGTTGGTGAAGCATGTTTCTTGTGCATGTACCTTGCTCAGAGCCCCAACAGATTGTGCCAGCCCCCCACCCTTAGAGGTCTAACAGGCTAAGAGTTTTAAAGCGTTACAACCAGTTTGACTGATTCTGGCTGCAGGCTAAAGGACTTATTCCCGCCTGTTCGGAGAGTGAAAAAAATCTCAGTTAGTCAGAGTTTGGCTGAGCTAGGTGTTGTTTTGGTTTAATATTTTTTTTTGTGAGTTGCAGTCCATAAGAATTCTGCCACAGCTGCAGCCCTGCTGAGGAGTGAGCCACACCCTGCACTTTGCTTTGTTGCTGATCCAGGGAACCTCAGCTCCAGTTTGTTCCAAGAAGAAAGACTTTAACAGTGGTTGCTATTTGAAGTTTAAAGGAAGTTTGTTTCTGTACAGTTTTGACAATGGCTACCTTAGAGAGTCAACAATAACAGATCCAGTACCTGCTACAGCAGGTGCAGACACTGCAAACGCAATATGATGAAATCACCAAGTTGTGGCAACAGAAGTGTCAGCAACTAGAAATTGCACACATACATTATGAACAGAAATGCCAGCAACTAGAGGCTGTGATAAGAAGAACGTATCCAGTTCCTAGACCTTTGCCACCAGAGTGGTTTAATGGGAATAGGGGATGGTACCGAGGAATTTTGCACCTATGTGAGTTGCACTTCAAGTTATACCCAGAATACTTTAACGATGATGTAAAGAGACTGTGCTGGGTGGTAACCTTGTTCACAGGTGACGTCCTAAAGTAGGACACCACCCTGATAGAATGAGAACCAGGCACAGCTTGGAACATATTTTTTCAAGAATTAAAAAAAAATGTTTTCTGATCCACATTAAAGACACATTGCAGAGAGAGGCTTAATTCAAGTGCAGCAAGGGACAGGCTCTGTCCTCTCTTATTTATGTAGCTCATTTCCATGAGTTACAAGCAGATGTGGGATGAAGCAAGTAACTTTTGTGGCATCAATTCCACCTGGGTCTTAGAGAGGAAATTAAAGATAAATTGGCTCAAATTGAAACGCCTTCCTTCCTGGAAAATCTGATTAATGCCTGTATCCAGATAGACTCATATCTGAGTGAAATTCAACGGAAGCAAAGAGGGGAATTGGAATGGGGTCCCCCTCCCCAATACTGAATTCTTCAACAGTGACCGATGAATAAGACATTCAGGAGCCTAGGCAGATCTCCCTTTCCTGGGAGCCAGATTCAGGGTGTTAAACTTGCTAAGCTCAACCATCTTGTGATCTAGGGGCTTAGGGCACTTTATGACTCAGTATCCTCACCACGAAGTTGCCCTGCAAAGTAGCATGCCATCCCAAGTAGAGGGACCCTGAGCTACTGGGGACATGCGAGATCGAGGGTAGCCCAGAAACAACAGAACAGGACAAAACTGAGCAGATTGCTTATTCAATGCAGTGCCAGGTAGCAAAAGCAAGGCAAAAGCACCACTTCAGAAGGTCTGAACTAGTAGAAGATACCTGGAGAGCCTGCGTTATAGAAATGGGGGAGATAGTGCAATCCCTTGTCTCAAGGCTGGACAAATTAGACACAGTAGTCCTGCCTGCTATAGCCCAATTGGATGAAGAAGTCCAATACATACAAAAAGATCTTTGGGCAATAACCCAGGGACTCTAAGAAGGGTTGTTTACAGAGCCTCGGGAGATTGCAGCAGAGGCCGGGATACAGTCAGAAAATCTGCATGGCCCTGTATTTGCAGGAGGGCTTTTTACCATTAAAAAGGAAAGGAGCCAACAATGAAGATCTAACCTGGCCATTAACAAAAAAAATGAAAGGGCACAATAGAACAGGGATCCAAGTATGGAGTCCTTATGAGATTCAACAGACCAGTACCTCAGCAATGAAGACCTGAGGTACACAGACATGGGCTCAGATGTGGCCCTGTCAGAGCTGGGCCCGTCTCGCATTAACTGTACCATACAGGCAATGGACCTTCCCCCATCACATCCAACTATGGCACTGACTACTGACTCTGTTTTTAATTCTCTCAGGTATTATGAAAAGTGATTTTGAACCCCAAATGAGTGGTTTATAAGGGTGCCCAGAGATCCCCCTTGGGGAGGGGGAACTATGAAGTCTTGAACCACTGACACTGGGATTAAGAGGCTGGAGCCTTCTCAGGTAATCCATGCATATGGTTGAAAGATGGGGAAGCAGTAGTGCTCTGTTTCTCAAGTATTGTGCCTTACTCAGACCCTGATACCTGGATGTGCTTTCCAGAAGTTAAAAAGTCTACTATGCTCTAGGACTACCTCTAAAGATTAAAAATATGAAATTGATGATAAAGTATTTTATTACAATTTGTCAAGGTAAAGAAAAGTACATTTTTACCTAGTTGGAAAGGTCCATTTCCAATTGTGGACACAGCTTCTCTTGTTACATACCTTATCCAAATTACTTTAATATCAGTGGACTTTGCAGGTGTAGAGTCCACGTCATAAACCCTGCAGGGGAAGGGGCAGGGGGAGGATTTCAAAATGAAATTCCCATGCATTCTTTGCCGGCTCCACCCCTTTGCAGCATGGGTAAAAATACCTGCAAAGTGGGCGGATGGCACAATTTTTAGTTCTCGATTTTACCCGGATAACTGCTCAGTTATCCGGGTAAAATCTTTTGAAAATTGTATTCTCAGCTTGTAAGCCTGGTATAATTTCAATTCTCTACGCTGCTCCTCTGTATTTCTCCAGAGCTCTGGAAACAACCATGTTGTAAGGATAGGAAAATGTGCAGATACCAAAGATTCTGTAGAAATAACATCTGATTCTGCCTCTAGAGAGGTACCAGGTGCAACCGCACTCAAGGCGACACATTCTCATAATCAATATTTGTATTTGCAAAGGAAAAATAAAGCTCTTCCATGTTCTATTTGAGGGAAACAGAATAAATTATTTTTGGATACTAAACAATGTCTGTTGTTTATGCATTATACAAAAGATTTTTACACTCCTTTTCTGTATTAAACTTGAATCTGGTACATTGTTTTTTGCAGATTATCTTCACTACTAAAGTTCCTTGTAAAAAGTTGTACACACACATTCTATTCCAAAACACTAATAATGTTAATTGCCATTTGCTAAATGTTATTTTTACCTTCAATGTTCCTTGTAATAATGTTTAATGGTTGATTGTTATTGTTATTGTTCAATGTTCTATGTACAAAACCCCGGTCTAACCTCCCAGACCAGGGCAACCTTTTCGTTACTTGTAAACCGGAATGATTTGTATTGCATACAGGAATTCCGGTATATAAAAATTAAAAATAAATAAATAAATAAAATAAATAACTAGTGTGACAACAGAGACTATATCTTGAAATCATTTGACATCTGATAGGAATGGGGACTTTGACATTTTACTCTCATTTTGGAATGGCAGCCCAAGCTAGACATGGGCTGGCTGAGATAATGTGGGCCTCTGACCGGCCCAGAGGCACTCTCCCCACATTTCCAGCTGGAGAGGTGTGGGGGGAGGGGAATTGTGAGAACCCTGAGCCAGAGAGCCTGCCAGACAGCCCTCACCATGTGTGTTGCCAAAGCAGCCAACAACTAACCCTGGTTGGCTTGCTTCACAGAGTCCCCTTTTTAAAAAAATAACCTCCACTCCCCTCTCCCAGCCGAAGTTTTAAAAGCCGGGGACTCCTCCCCAGGTGACTCCTTTGCCCTCTGGAGAGTTTTTTGGCTCCGACCCTCTTTTTATATTTCCAGGTGATTGTGGTTTGTTGACCTGTATTGTTCTCATCTGATTCTTATTGCAGTGGGGATGGGAGGGTTCAGAGTCCCCAAGCAGAAATGTTAATATAGCTGGATTATGAGTGCTTGCTGATTTGATGTGCAATAGGGTCTGGGTTCAGCTTCTCAGAGGGTTGGCTATTTGCTCACAATTCCCACCAGACTCAGATTGGCAGGGTGAGGTAATTGCAAAAGTTGTTCTTCATCACCCCCGAATTAAATTGGCAAGCTTTCTATTCCACTCTCCTTACTCTCTCTTGCTCTCACACAATACACATTCTTTTTAAAACCCCTTCTCAGTACCCTCTCTTACCTACCTCTGGCCCAATTCCACCATGATTCAGCTGTCGATGCTCCCTCCATCTTTTAGCCCATAAGGACCTACAAAATGCTGGCTCCTCTTCCTTTTGGCCTGTATGGGCCAATGTGATACCAGTTCTTTTTCTGGCCCACATGGCCCAATTCAGTTGACTTCCAGCACCTGGAGATTTCAGGTGTTTCTCTGGACACCCAGCAATTTAAATAGAATCCTAGAGTCTCCTAAAGCCCAAAAAGTTCCTAGATATAATTATACAGTCATGATCTGCTGAACAGTTTTTAGCCCATTCCTCATTTTAGTAATTGCATTGTGGAAGATAGATGCAACCTTGTCATGCAATCAAAATTATTTTCCTTGTCAAGACTTTGTGCAACATATTTATAATCCAGTTGCCATGGAGACAGCTATTGTGCTTACTAGTGATATCACCAGTGACTTATTGTCTGAGTAAAAGTATGCTCACACAAACATATAAAATGTGGGCAGATAAGGACCATTTGGCCTACCCAGTCTACCTATTTATTTATTTACTTATGAGTACTTATTACTCACCCTTCCAGTACTGCTAGGGGCGAGGTACAGTGCCTATAATGTTGTCACAGGTCTCTTGATCTGTGATGAGGGTGCCTTCTCTTACACTCTCCTATCACTGAGAACCCTTTATGTCTATCCCAGGCATGCCTAATTTTGCCACTGAAAGAGCAGCCACTTCTTCACTGTTGTGCACGTCTGCTCCATATCTGCAGTTGTTTAAGTGGCCTATACAGGAAGTGAGGCATGATGTCTGCCACAGATGGCATCAGTAAAGAAAATTGCTATCACCATGGTAACCAAGTTGTATACTGAAGTGTCACAACACAATCTTGAACCTGTAAAATCTTTTTGCTTGATTCTACTCTCATGTCACCATTGCTTTATAGAACACTTATTATTCTGATTGCAGAGGATGGCTGTTCTTTAATAACCAGCCTACCTTAGCTAGATGGTTCTGCAGCGTATTTTTGGCATTGTTGGTCTCAGCAATGCGATTAGTGAAGGCAACATTGACTGTGTTGAACTGGTTCCACATCTCGTTGGCCGTTGCAATCATCAGGTTCTCTACGTCATCCCTGAGCTTGGAAGAGGCGGCCCGCTCGCTCTGAGAGCGCAAGATGTTATCGTCGGTGAACTTGGCCCAAGTCTCTGGCACTGAGATCCTTAGAAAAGAAGAGAGATGCACTGCTGAGGCAGACTACAGATACATTCAATATCCTAGAAGGCAGGAAGCCTTTGATGTTAAACTGTTTACAGGCTATTGGGGCCTGGCACAGAATATTCAAAACTGTTGTGCTAACCTCCAGCACTGACATAAATTAAATGAAGAATTACAGTTGTATTGTACAATAAGATGTGGTATTAATTAACTCCAGTCAGTCAGAAGTCTGGAATAATGCAACCCTTCTTACCTACTTATCCCAATACAGTTGCATAACCTGTTTAGTTTTCTAGACAAAACCACTTGTCTGTGTTTTGCAGGGGTGTGCTAATTTACATACAATTAATTTCAAACCTCTCCAACCATTTTCCTGCACTTTGCAGTGATTTCCAACACATATTGCTGGTGGTATCTCTTACTATGTACAATGAGTGTAACTGCACACACCTTTAGCTTGCACAGGCTTATAGGAAAATTGGTTCTTACCTGCTAATTTTCATTCCTGTAGTACCACTGATCAGTCCAGACTGTGGGTTATGCCTCCCTTCCAGCAGATGGAGACAGAGAAAAACTTGAAGGGTACCCCCTCTTAACCTAGTGTTCCACCTGTATCTCCTCAGTATAAAGATTATCCAAGCAGAAATGAGTATAGAAATGGATCAAGTGAAGACCAAGCCAATAACTTTGAACTAACGGTGGTGGAAAAAATGCCAAATACCAAACTCTGAATAAGAGGAAACCTGTAGCCTTCTTCTGTAGTTTTCTGTAGCAACCATGACTATTAGAGTGGACTCTCTATAAAGGAACTCAGTAAAGAACCCCCATAAAGGGAGGGCATCTGGACTGATCCGTGGTACTACAGGAACGAAAATTAGCAGGTAAGAACCAATTTTCCTTTCCCTGTATGTACCCGGATCAGTCCAGACTGTGGATGTACCAAAGCTTCCCTATGCCAAGTGGGACATTGAGAGTCCCGCTCAAATGACACCACTTCCAAAGTGGTTCCAAAGTGGACATCTAACCGGTAGTGTCTAGTGTCTTCCAGGTAGCCGCCCTACAGATTTCTTGCAGCGATACCAACTAACATTCAGCCCACAAAGCCGCCTGGGAGCAAATCGAGTGGGCTTTCAACCCCTCGGGAACGGGTCAGCCTCGACAAATGTAAGCAGACAAAATAGCTTCTTTCAACCATCGCGCAACTGTCGCCCTAGATGCTTTATGGCCCTTCTTAGCACCGCTCCACAAACGAACAAGTGATCCAAAACCTGGAATGGATTGGTGACCTCCAAATAGCGCAAAAGAGCCCTTCTAACATTCAGGTGCTTCAGTTCCCTCGCATGCAGTACATCCAGAGAGATGTGCGAAAAAGCAGGGAGCTCCACTGATTGACTTAAATGGAAGGCCGAGACCACCTTTGGTAAAAAGGAAGGCACCGTCTTAAGAGAAACTCCCGAATCAGAAATTTGCAAGAAAGGCTCCCTGCAAGAAAGGGCCTAGATCTCTGAGATCCTGTGAGCTGAGCAGATTGCCACCAAAAACACAGTTTTCAAAGTGAGGTCCTTTAATGTGGCCCACTTAATAGGTTCAAAGGGCAGTTCACACAAGACTCTAAGCACCAAATTAAGGCTCCACGAGGGACATACAGGATGGATGGGAGGATTCAGATGGCTTTCCCCCCTGAGAAAATGCACTACATCCAGATGCAAGGCCAGTGTCTTGCCATGAACCTTGCCTACAAGAGAACCCAAGGCAGCCACTTGGATCCGGAAGGAATTAAAGGACAACCCATTGGCTAAGCCCCTTTGCAAGAATGCCAAAATGTGTGCTACTGAAGATTGGTGGGGGAGAACGCCCTGCTCATGACACCACGACTTGAAGACTCTACAAACCTTGACATAGGACAGTAAGGTAGAGGTCTTCCTGGATTGCAGAAGAGTAGTAATCAAATCCTCTGAATACCCTTTCTTTCTCAATTGCCGCCTTTCAAAAGTCAGGCTGCTAGACAAAAGCGATCTGCCTGGTTGAAAAATATAGGGCCTTGAAGTAGATTTGGAAGATGTCCGAGCCTCAGGGGTCTGTCCACCGCAAGACTGACCAGATCCACAAACCACAGACATCAGGGCCACTCTGTTGCCATTAGGATCACTTTCCCTGGATGGACCGCTATATGTTGGAGAATCTTGCTGACCAGAGGCCAGGGAGGGAAGGCATACAGGAGTATGGAGGTCGGCCATGGAATCACCAGTGCATCTACTCCCTCCGCGCCGTGTTCCCTTCTACGACTGAAGAAGCAAGGGTTGGCTCACCACAGAGTGGCAGTCTGTTATGGTACCACTCTAGAAGTGTACGGAATAAACATTTCATGTAAATTGGTGAAACCTTGGGCCAATGGCAGATGACAGCGCCCCCAGGAGGATATCCTGAGAAGGACCACCGGCTAGGCTGGAGTATGGAGACAAACACAGATAGTTCTTTATTAGACAGGAAGTAGAACCACCAGAGGTGGTAGTAGTGAGCTGATGTGCCCGGCAGGGCTGAAGTCCCTCCGATCCTGGAACTGCAATCTCTGGGTTGCTGAGCTGTAGAGACTATAGGTAGTGAGTAGACAGGGTAAGCTGGATACATAACCAGTAGTAGATGAGAAACTCACAATATATATCTGCAATGGCTTCTATGCAACAGAGAATCTTCAGTATATTCAGGACAGGAGCCGTAGGTGAGTACTGGTTCATTCATGCAGTCTGGAATTATAACTCACAACCTCCATACCTGCGATAACGTCTTAAGCAGAAGAGTCTTCAGAGATTAGGAACATAGGCCCTCGTGGAGTGAGTACCGGTTCCTATCTGTAATAGAACTCACAGTGTTCACGTCTGCGATCGCTTCCAGGCAGTAAGGAGTCTTCTGAGCATTCAGGGACGTAGGCCCTCGAGGAGCGAGTACCAGATACCTTCTTAGCAAACTGAAATCAAGAAGAGAGAGTGGGGCCCCCAAGGAGCGGGTACCCCTGGTAAGTACAAGAAGACAGAGTAGCTTGGATGAATTGTAACCAAGAAGAGTATGATTCGAGACTTTGCTAACTTGATTCGTAGTTGCAAGCAAAGGCCTTTTAAGTTGGAAGCGAATGACATCACTACAGGGGGACGCCCCCTAGGTTCGCACCCTTGCCGGTACAAACTCTGGAGCGCGCGCGCCCTTACGTCATCAGGAACATGGCGGATCTGCGTCAGGCCAGCCCGGGGATTCCAGGGGAGAAGTGGCGAGGAGAAGCCGCGGCATCAAGCCATCCATCAGGCACGGAGGGAGTCGCCACACAGGTAAAGAGGGTGGAGCGAGGGTGAAAAGTAGGCACGAACGCAACACCAGGGAAGCCAGAAACTCGCTGCTGCGGACCGCTGCAATGACTGAGTGGAGAGTCTCCATCCGGAAATGCGGGACTTTGAGTGCCCTGTTCAACTTCTTCAGGTCGAGGATCGTCCGGAAGGAGCCCTCCTTTTTGGGGACTACAAAATAGATGGAGTAGTGTCCTTTCATCCACTCTGCGTGGGGGATGGGCACCACAGCCCTGAGCGATTTCAGCCAGTTGAGGGTCTGTCGAACGATCTGTGCTTTGGTTCAAGAACCGCAAGGGGAGACCATAAAGAGGTCTTTGAGAGGCCAAGCAAATTCCAAAGCATAGCCTTGTACTATGATGCTTAAAACCCACTGGTCGGAAGTTAACCTGGCCCATTCCTCATAAAACTGGGACAGTTTTGTAAGTCTTTTAAAGCTGCCATGACTCCCCATTCATCCTGGTTGCTACAAAACTAAGGAACTAGTTGCGCACACATTTTGGTGGTAGGATGAAGCCAAGATATAAGAGATTATGTCACCTCTTGTGAAGTATGCACCTGGAACATAGTACCACATCATTGCCCTCATGGATTACTCTTGCCATTACCAGTACCCGTCCAGACTATGGGAATGGATATCAATAGACTTCATTCCAATTTACAACCTTCACAAGGAAAGAACATGATTCTGGTGGTGGTGGATTCATTCACCAAGATGGCCCATTTAATAGTCACTACTCGTCTTCCTTCTTCACATGAAATAGGCCTGCTAGTCCAAGAAGTGGTGCATCTGCACAGTCTGCTATCTCATATTGTATCAGAACATGGCACCCAGTTCATTGCATGCTTCTGGTGGAAGATCACTAAACTTTTGGGTGTCCAATTCCATGTGTCTTCAAGGTACCATCTACAATTGATGGACAGACAGAATGGCTAAATCAGACTCTGGAACAGCATCTCCACTGCTTCTGTAACTTTCACCAAATGAATTGGGCACAGTTACTTCCTATGGCAGAGTCTGCATATAATAACACCGAGCATTCAGCAATCAAGGCCTCCCCATTCTTTGCAAGCTATGGCATTTATCCTCATTTGCACTTGGGGAGGCTTAGCAGTCCAGAGTTCCCACAACAGCACAGTGGGTAAATGCATTAACTAAGGTACATGTGCAAGTCCAGCATGAATGCAAACAGGCTAAAACATCACAGAAAATATTTGCTGACAGTTGGCATCAGGAAACCCCACAATTCATGGTAAGGTGCAAGGTCTGAGTTTCTACAAGGCACATAAGGAACAAGAGACTTTCGAATAAGCTCGAACAGAAGCTTATGGGACCATTCTTGATTCAAGTGGCATTCAGACTTCAGCTTCCAGCCAATTTACTTATTTATCTGGTGTTCCACATGGCACTTCTAAAGCCTTATAGGTCTAATCTCTTTCCAGGAAGATGGCCCCCTCCTCCAATGCCAATCACAGTGAAAGAACACCAAGAGTTCATCATCTGCCAGATTCTAGGTGCCAGATTTATCAGAGGATGTTTGCATTATTTGGTCGACTGAAAAGGGTACAATCCTGAAGACTGCAATTGGGAACTGGCCCGAAATGTCCATGCCAAAGAACTGATGGCCAAATTTAACCAAGAGCCACCAGGAGGGGCTATGATGAAGGGGGATTGAACCCACAGCTCTGGGTGTTCAATGCCAGGGGAGCAACAGGAACTCTGAATCAGCAAGAACCCTGTAGAAAATACTAAGAAAAGCAAAGGAAAGGAAACCCACCTCTGGAGGCTCCATATTGGACCAGCATTAGCTGTGTTCCAATTTGAAGGCGTATATCAGGAGCTCTAGCCTGACACATTTTTCCTGGTCCAACAATCCTCATAGAGTTCATTCAATGATTTCCTTTCACTTGGCTGATTTCCTGTGTGTTCCTGGTTCCCACTGTATCCAGATTCCTGCTCCATTCCTGGACCTCAGCTCCTCCCTGGCTCTTGTTCCACTTGGTACAACCTGACAACCACCTGCACCCAGGGGCCCAATTTGTGGGGAATGGCAGCTGCTTCCGGCAGAATACCTGCTCCAGGATACTCGGTTTCTCCAAGATATACCCTGCTCTGGTGCAGCACCTCATCTGCGTCTTCAGCAGTGTGAGCTGTGACACAAGCATGGCAATCTTCCTTATGACTCCAGCTAGGAAACTCCACTCTTTACATAATTAAAGACAGTAATCTGCCCAGACAGCTGAGAAGTAGGGAAATATTTCTCTCTTCATTGAGATCACCTCTGGTTCATCAATAAGTAAATATGTCTCATTTAACTCTTAGACACTGTATACCTAATCCTGAAGCCTGGGCATCCAGACCTTGTACCCCAGCCTCCTTCTATGGACAAGATGCAGACAGTCTTCTCT
This sequence comes from Rhinatrema bivittatum, assembly GCF_901001135.1. Classification (NCBI taxonomy): domain Eukaryota; kingdom Metazoa; phylum Chordata; class Amphibia; order Gymnophiona; family Rhinatrematidae; genus Rhinatrema; species Rhinatrema bivittatum. The sequence continues at coordinate 322,027,623 of NC_042618.1, forward strand.
TGGAGAGGCCAACCCCAAAGGAACCTCTCTCTGTGAGAGACTCTGAAGAAGAATCCTAAACTACAAGGGCACAGGAGGTTGTTAATCTACTGATACCTCTTCTACCTACACTCAGAGTCTGATAAACTCTATGACTTACAAGTAAAGGACCCCTAACTGGAAAATCTAAATATTCAAATACTCCAAGAAAATGAGTTTCCTGCCACAGCTCATACATGTAAAGGCCAGCTGATGGTGTTCTTAGCTTTAGGGGATTACATACCCAGTCACCTTATTCATTCATTAATTCATTCGTTTTTACATCACCTCCACATCCTTGAGAAGGCTGTCCAAAGCAGTGCACAATAAAACAAAAACAGATACAGCATAAAATAAAGCAAAAACCTGTGCTTATAAATAAGGACACTCAAGATGTCAGAAAGACTTGATCTGTAATTCTCAAATTTGGAAGAATGACATAAAATGTGTATATCACCAGGAGAACAGATGAATGAAAACCATTCACTAAGCAGCAATTCCATTTACTTGTTTCACAGATTTGTGTTCCTCTCATTATTAAAGAACTTAACCTATCAAATCCTGGAAAATGTGATTAGTAATGTGAATTTTGCTCACCAGTTAAAAAGTGTCATTCATCTGACCCTTACACTATTTCTCGCCAAACTGCAGGTGAAGTGTCGCTGTGATGTGCTCTCTCCCACAGCATTTACTTTGAACATAAAATATGCCATGTGAGGTCAAGCCAAGGACCATCGAGCCCAGAATTCTCTCTCTGACAGTGGCCACTTTAGGTCACAAGAATCTGCAAATCCCAGAGAGTAGATCTATTTCTTGTTGCTCACTCCCAGGGGTCAGCTTTCCCAAGACTTCATGGCTAATAATTGTTTATGGACTTTTCTTCCAGGAACTTGTCCAAGCCTCTTTTAAATCCCATTATGTAAGCTGCCTTGACTAGATCCTCTGGCAACAGACTCTACAACTTGACAGTGCTCTGAGTGAAAAAATACTTTCTACTATTTGATGTAATTCTTCTGGTTGTTAGTTTCATGGAGTGTCCCTTTATTGTATTATTATTATAACTCCACCTCACTCCAGGGCAAATAATGATAGGAACCTGACCTTGGGTGAACAAGGTCAGATTCCCATATTTATTTAGTGGATTCCAACTTATAGGTCATGCTGGTGAAGTGGATCCAAATAGAAACAGCAAGGGTAGCTCACCTTCCCTTGACTGGTCAGGTAGAATACCAACTTCCTCCCCTCCATAAATCTTGGATCTTATAACTATTCTTCAGTGCTGGCCCAAATAAAGAATCAAAAACAGAGTCACATCACTCTCAGGTAAACCCAAACTCTCAACTTTAATTCTGTTTTTTCACCCAGTCCCATGATACAGGAATAGAGTAGGCATTTTCTTACTGAATACTCAGAATTCCAGGGATACAACACTCAAAGAAAATCTTCCCCTAGTATTCTATCTGGTACCCCAAAGAGTGAAAGTTCCAATCTCTCAGCCTTCACTTGAACAGGAATTAAATCTTCGAACTCCCCATAACAAACATTTTACTGGAATATATGGCTTACATTCCTTACAGTTCCATGCACCCCAATTCTCCCACTTTATGGTACACATCCTTTTAGATCCAAACCCTCCACAAATACAGGGAACAGGAACAGTATTCCCCTCAAATTACTCTTCCTTTTGCATGCCAAACTCACATCTATGTGGGACATGAGAATTACAGTCTTAGGGTCTACTCATGACTCCCTGGCCACCCGACCTTCCATTCAGATTTCTCCACTTCTCTCATCTAGCAATGTGCAGGTCACCCCAGTATCTTCCATGCCACGGACCTTCATGAGGCACTCCTCATTTTGAAACAACCACTTATCCTTCCCCAAGGCCATATCCTCATGGGAAGGCAGTGCCTCTTCTCTACACCCTTGCCCTTTTTTCCTTGAGGGCAAAAGCACTCCATACTAGGGTGGTCCCTGGACCCACCAGCCTGCAGGTCCCCTTCTCTCTTAAACTCGATCCTAGAAAGGCGCAACTCTCATCAAATTGACACAGGCTTTATACTTCCCCGGGACACCTCCCAACCAATCAAAACACTCATGAATTTAAGGGGATACCATACTACCAGAAGCATCATCACTCCAAGAACTTTCCCACTGCCTGTACCAGACCCAGTGGAGATTGAAAAATTAAACTTTTGTTCCACAAACCCCAGGAAATAAAATTTTGGGGGCTCCCCCTTCCAGAATATCTGGTACTCCTAGAAAGTTCACTTTTGGGGGTCTACCCAAATTATTGAAAGGGTAAATAAATAACCATTCCCTATTTACTTATTCCACTCTATTCATGATTTTATAAACTTCTATCATATCACCTCTTAGTCGTCTCTTTTCCAAGCTGTAGAACCGTGATCTGTTTAGACTTTCTTCACAAGGGAGCCATTTTATCATTTTTGTTGCCCTTCTCTGTACTTTTCTAGTTCCACTCTTTTGAGATGTGGTGACCAGAACTGGTTTGTTTTAAGATGTCATTTTTCAAATGAAGCTACCAGAACTGCAGGCACCATGGATCAATATAGAGACATTATGTTATTATTCCATTCCAAATAATTCCTAATATTTTATTTGTATTTTTGATGGCTACCACATACTGAGCTAAGAATTTCAATGAGTAGTCCTTTAGGACTCTAAGGTCCTTTTCCCAGGTGGTGATTCCTAATAAGGAACCCAGCATTGTACCTGTAGTTGCAATTATGTTTCCCTATGACCATCAGTTTGCATGTGTCTGACTGAATTTCATCTACTATTTAGATGCCTGGTTTCCTAGTCTTACAAGGTCCTTCTACAATTCCTCACAATCTGTTGTGGCTTTAACAACTTTGATTAATTTTGTGTCATCTACAAATCTGATCACCTCACTCATTGCTCCCTTTTCCAGATCATTTATGAATATGTCAAAGAGCACAGTACAGATCCCTGGGACACTCCACTAATGACCTGGATGTTTAGTTCTACTCTCTGTTTCCTTTCTTTTAACCAGTTAGCAATCCACAACAGGACATTTTCTCCTGTCCCTTGATTTTTTAATTTCCTAAGAAGTCTCTTATGAAGGACTTTGGCAAATGCTTTCTGAAAATCCAAATACACTATATCAACTGGCTCACCTTTATCCACATGTTTATTTGCATGAGGGATTTGCATCTGTTAAAAACAAATAGGTATTCTAAAATGAAACTGGCTATTTTCAGTTTGCTCCGAATGGAATAAACTGAATGGCCAGTGCCTCTGAATGAATGAAAATTTTCATTTTTTGTTTTTGGCAGTTAGTGCATGCAGCTCAGCAGTCCCGCGTGCAAACTGGCAAACTGCACATAACTACCGACACGCAAGCCACCAAACTGTACAAACCGTCCGACAAAAGAGAAAAAAAAGAAATTCTATTTATCCAGAAAAGCAAAGCGCAGCAGACACACAAACACACACACATATACACACTGTCCTGCCACAGAACAGGAACCATATGGGGAACAGAAGTACACACACACTGTAGAGCCGCTAAGAAACAGCAGTTTATATAAGGGAGATTTTCGTGCACACATGCAGTCCCCATTCCCTTCCGATCATTCCAGATACATACACACGCCCCTGGAGCAATGGATTACCCCCCCCCCCCCTCCCAGGAACTGCTATACACACATCCCCTGGAGAAACTGAGGACTCACTCCCCCAGTAACTCCCATATAGCTCTCATGCACACTCTACCCCGGCTCTCTCTTATTCCCTCTATTTCCCTACCCTAGCCCCGTGTTTTCTCTCACCTGCTGGAAAACATAGGACACCACAGACCTTGGAAGGAAAGAAATGCCAAATAGCCCATTTTTACATTGCTGACCAGGGAGATAGGGGAGGAGATGAAATCTACTCCCCTCCTCATATTCTACCCAGCATTTACCCTCCTAATACTCCCTCAGCAGTCAACACCCTCGTCACCTTCTTAACATTCTCTCCTTTTGTGTCACCCCTAAGAATTTACCTCTCCTCACCTCCCTCAAAACCGACCCCCTCACACAACTTCCTCAAGCATTCCCCCCTCTTCACCTCACCCCGTTTTAGCATTTACCTCCTCTACCTCTCCATAAATCACGCAGATCTCTGACTTGTGCTCCAGAGGGCATTTCCTTCCTCCTCCTCCTCCTCCTCCTCCCCCACTTTGTCCTCAGCTGAGTCTCAAGTCTGGGATCCCAAAGATCTGATACAGCCCCTCCCCTCCTGTTTCCTCCCACTGCTGGCTGTTGACAAAGAGAGGAGAGGAGATAAGGCTGGAAGGGATGCAACACAGCATCAGCGGTTTCTCTCTCCCACATTTGCTTTTTGAGTAAAGCTGGTAGTTGGAAGGCCAGTTAAGTACAAAAATTCTTCTCATTAAAAATGTTTTCATGTTGTTTAAAAAAACCATATTCCTCTTGTAGAAGTATTCTTTCATAAACTTTAATTGAATATGATAAATTAATCTGTAATTTAAATTAGGAATACAATATAAAATTTATATTAGGATGGTAGGTTGGATTAGGCAGATTATGTGATTCCGGTGCTTCTATATGATACAGTTTGGGGCCCATTGTGGGTGACAGACTGTGGATTATATTGTGAGCACTGCCTACAGCTGATAATTTTTGTTGGTTATTATTGGTGTCGTGCTCCTTTTTTTCTATTAGTCAAGTCTTCTTTCGAACAGCTTGTGGCACTTGAGGACTGGATTTGCCTACCCCGAATTTAAATCTTGGCACACTACTTCAGAAAGCTTGCCTATCCCCGATGTACGTTCTCTGTTGGGGAGAAGAATAAAGTTCCAAGGCCCTGAGTGTTTGGTATATTCTGATCTTTCAAGCTGGACAATGTAATGTTGTTACAACATAAAACTTTACTGAAGTAGCAGTTCAACATTGATAACATGGATAAAGCATAGTTTCTTGCCTGTAACAGGTATTCTCCTAGGACAGCAGGATGTTAGTCCTCACATATGGGTGACATCATCCGATGGAGCCCGGCACGGAAAACTTTTGTCAAAGTTTCTAGAAGCCTTGACCAGCACACTGAGCATGCCAAGCATGCTGCTATCCACGCGTCCATGTGAGGTCCCCCTTCTGTCTCGTAACACAGCGAAAGAACAAGCAAAAAAATAAAACAACAAACCAAAGGAGAACCCACCCCGTGTGGAGGCGGGCAAGATTCCTGAGGATTAACATCCTGCTGTCCTAGGAGAACACTTGTTACAGGTAAACAACTGCACTTTCTCCTTGGTCAAGCAGGATGTGGTCCTCACATATGAGTGAATACCAAGCTCCAAACTGTCCCCATGAATTGGAGATACCAGCAGCGACTGAACAAGATGCCAACAGGCACAACACAACTGAGTCACTGTGGTCCAGCAGGGGACTATCTGGTTCCCATAGAAGCACGAGAGGTGGGTTCAGGACTGGAACAGGTTGCGCAGGATGGATTGACCGAAGGCACTGTCCTGACGTCCATCTTTGTCCAGGCAGTAGTGGGTCACAAAAGTGTGAAGAGAACTCCAGGTGGTGGCCCGGCAAATTTTGACGATGGGGACTGCTCATAAGTACGCTACCGATGTCGCCATAGCCCACACAGAGTGAGCCTTTACGCTGCCGGCCAGCGGGAGGCCTGCCTGCGCATAGCAAAAAGCAATGCAATCCGCCAGCCAGTTTGACAGGGTCTGTTTACCCACCGCCACGCCCAACATTTTGGAATGAAAGGACATGAAGAGCTGGATAAACTGTCTATGGCCTGCAGTGCGATCCAGATAGAAGGCCAAGGCACTTTTACAGTGCAAGGTATGGAGAGCTCGTTCCCCGGGTGGGAATGAGGCCTTGGAAAAAGGTGGGCAAGATGATGGACTGATTGAGATGGAAATCAGTCACGACTTTGGGCAGAAACTTTGGATGAGTACATAGGACCACACGATCGTGGAAGAACTTTGTGTATGGTGCATATGTGACCAGCGCCTGAAGCTCGCTGACCCTACGAGCAGAAGTGATTGCCACCAGGAATATTTATTTATTTATTTAAGGTTTTTTTATACCGGCATTCATGATAGCGTTCACATCATGTCGGTTTACATAAAAACAGGGGTGTGATGAATACAACCAAGAACATAAATAAATGTGAAGAAGAGATGCAGTTACAATTAACAAGGGCTGATGAACTGGGGTGGAGGAAAAAAGAGAGATAGAGGAGGTTAATTATATACAAGAGAACAGCATATAAACAAAGTCCAATATATACATCTGCTGTGTAGAGTGTTTATTGGTGGGGCGTGTTAGGTGGAGTTCGGGAAAGCTTGCCTGAACAGCCATGTCTTGAGTCTTTTCCTGAAGGTTAGGAGGCATGGCTCGTTTCTGAGATCTGGGGGGATGGAGTTCCATAACTGTGGGCCTGCTGTGGAAAAGGCTCGGTCTCTTAGGGTGCTGTGATTAGTGGTTTTGGTAGGTGGAACAAGGAGGCATCCTATGTAGGCTTCTCTGGTCGGTCTTGTGGATTTGTGTAAACGGAGAGGAACTTGTAGGTCAATTGTGGTATGTTGGTGAATAATTTTGAATATCAAGGTGATGGATTTGTAAATTACTCTGAAATGAATTGGTAACTAGTGGAGGTCTTTTAGTACTGGGGAGATGTGGTCTCTTTTCCTGGTGTTAGTTAGTAGACGGGCTGCTGCGTTTTGAACCATTTGGAGCGGTTTAGTGCATGAAGAAGGGAGGCCAAGTAAGGTAGAGTTGCAGTAGTCTAATTTAGAGAATATGAGAGCTTGGAGGATGGTTCTGAAGTCTTTGGCATGGAAGAGGGGTCTTATCCTTTTTAAAACTTGCAGTTTGTAGAAGCAGTCTTTGGTAGTTTTATTGATGTAGGCTTTGAAGTTCAGTTTATTGTCGATTAGCACACCTAGATCCCTCACTTGAGTGGTTTGTAGGTTGGTTGGCAGACAAGTCGTGAGATTGTTGTTCTCAGGAGATATGAGTAATAGTTCGGTTTTGGAGGAGTTAAGTACCAGATTTAGGCTGTTGAGGAGGCTTTTGATTTCTTGGTGACAGGACTTCCAGTATTCGAGGGTTTTTGAGTACGATTCTTTGATGGGGATCAGGATCTGGATGTCGTCTGCGTAGAGAAAGTGTTTTAAGTTGAGGTTGGTGAGGAGTTGGCATAGTGGTAGGAGGTAGATATTAAAGAGTGTGGGGGATAAAGAGGAGCCTTGAGGGACTCCAATGACCGAGTCGAGGCGTGATGATTCTTTGTTCTGGATTTTAACCTTATAACCTCTGTTGGTGAGAAATGATTTGAACCAGGAGAGCGCCAATCCAGAAATTCCTATCGCAGCTAACTGGTTGATGAGGATAGAGTGATTGACGGTATCAAAGGCTGCCGAAAGATCCAGAAGGACCAGTAGAAAGGATTGGCCTTTGTCTATACCTAGTATAAGGAGGTCTGTAAGGGAGGTAAGGAGGGATTCTGTGCCCAGATTTTTGCGGAATCCATGTTGCGAGGCGGATAGAAGATTGTTATCTTCAATGTAGTTCGATAGTTGGGAGTTCACAATCCTTTCCATAATCTTAGCTATGAATGGAAGATTGGCTATTGGGCGGTAATTGTTGGGGTCTTTTGGTTCCAAGTTGGGTTTTTTTAGGAGTGGTTTGAGTGAGGATGTCTCTTTCCTGGAATATGACTTTCCAGGTGAGGAACTTCAGGTCGCAGGACTGCAACAGTTCAAAAGGAGGGCACATGAGCTGCGCCAGGGCCACGTTGAGGTCCCAGGACGCAACCGGAGACCGTAGTGGGGGTTTTAGCTGGAGGAGGCCCCAGATGAAGCGGCCCACTAAGGGTTGGACCGAAACGGGTGTGCCAGCAACCCCTCGATGGTGCGTGCTGACCGCGCTGAAGTGCACCCTGACAGAGCTGGTCTGAAGGCCAGACTCAGACAGATGCCAAAGATAGTTCAACAGCTGGGAAGAGGTCATGAGAAAGGATCCAAATCATGACCCGAACACCAAATGGAGAATCTTTTTCACTTCAAGCTGTAGGACTTCCTGGTAGAAAGCTTTTGAGATGCTATCAGGATCTGGGAGACACCGTCCAAGAGCCTCAAGGGCTGGAGGGCTACATGCTCAACATCCAAACCGTGAGGGCCAACACCCAGAGGTTGGGATGGCACAGAGTGCCCTGATTCTGCGAGATGAAATTGTGCGCCACCCCCAGCCAGATGGGCGCCCACACTGACAGGTCCTGCAGGAGTGGGTACCAATCCTTTCGGGGCCACAAAGGAGGCCCATGAGTATCATGGGCCCCCTGTCCTGCTGAAGCTTCAGCAGAGTCCTCAAGAGGAGTGGCAGAGGGGGGTAAGCATACAGCAGGCCTTTCCCCCAGTAGAGGGAGAAGGCATCGCAGGCCGGAAGACCGTCCCCCGGCACTAGGGAGCAGAACTTGCTCACCTTGTGGTTTAGTGGGGAGGCAACGAGATCCACATCCGGCATACCCCACTGGTGAAAGAGTTCAGCTGCTACCTCTTGGTTGAGGGACTAGTCGTGTGGTTGGAAGGAACGGCTCAGACTGTCTGCTAGCACGTTGAGATGGCCTGGCAGGTAAGTCACTCGGAGCGACATGCCCTGCGAAAGGGCCCAGGTCCACACCTGCTCCTCCTCTTGGCAGAGGAGGAACAAGTCCGTGCCCCTCTACTTGTTGATATACCACATTGCAACTTGGTTGAATGTTCGAATCAGGGCTTTCTTGGATGACAACCGGTCCCTGAACACCCATAGGGCGTAACGGATTGCCTGAAGCTCCAGGAACTTTATCTGGCAGTGGGCTTTGGAGGCAGTCCATAGACCTTGCATGTGGTTACCGCTGTGGATCCCTAAAGACTTGAGGATGATAATGAAGAAAAGGTTACCTGGGGGCATCCTGTATGGAACCGAAGTTAGTGACCTTAACCAAATGACATGGGTGATTACTACCCTTAACCAATTAGCCTTGATGGTTTAGACAGAATTGCAAAACAAAGCCCAACAAACCTCGGAAATCTGAGGAAATATCTAACCAATACACCTATATCACAAAAAACCCCAGTAGTGTACTTTTTTTGATTTTTAACAGGTAATTTGTAGGACCTTCATGACCTCAGCTTGCCAATCGCACCAAGCTGTATCGACCTTTGGTCCAATTATTTTAATTTCATTATTGTGCTCACTCGGAGTCAAACCTCATTTTTTTAATATATATTTATTTCAAATTTTACTTAAAAAGTCATGAAAAGTCCACGGGGCAGGGAGACCTTTGTAAAGCAGTATGTTTGTCCCTAGCCAGGAGCCAAAAATAACCAGTACTTAGCTTTAATGTCAATCTTTATACATCAAAAAGTACACTACTGGGGATTTTTGTGATATAGGTGTATTGGTTAGACAGAATTGCAACATCGTTCTCTGCTTTGATAGTGGCCAGAGAAAAAGGGTACTGGATTCTGAAGACAGCCAATGCTGGGCCCTGACTTTTACAGTCTAGGGTGCTGATATGCTGAAATTGCGGATAAAGCTTTTACAGCCAAGTCCAAAAGCAAAGAACATTAAGCAGCATTGTCTGAAATATCAGGAAAGCTGCTCACCACAAAAAAACGTTGCAGTGATTTTGCTATGGATTTGGTCTTGCTTGTAAGTTTACAGTTCTTAACATAAGGCATTGGGATAACTTGCACGGAGTGTCGGTTGCTGCCATCGAAAGCTTGATGGGCAAACTGTAAGGATCATTTGGTCTTTTTTGGCCGACAATACTATGTTATTTATTATGTTACTATGTTACTGGCTGGGATGAGGTTGGGGAGCTGAGAGAAAGGGAGACTGCTATGGATTGGGTCCATGGCAACAGAACTGGACACCAGCCTTAATAAATAGGGCCCTAAAACAGCTGTGGTGTACCTCAGAGGAGGAACCCTGTATTAGAGGGAAGATGCTCTCTCCCAACCCCCAACAAACTCTACTTTGATGGGGAAAATAGGGAGGTTGAGAGAACTCCTAGCTGCTGGCTCCTAGATCCCAGAAACATTTGTCAAAGCCTGATTTAAGCCCACATATACAACACGAATATCATGACGCCAGTAAACAAAGATTGGCATTCTAGTTAATTTGACCCCCAAAACAAATAAGGTAATGCATTAGGACCCTCTTTTATAAGCCCTCAAATAGAGTTGAGATCCCACAAAGAAATCTTGAGACCAACAATATCTAGAGAAGCAGTCAGGAAAGCAAAGATGCAAATGGAAGAAAAAAAAATAACAAATGGTGCTAAAACTGGGGGGAAAAAAAACTTGTTATTAGACTGCTAATGATAGGAGGACGTGCATAAGCAGTATTGTCAGACCCAGAAGTAAACATCAAATGATATTCAGAACACTGTGGAGCAGCCTTGGGCCAGTGGCAGTTCTGTATTCCTGCCACTGAGGCCAGGATGCTACATGGATAAGGAATAGGAATGGGAACCTGTGTGTCAAGAGAGTGTTAGTTGCTGGCACTGAAGAGAGGTGAGATTTGGGGGGCTCAAAGGACCACAGAAGAATCATGAGGAGGTGTTGGAAGGCTTGAGAACTGCCAGCGGAGAAAGGAGGAGGGTAACAAGAAAGGGGAAACTCTTGGGAGGGCAGTGCCACTGCTCTGTGTCTTCGGCGGGTGGGACCAGAAGTGGCTCACTTCTGTTCTGGTGAGAGCTTCCATTCTGGGACCAGCTCAAATAAGTACTGGAATGCCATTCAACTCCATTCCAGTAGAAGTTAAGCCCTCCAATCCTCAAAATATAGACCAGTCTGCTTATTATTTATTTATTTAAAAGCTTTATTACCCGCCTTACCAAAAATGTTCGAGGAAGGACTCAAACTTGTACAATAAAAGCAAAGAGATTAATATTCAGTAATACAGCAAGAGCAAATACAGCTGGATAACATTTTCTGGGTAACGATATCCGGGATTTTCAGCAAGGACTTAGCCAGCTGAGTCTGCTGGTGAATACACTTGGATGACTAGATAAAGTTATCTGGCTATAGTTAGGAAAGTGTTTTCCCCAACCAGACTTAGCCAGCTACATTTATCTGGCTAATGCTGAATATTGGCATTAGCCAGATACATTTTAGCCATGCCCCTGAAAGGCCCCCACCTGCCTGCCCTTCATTTTTCAGTCTGACTAAAGTTGAGGTGGACCATGACTTACCTGGGTAAACACCACTGGTGAAAGCAGTGAGAATTTCAGATCTCAGGATCTGTCCTTCTAACTGGAAAGTTAGCTAGCCAAACCCTTTTGATTATAGACCTCACAAAACCACAAAACATCCAGAGGTCGATATTCAGCGCTACTTAGATAAATAGCAACTTATCTGACTAAGTGGCAGCCGCTAAATATCTGGCAACATTTAGGGGCACCACTTAGCAGGATAAGCCACTTATTTGGCTCAAGTAGTTAGTCAGATATCTAGTGGGCGGCGCTTATTCAGCTAACTTACAGGTCTATCCTGTAAAGTGCGTCCGCGGTTTCCCCGTCCCTAACCGGCTCTCTACTCACTTTCCGGCCGCGTTAGCCCTTCCTGCGATCCCGAATCCCCTTTAACCTATTCCTACCGCGTCCTAAATTCCCCGGGCAACCCCTTCCGCACGCGGCATGTATGTTGCATGCAAACGAGCGAATTAGCTATTCCCTAGCATCCCGTAACCCGCGCCCCGACTATCGCTAGTTTTCCCTGCCGTTTGTCGCGCGTTTAACCTGCTAACTTACCGCCTACCCTGACCCCTGCGGTAGAGGCAGGGGTAAGGGTAGGTGGCAAGCTTTCCCCCAGCCCCCGCTCACCTGCCCCGGCCGCGATCATGGGTGCCGGTCTCCGGGGCAGCCCCAGTCCTCTCCCTCCTCCCGAAGCGAAAAAACCAAAAGCAAAAAGTAAGTCGCTTCACTGTCAGTGTCTCTTCTTCCCTCCTCCCGGAGCAAGGCTGCTTTTCGCGCCCTGCTCCGGGAGGAGGGAAGAAGAGACACAGCGGCGAAGCAACTTTTTTTTTTTGCTTCGCCGCTGTCAGTCTCTTGCTCCGGGAGGGGAAAAGAGACACTGACAGCGGCGAAGCAAAAAAAAAAGTTGCTTCGCCGCTGTGTCTCTTTTCCCTCCTCCCGGAGCAAGGCTGCTTTTCGCGCCCTGCTCCGGGAGGAGGGGAGAAGAGACACATTGACAGCGGCGAAGCAACTTACTTTGGCATCCCCGACCTGACCCGACTTACTTTTGCAGCCGTCCGGTCATCTGAAGAAGATATCGTGGCTCCTGCCTCCCAGAGGAAGATGGCTGCCAGCACGGGGGAAAGCGGCCCCTGTGCATTCAATTGGCTGCTCAAGACGTGACGTCACGACGTTTGGCGTCACGGCATGAGACGTCACGCCTTGAGCAGCCAATTGAATGCACAGGGGCCGCTTTCCCCCGTGCTGGCAGCCATCTTCCTCCGGGAGGCAGGAGCCACGATATCTTCTTCAGATGGCCGGACGGCTGCAAAAGTAAGTCGGGTCAGGTCGGGGATGCAAAAGTAAGTTGCTTCGCCGCTGTGTCTCTTCTCCCCTCCTCCCGGAGCAGGGCGCAAAAAGCAGCCTTGCTCCGGGAGGGGAAAAGAGACACTGACAGCGGCGAAGCAAAAAAAAAAAGTTGCTTCGCCGCTGTGTCTCTTCTTCCCTCCTCCCGGAGCAAGGCTGCTTTTCGCGCCCTGCTCCGGGAGGAGGGGAGAAGAGACACATTGACAGCGGCGAAGCAACTTACTTTGGCATCCCCGACCTGACCCGACTTACTTTTGCAGCCGTCCGGTCATCTGAAGAAGATATCGTGGCTCCTGCCTCCCGGAGGAAGATGGCTGCCAGCACGGGGGAAAGCGGCCCCTGTGCATTCAATTGGCTGCTCAAGACGTGACGTCACGACGTTTGGCGTCACGGCATGAGACGTCACGCCTTGAGCAGCCAATTGAATGCACAGGGGCCGCTTTCCCCCGTGCTGGCAGCCATCTTCCTCCGGGAGGCAGGAGCCACGATATCTTCTTCAGATGGCCGGACGGCTGCAAAAGTAAGTCGGGTCAGGTCGGGGATGCAAAAGTAAGTTGCTTCGCCGCTGTGTCTCTTCTCCCCTCCTCCCGGAGCAGGGCGCAAAAAGCAGCCTTGCTCCGGGAGGGGAAAAGAGACACTGACAGCGGCGAAGCAAAAAAAAAAAGTTGCTTCGCTGCTGTGTCTCTTCTTCGTGCCCTGCTCCGGGAGGAGGGGAGAAGAGACACAGCGGCGAAGCAACTTTTTTTTTCGCTTCTAGCAGTCCCGACTTCCTGGTATCTGTCATTTCAAATGACATTTGAAATGACAGATACCAGTGTGGCGTGAAGCCTTAGGCCCGCGCACCCAGGATACTGTATAGGAGCCCTATCCAGTACAATGGGTTGCCCGGGCCTAAGGCTTCACAGACGCGGTTTACATTTACATAAAATTAGTGTTCAGGATCGAGCGGTAGGTGTTCTGCACTGTGCGTGCGGCAACCGCAGGTGCCGCAGGCACTAACGCAGCTCTTCCTACCGCTCGGTACTGGATAGACCTGACTGCGGGATAAATGCCGATATACAGACTTATCCGGTTAAGTTAATCGGATAAGTTAGACCTGCCACAGAGCAGGTTTAACTGCCACAGAACAGGTTTAACTTAGCCGGATATAACTTATCCAGCTAAGTAGCATCAAATGTGGGGATATTCAGCTACATTACCGTGCTGCTGAGTATTCCATGTAAATTAGCTGAACAAATCTTATCTGGCTAACTTACCTAGACAGTTTCTTTTGAATACTGACCCCCAGCATTTCATGATTCTCTTCCTTCCTTATTCCTTGGTTTCCTAGCTAGTCTCCAACGATGCTTATGACATATTTTTATGTTATTTTATTTTATTGAAAAAATAGTTTTCTGATATAAAAATACATTAATACCTAATATCTGCTTAGTTATAAATCATATAACAGTGTCTAAAAACTAACAGCATATCTTATTGCTTTAGAATTGGCCAGGGTACAGAACATATAAATGCATACAAATAAATACAGTCAGTCATTAGCATCATATGCATGAGAAGGACAGTTTTCAAAGGGATTAAGGCAGGCAACTTTGAAGAGAAGACGTGGTCTAGTGGTTAGAATAATGGGCTGAAACCAGGGTTCAAATCCTCCTCTTCACTCCTCACTGACGCTACTGGCAACCTTAGGCAAGTCATTCTATCTCCTACTGCCTCAGGTACCCGCTTACAGGTGAATTGTAAAAGTCTGGCGCACACCAAACCCGGGAGATACATGCACAAGTTGGGCCAGCATGTACCAGGCGGATTTAAGAAACCGCCCGAGGACGTGCATCTCCCACTGCGTGCACAAGTAAAAGGTTTGCAAAAAGAGGCGGGGCATGGGTGAGTCAGAGCCAGGCCAAGAGATGTGCGCATAAATACTTACATGCACAGGCACGCACCGGGGTTCCCTGTCACGTAACTTTATAGTGCTATGGATGGCGTGGCTAGTCAGCAGGGTTTTAAGGGTCAGTGCTAACACGTGCGCGTGTTATAAAATAACCGCGTCCCTGGGCGCAGGCCGACGAGCATGCGCAGATGTGCGCCCATGCGCCTATTGAAAATTTACTGTCTTAGATTATTAGCTCTTTGGGACAGGGACTTATTGTATCTGAATAATGCTGTAAGCAGCCATGATCATTATTTGGAAAGCTAGGCTAAAAAAATCCAAACTCTTATTACAGAAGTTACCCAGCTAGATTCCTCTGGTTGAAGCCTATCCTCCTCAGAGTGGTTAACACTATGCCCTACCTTTCACAACGTGCACACTTTTAGCCAAATTAAAAAAGCGACATTCATGGGGGAGTGTTTACGTCGATGGAGTAAACAGTGTGCTTATGTTTGCATTTTCAAATGTACATGCACTATTTTAGCCCCATTCCACTACCTACAGAAATAGCAGGGATAAAGTATGTGGTCACTTTGTACCCGCATACCATTAGCAAAGTTTCAAATGCATGCACACTTAGCCACCTGGCAGCTTACTTAATACTGCCCCCAACATGTATAATTATGGCTCTCCATCCATATCAATCACTTCCAGCTGAATAAGGGGTTGCTATCAAGGAAAGGTGTATCTTATCCAAATATTCCAATATGGCTCATACAGCCTCACAGGATGTGTCACTATAAAGTGCTTCCTATGACCAGAAAGCCTGAGCGACTGTAGACTGGGAGTACTCCAGCACCCTCTATGAATGTCTAACCTGTGTTTATCTGCTGGTATTGCAGGCTGTAAGCAAAAAGGCCGGATGCAATATCCCCAAACTAAAAAAAATTGCTATTTGTCGCAACATATGGCTGACTCTTGCCCTCTGTGTCTGTTCACCTCATAATTATGACAGTTACCTGCCCACCTCCTGCTTCCCCTGAGTCTGCTTATGGAGACCATCCAACTCTCTTGCAACTTCCAGATTTTTTTTTTACTTGTCATTTCATTAATTTTTACTTTTTATTTCTTGTGAAGCTTTATATCATTCTGTCGCCTGTTTTCAAAAGTACACACAAAGAAATTACAAAATTCAAGACCCTTTCTGGGTTATTGTGTTACACTTCAAATGTAATACAGGATTCTGAAAACCAGCGCTAATGCACTCACATCTACTTAATTAGGCAGGAAATACACATGAGAAAGGAAAAGAAAACGTAATTGGGTTTTTGCTGGTGGTACTGCGGCAGTCTCTTACCATAGCCTGATACATTTTCCATATTTAGTAACATCATTCTCTCTGACTCTTGCATTTCTTGCCCATCCTTACATTTTTTTAACCTCCTTGGCTGCCCTTGCTGTGCCTCAGTTAGGGTTCTATCATAATAGTAAGATTCGAGGAATGACCACCTGGCTCTTAAAGAATCTTATCTACCTTAGGGAGTGAACCATACATATTAATGAGAACTATTTTTACTCCTTAATTCTCCTTTGGTTATATTCATCCAAATATCGATTCATATCAATTATAACAGCATCAAGGCCAATTTCATCATCTCTTGACAAGAGCAGCAGAATCTAAGTGCAGCATTAACTTGTTTTTTCCACTGTCTATTTGTTGGGTGCCAGGAGCTCTCTGTTTCTGGAAGCATGTGGGGTTTTCCCTCAAAATGAATTTTTATACATTTCAGCTATTATTTTCTTTTGCAGCTCTACCCTATCCATAGTCCCAAACAATGGAAGATATCTACTTAAAAAAAAATAGTACTGCTGTTGCAAAATGAACCTGCTATAAAAACACCTTTACAAAAAAGAGTGGATCTTATGTGCAAACTGTTAAATGCATCTCCTTGAGTGTCGTCTTCATAGTGAACTATAATGTCTACATAAAAGCACTGAATTCAAGAGTACTTACGTTGCATCAATGCGGTCCACTCCTCTGAAGTAACTAATACCATCAGAAGTATTCCTGAGATGATGGCATTTATCATCGATTCTCAAGGCCGTCTGCTTATCACTGACATCCCGTTCCAACTCATGCTGCGCTGCTCTGTTGGATCTGTAACACAAAACAATCCCTCATAAGCCTTTGGCACAGGCTGAAACATGAACTGGGTCTTCTGTATTATTTATGAACCAGAAAGGATAGTGGTAAGAAACACAGCACGTTCAGGTTACTAAAAACAAGCCGCAAAGTTGGGATGGAATATGCTGGCACAAAGATTGAAAGAAATAGATCGGTATTAGGCTATGCAGAGAATTGGAATATAATCCTGTTTCTTAAAAAATTTTGGGTCTGGCAGTTTCCTGCTGCTCCTTTGAGCTTCCAGCTCAGTTTGGCCCGGCCTCTATCGAGCTATAGTGTCACGGGCCTTCATGCAAACTACTCTGGATTTTTCTGCAAACTTAGCTCAGTGACAGTCCTCTGAGAGAGGTATTACACTACAACGAGCTCCAAACTTCAGTAGCTAGGAGGGTAACTTTATTCAATTTAGAGTTTGTCATAACTGTTTAGACTCCATTTACTCTACTTTTGGGGGTGACAGATAAACTGCATAGTTGTCTTTCTTCACTCACACCTCACCTACTGCCTAAATGGCACTAAAAATAACATTCATGTACAAAAGGATATTGGGATGCTTGTTAAAGACTTAGAATGGCCAATGCATCAAAGAGTCAGGTCTTCAGAGAGTCAAGTGGCCAAACGACTCCAGGCTTCCTCCCTGATTTTCAGCAAGAGAGATATTATGTTTATATACCCAGTAGCTGAAGCCTCACTAAGAGTTCTGAGGTCATGTGGACACTTAAAAATGAAGAGCAAATGTTGAAGTCTCTAATTATTATCAATTAGCAATATCTATGCATATTTAATTCCCCCTACCCCCCCTTGGGCACATTATCAGCAAACCCTGGTAAAGCCTTGGCTCAGCGAGTATAGTATAGTATAGTTCTTAATTAGGAGGAGGCACCATTCCTATAGAGCCCTTCCTTTCAAGGTGCTGAGATGGCCATCCCCCTGGTAAAATAATAAAAGAAGCTCTCTCCTGGGAGAAGGGGGCAGTATAGTTGAATTTGGAGGTTTTGAGGAAGGCAGGAGAATTTTTTCTTTATTTTGGTTTTTGTCCTACCTGGGCTCTGTCATGCTTGTGGTCCTTAGGCCTGGGCGGGGACTCCACTCCTGCAGCCCACTCCTTGGGGGCAGGGTTGTTTGTCTCAGGTTGTTTTTAGGGAGTTTTGCATTTTTTTGTAAGAAGGCTGTGAGACCCCCCAGGGTGTTTGCTCAGGAAGAGGTCTTGGGGAAACCTCTTCTTGAGGAGCCCTGGGTAGGGAAGACATGCCCTGCTGTGACCTTTTCAGGAAGCCGAGGAATGGTAGTGACCTGCTACAATGTCTTCTGTGGTTTGAATCTATTTTGGGAAAAGAGAATTTTCTGATTTGCCGCCCAGGAGGAAACGGTTGATACCCCTTTCTGCCTGGAGGTAACAGCGGAGACATCTGTGTACTCCATGAGGATCCCATCCATCGAGGGATTCGGGAAAGAGAGAGAGAGAAAGAGAAGGACAGTGAAAACTGTGAGCAACTTAAAATC
Source organism: Rhinatrema bivittatum (assembly GCF_901001135.1). NCBI lineage: Eukaryota > Metazoa > Chordata > Amphibia > Gymnophiona > Rhinatrematidae > Rhinatrema > Rhinatrema bivittatum. The sequence goes on from NC_042618.1 coordinate 322,045,799, forward strand.
TTTGAGGACACCCTCTGGAGTTTTCACCCACTGAGGAGAGAGGATATGGACTCTCGGTGCACAGACTGTGTGTTGCCCTTTCTACCAGTACTGGAGGGATTCTTCCTGTCCCAGCAAAAGATACCCTGGCCACTTGGGGTCTTCACTTAGTCAAACCCTGTAGGGTGAGCGTTTTCCATGTCCTGATACGTGAGACACCTGCACAAACACAGCAAGAGGCTGTGAGAAAGAAAAGAACATCTGTGGTGCCGGGAACTCTATTTATTGTGCCATTTACTCATCTAATTACCTAACAGTAAAGATTTTGATTTTGGACACACAACACAAGCCTCCCATGTTGTTTTTGACACTTACAGTACTCACAGTGGGGAAAGATTGCTTACCTCTCCCAGGGAAAATAAATTTAAAAGCACCCCTACCATTCCAAGCCCTGAAAGGAAATTCTCTTATCTCACCAACCAAGAGCTCAGGCCCTGGGAAAGGAAGAGGCTGTGTGTAAGAGCTAACCTGTGAGATCTAGCCCCAAGAAAATTACAAATACTTTTATGGCTCCAGCGATGGTTAGCAGCCACCCAAAGATGGAGTTACACATACAATCAATATCTATCTATCTATCTATGTATCTATCTTTCTCTCTCTATATATATATTCGTCTTGGCAGTTTCTTCTTGTTCCTTTGGACTTCCAATTTAATTGGTTTCATCCTCTCTTGGAGCTACCAGAGGTGAGGATTCCCCCTTTTTAAAATCTCTCCAATCCCACCTAGTCACTCACTTCAGTAGCAGTGCTCAGCCAGGGGCCGCTGACCATGGTTCCCTCTGGAACTTAGTATGCATGCACCCTGAGCGTCCCTCTGGGTATCATTATTGCACAATGGCTGTGAAAGTCACCTTTGCAGTAGCCTCTGCCTAAGCATTTAAAGCAGGGCTCTGGAACTGAACCCATTCAGATTAAAACTGTATGTTCTGCATTCAAATTTGTCTTTTGCATGTGCGCTGAAGATACTGTGATAATATGATTGATTTGTGGCACCTAAGGACTTGAGTCAGACAGTCATCAGTTGGAAAGACTTGGGTAATATATTCTGCCCTTACAGACTTGGAGAGGGCAATAACAAAAGCTCTTTCTGCATATAACATAGAAATTTTGTTCTACAGCATGTGTGTATATTTCTCCACATTGTGAAGAGTTGTTCCCGGGGCTGGAGAGAGGGCAAGGGATGGGACAGAATGCATACTTTTGTATAATCAAAACTATATGCAGATTTTACTTGAAAAAGCCGGCATAAATCTCAGCAGGTAATTTTTGCGGGGACAATAATCAAAGTAAAAATATTCAACTACTTTTGCTTTAGTGGCGCCAACCTCATGGAGAAGAAGTATCAGCAGAGTCTGCACCAACACGAGTATTTTGATTAGAGCCCCCTAGACATGGGATTCATAAAAGCTTTATCCTAAATGAACAAAGTGGGGGTAAACCCTTTAAACCAGTGGTTCTCCACTCAGGCCTCAGGACTCGCCCAGTCAGTCGGGTTTTCAGGATATCCACAATGCATGAGAGAGATTCAGTATGCACTGCCTCCACTGCATGCAGATATATCATCCTGAAAACCCAGCTGGCTGGGTAGGACTTGAGGACTGGGGTTGTGAACCGCTGGTCTCAGAAATAGGCCTCAAATGTGCTCCTGTTCTGCAGCCGTTTCACATCAGCATGCAGCTTTAATTCCCGAGAGACTGAAGCAAAATGATCCTTCTTACGCCAGCTGATCTATAATCTTCTCCAGGTGTCTTCTCATTCTTTCTTGACAAGATTTAATAGTTTCAACCTCCTGTTAAATAGAAAAAAAAATAATATTCTAAACCATATTTTTAATTGATGGGGATCCTTGACAGGAAGGCTTGGAGTGGCTGCTCATAACCACTTTGTCAAAATGAAACCTAAGTAGCACAGGCTTGCTATATGATTTCTAGTGTTTGGAAAAACTGGAGGAGCTATGATTTCTATCTGGCTTGGATATATTTCTTGCAGTGTCACCCTTTCCACTGAGCTTAGAAGTTCTGTGAGTTATTTTCTCATACACTATAGCATACACTAGAAAGAGCAGGAAGAATGTGTTCCAGACATTTTTGGTGATATATGATTTATTTTGTATAACCCTGAAAATGCTAGAAGTACTTAAGGAGGTGGAGTTATTTATTTTTTTATTACTAGCCTCAGTTCCTATAGGAAAACAAGCCTTGCAAATGGTTAACATCTAGCACTATAGAAGCTGCTCTGCTATTGGTTAGTGATTATAAACATTTTTGCAAATATTTGTACCAGGAAAGGAAACTAGGCATTATGAAATGTTTATGCATCTCCTTGTTCTACATTAAATTCCCAGATCCATCATACCAAGCCAGTGGATGGTATGTAATTAAAATTAATCAACACAAGGAGGCACAGACTACAACAGACTGGATTTCAAAAGGTTTAACCAGCTAACTTTGGAAGTTAGGCAGTTAAACCTCTGCTTTTCAAAACTCTCCTCCTCTCATCCCCAACTGACCGGCTAAGTTTGCCCACCTACAATCACAAACCAGCCAAATTAAGCTCTGCTAAAAATGATGGGTTTCCAGGGCAGAGTTATGATTTAGCTAACATCGACTGGCTGAACAACTCTCCTAAACATAGCCAGTCAAAATTTTCCCCGCTAGATTCAGGAAATTATGCAGACTGTTAAGTTTGCCTTAAAATTCGCCAAAAGATCCATTTTGAAAATTGACCTGTTAACATTATAACATACAGCACCCTGTCACGATTACATAAATGATAGCTGCAAGAAGAAAACATTAAAAAAGGACCTCATAAGTTTATGACACCAGGATATAAAAAAATTGCAAAATTGTATTTTTATAGGACCGACGGCTTTATTTAAAGGTAAAGGTGCTTTGCCCTGTACCTCAGGAAGCTCTGTTTCTATTCTTTGCTTCTGTGTCGGCTGCATTGGTTGTACATGTGATAAGCATTACCATGGCGGGGACCATTTCCCTATTTGTGCATGCACACTGAAGCGCCTCGAGGCCTGTTGTCAAACAACACTGTCCCATTCATTGTCTGTAGCAGGACCCCATGTGTCCGTGTGTTTGTAATAAAGGGAGGAATGTGAAACGAGGAAAAGACTTTTTTTTTTCTTCCTGACTAGGAATTATTCTCCCCCAATACAGGATTTCTAATATTTTTGTGCATTGTCACACTTTAAATATGCAGAAGGGGGTGAAATGCAGGACGTTATTCAAGCTCCAGAGAACTGTGCAACAGCAATAGCTGTTTCATCTATCAGCTTTCAATGAGCAATTAAGTGCCCAGGTTCTGAGAGGCTTAGCCCTTATTGTATCATATAATGTTCAGACCACTTGTTTCATTCCCCAGTTTATTACCTGAATGTTTGAGTATTAGCTTCCATGCAATTTACAGCGAAGCTCTGTACTGACATCTGAGTAACCTCTTGTTAACGACATCCTATCTTTGTCCCCTTCCCTGCCAAACGTTTTTTTTTGGCTTGAGTGATAACTCACCTGCAGCAGTTGTCTTTCCACTTCATCGTGCACTAGATCAATGGCCATTCTCTTCTCTCTGTGATACAGACATTCCTGAGCCACCTGGGAAGACAAAATGGCAACCACTGCAACGATCCACTGTGATTCCTGGCAAATATGTATCAAACGAAAGCAAAGACAGAAAGCACACACATGGTAGTAGTGACTTGTAGCATCACCACAGCACAGTCAGTAGAAGGGGTACGAATGTAGTTATCTACAAAGAACCCAAAGCCGTGAAATATGGAAGCTCCCGATCACTCGGCTCCAGCAAGTCACTTAACCTCCCAGTCCTCATCCCGACACTGCAACCTCCTATGTGTCGTGACTGTGTAACCACATGATTTGTCTTGTACAGTGCTATGTACGCTCACAGCGCTCACTGAGTAATAACAAGGGAGGAAGTGAAAATCTTGCATATGCCTGAATTTTCCAGAGCTTTTCAACATGACCCTAGGGAAAATGATCTCAGCCTCTTTATTAGGGTAAATTCCAGGCCCATGGTTGGGCTTTGCCCCCAAATTTGACCCTGGTTGGTCCGCTTGTTGGAATGTTGTCATACTTCCAGACAGAGGGATTGAATCACTGCATAAGCTCTTTACTGCCGGGTTGAAAAGCACAGAAATGATTTCTAAAACATTTAAAAACCATACTTCGCATAAACAATACTAGCCCATACTTTATACATAATTTAAGTACAATATTGATTGCATATATTACACTGGTCAGGGTCAGCCAAGTGGCAGAGAACCTGGGTCTGACTCCTAGACTGGGGCTTTGCTGCTTGGGCCAGAGGGGGGAAATGCTAGAGGCAATGTTTGCAGGCCCCTGATGGGGGAGGAAAGCCCCAGCCATCACTGAATGGCGACACCTAGTGGCCAGACGTAGGGTCCACATTACTGCATTCCACAGGGAGCTAATGTCTGTGGCCCCTGGCTCTTGAGCAACACCGCAATGACTGAGCTAGGCAGATGGTTTTAAAATAGGGGGAAAAGCCACAGGTAATTGTGCATGTAGGTACATGGTGCTTCTAGCCCAACAGAGGCCAGTTCCTAGTGAGCTGGAAGCCCAACGGAGAAGGAGGAAACTACCAAATACAAAAAATAAATAAATAAAAGGATTATGGTGATTATTAGGTGAGTGAATGGATTCACTGGGTTTTTTTTGTTATGGATCCTATAAAACTGTAGTGAATCCACATTGTGTGAAAAAAAGGGAAATGTATGTTCCAACTTGTGCTATCTTGACAAAGCCAAAACTGACCAATGACTTTTAAGTAATATTTACTGCCTGTTACTCTGTAAAGTAAGGATAGTCCTGAGTCACTACCATAAGCCCTGTGAGGTGACTTAAGGCCTAAATATGTATACGTTAGATTGCACATGGGATTGGGGGGGGGGGGGGGGGGAAGAGGCAAGGTTGGCAGGTTAATGGAGACATTCAGATAACTCAATTGTATATATTCATGCACAAGAATCAAGCAGCTTTCAGAGGAAGGAATTTCTAATCCAGGCTTTCCCAACCTTTTCAAGCCCAAGGCACACCCACATTAACAATGTTGTGTGGGCCCACCAGCCTCCATGGGAATGGGAGCGCAAACATGGAGAGGAATCAGACGATCAAAAGAGGAGCTGAGGTGAAAACCCCACCAATCTCTCTTCCAATTTTAAAACACCAGACGACAGGAGGTGGACATGAACTTGTCACCATGGGTCAGAAGAAGGGAAAAGTTGGTGTGATGTGGGCAGGCAGGCTCACGGGCTAAGGCATGTGGTCCAATACACAGTTTTACCCACAGGCTGCGCGCTTGTTTTCTGCGAGCAAAGCTTTACCACCAATGCAATAAGAGGTTTACCTGCAGGAAATGTACGGGTAAAACTGGGAGTACTGCTTAGCACCCTCACATGGAAATCCCATGCAGATGAGGGCATCAGGTAGTAGTCCCCTGCTGCAGAGCATTGTGCTGGCCAGACACACTCTTTCTTAGCGCTGGAAACCTAACTCCAGGTCAAAGATGGAGTTAGGTTTCCAGCACTGCTGTGCCGGCACCTAAAATTTTTAAAAAAAAGGTCTTTTTTCTCTTTGCTGGCCATTGCCACTTACCTGGGTAAGTGGCAGCGGTGGCTATCAGTGCTAATCAGCCTGTCAGGGACACAGCTCCCCCTTCCTGAGTGTAAAATGTGCATTTGGCCTGTGCCAAACACCCATTTTACACTCAATGTGCTTTTTTTTTTAACTCCTGTAACCTCCCTCTCCAGTTTAGGGATCAGGAGGGCAGGGGCATGCAAAGGTCCCGGAGCCAATCCTTTACCTTTCGCCCACTCCAACACAGTCCAAGGGCCCCGGGACAGGGTTTTTTTTTCCCCAGTGAGGGGGGGAGGACCAAGTCCTCCAGGGCCCAAGATGGCTGGGGGGGGGGGGGGGGGGGGTTTGACTCAATTTGTTGCCCCGGTTTCTTTCAGAGTTAAAGGACGTGAGGGCCACAAAAGACTCTGGAGGCTCAGATTCAGTGTCCAAAATTAAATCTTTATTGTCAAGAGTTCTTAAATGTTATAAATGACAATTTGAGAACAGCTCTTGACTTGATAAGATGAAATTTACAGTTCTCAAATGTATCTGTGCATTTTTCTCTCAGTAACAGGCAGGGATACTCTCACCCTCTATGTTTTAGGCAAGCAAGGTTTCTAGTTGGGCAGGTTATCCTTAGATGGGATGGAAAACCCCTTCCAAAAATACTCATTGGCAAAAAAGAATGAAAGTCTCTGCACGGTCTCCCTTAAGTGTCTCTCTCCCAGGGTGAAGACTCCATTGGGTGTCTTCAGAACAGGAATATAGGTCTTATTCTCACAGTCTTTTTCTTCGTAGGAGAAGTCCAGTAGCAGGGAACACAGCAGCTCTCTACAGACACTCCCTCTTCGGTCAAAAACTTCCTCCTGGGAACTTGGAAAAAATCTTCACAGAAAGGTGGAAAAGCAGTCACCATTTGGAATCCTCCCTACCTCCTTATCTAACCTTGCTGGCAGCGACCCCAAATTCCCCCAGCCAGGGGTACCAGGGCTCTCACAGGAGAAAAACGCAAACAGGCAAAAACATCCAAACATCTTGATCAAAAGTAGAACCACCACCCAGGAAGGCACTGATCTCCTTCACACTACTAGGGTATTCTCCCAGGCCTTGTAACCCAATACCCAAGCAAGAAAACACTCCTACTCAAACTTAACCAAAATGCCACTCCAAGAATTGCTGCCGCCTGCTTTTATAAGCAGAAGGGGACTGTCCATTCCAGCAACCTCAGGAGGGGGAGCTGTTCCAAATGGTGCACCCTCCCTCCACCTCCTTTCCTATCCTAGCTCACAGGGTTCAAGACTAGGGCCTTATCATGATGATACCAAAGGATTGTCACACTCCCAATGCACTGGCATAGCATTAGCTTACTGCACCAAGAGTTAAAAAAAAAAAAAATGAATCTGGAAGTTAAAAAATGTGTGCTGAAGTCCAGTGCACAGTTTCTTAATGCCCAGATTACTGCATCGGACTGATAAGTTACCTTCACTGCCACATGTGGCTGCCAGAACTCCTCAAATGCTGCTGCTCCAACACTCAGAATTTGTCAAATCCTGTGCTCAGTGCATGCCCTGTTTCTGCCTGGGGATAAGAGAGACTGGAGGGACTCAAAGAACAAAGTTAAGGAGAGGTAAAATGAGGAGGTGCTCTGTGCACAGTGTGTGCCACACAAAGCAGGGCCCGACTATCCATGCCCTGCATGCTGCCCATTAATTACCACACTCTGGGACTCATGCTATAGCTAGAAGGGAGCATGCATAATTACATATGTTCTCAAAAGGAGTTCCTACATGTTTAAAAGTCACCACTGCTGACTCTTGTTGCTCTAAGATGCTGAGAGCAGAGCCTGGGTGCGGACCTGGATCTGAGCATCAGCCAGTGGTGACTTTTCCCTGGCACACCTGATCAGGTCTGAAGGCACACTGGTTGGGAAACACTGTTCCAGATAAAGGGGACAAAATAGACTCCTATCCTCAATAACTTAAGCCTCATAATAAGGGCCTGATTTACTACAACTTTTCTCCCATTCTGTGTCTATGGGGAAAAAACTAGGCAAATAAGGCCCTAAATCTGTTTGTTTATAAGGTGACTCTGTCCTCCAGCTCTTAGTGTGAGGTTAAAAAGGGATAAAATTGGGAATAACACAAGATAACATTTCTTCACAGAAAACGTGGTGGAGCCAAAGACAGTATCAGAATGCAAAAAAGCATGGGCCAAGCACAAAATATCCTTAACTGTAGGGAAGTGAGTAAAAAGCCAGTGATGAAGCAGGATCTGCAGTATCGTAACAGGAAGGGAAAGGGACAATTAGCATGGGTTATAGTCCAACTCAGCCAAAATAGTCAACAATTTACCTGCTTTGGAAATACTCATAAATTTTGGGGTATTTTCAAAATCATGTGTTAAAAAAAAAAAATCAGACCTCTGGCAGAATCAGGTCTCAGGGTCCCTGGGGCCTGGCCGGATGCTGAATCCCATTGCCCAGGTGTAGGCCCAGATCTGACCCTAGGGCCCAGCCAAGCCTAAATCTTATTGCAAAGGCTGGAGCTTGGGTCTAGGCTCGGGTCCAAATTTTGGCCTTGGTAAACCCAGGTCCTGTCACTGAGACCAAGATTTGCGCCTAGGTCTAGGCCTGACAGTGGGGCCTGGCTCGAGGCCAAGTCCCAGTCACCAAGGCCTAGATCTAGGCCCGACACCGGGGCTCGGCCCAAGACTAGGTCCCAGTTGCCAAAGCCCAGGCCTAGGCTCATCACCAGGGCTTGGCTGGAAGCCATGTCTCTGTCACCTAGACTAAGACAAAGGCCTGACATCGGGGCTCGCCCAAGGCCAGGTCCCAGTTGCCAAAGCCCACCTGACACCAGTTTCAGTCCTAGGACATGTCTAGGTTGCCAAGGCCCTGACTTTGGCCTGACACTAGGGCTCAGCCTGAAGCGAGTTTCTGGTCACAAAGCCCAGTCCTAGCCCCATGAGCAGGACTCGGCCCAAGACCAGATTCTGGTCACCAAGGCCCAGGCTCGACACCAAGACTCAGCTTAAGGCCAGGTCCCAGTCTCCAAAGCTCAGACCTAGGTCCAACAATGGGGCTCAGCCCAAGGCCAGGTTCTGGTCACCAAGGCCTAGGCTTGGGATCTATGCTGGGGCCCAGCCAAGGCCAGATCCCATTGCTGAGGTCCAGGCCAAGGCCCAGGAGCAGGTCTTCCAGTGTCTTCTTTCTTCATCCAGCACTGTACAACAAAGCGGCACTCCCTGCTCTGGAAGAAGGTGAGGCACATCCTCCAGGTGGAGGACATCATTTTTAGTCACCAGATCAAGACAGAAGATGCCAGAAGGCCTGCTCCTGGAGTAAATGCTTGGGGAGTGATGAGGTAAGAAGAGGGATGAATGCTGCAGGGAAGTATGAGAAGGGGTTGAATGCTGGGGGGGAAAGAAAGGAGTGAATGCCTGGGGGAGCTAATGAGGAGGGGATGAATGTCGGGGAGGTGAATGCTGACAAAAGCATGAAGAGAGGGTAAATGCTGGGGGATTGGCAAAGGGGTGAAACCTGTGGGAACATGAAGAAGAGATGAATTCCTGGAGACTCTGAGGGTGTTAGGAATTGTGGACCCTTGGCCCGAGGTGAGGTTGTTGTTACCTGAAGGGTTGGGCCGCACAGGTCCCCACCGTCTGGAGGCGAGGCTGGCCAGGAACAGAGGCAAGCTGGGACTTCGCCTGTACCGACCCTCGTTCCCCGCAGGTTGAGCCCTTGGGTGCCGGGGCCGGCAGGACTTACGAGCACCTCTGTGTGGCTGGTCCCGGAGAGGGTAGGCGACTGGGTGCACAGAGTGTCAGAGAGGTTAGGCACAGTTCGAGACAGGAGCACTCTCGGAGGGAGGAGGAGAAAGAGTCTCAAGGAGTGCAAGGCCACTGCAGCTCTGAGGAGAGTAGAGCAGGACCACGTGGGAGTGGCCTCGAGGTTAGGAGGTGCAGGTGCAGAGAAACAAACTGTGGTATGCAGAATAAGGGCTAGAGCGGGGAACCCGCTGTGGCAGCTCAGAGGTACTGCTTGAGACACAGCAATGCGATGACAGGGCTCTCTGTAGTAGCAGCACTGGGGAGTGCCCCAAGGAGCAGGGACGCCGAGATACAGTCTGGTGGAGTACTGCTCTGAGCCAACTCTTGATGAGAAAAGGCACTTGTTATGCCCGTCAGTCGCAGACGACTGTGACCGCTGTTGCTCACCTTATGCCTTCCTGCATCAACTCCTCTGGGGAGGCTGGCGGCCTCCGCCAGCTATTGCCAGCCTGCACACTCTAGTTCCCGGGCCTTCCAGCACGGCATGGACACTGCCGACCACATCTTGCCCTGGGAGTTCCTTAGGCACATGCACGCGCACCCTCGGGCCAGTCTTATCCACGTCATGGCGGGAACCTTTGGGGCGTCCCCCCTGGATGATGTCATTTCTCATGGACATTTAAGCCGGATGGCCCTGCCTGCCTACGACTTGGCAACGAGTTCCCTCATTGCTGAATCCGCTCACTTCAGACCTGCATTCCAGCTCCTGCTTCCTTGACGAGAGACATTCTGGGTACCCGCTCCTTGGGGTACCCTACCTTGTCTCTGGCTATCCGCTCCTCAGAGGGCCTTGCATCTTGGACTGCTACTTGCCCCGTTCCCTGGGGCTTCCTCTGAAACGTTGCTCTACTACAGTGAGTACCCCGCTCTGCGGACCATTGCTGTATGAACGCTACTGAGGTCCTTCATCAGTGTACCCCACTCTGCGGACCATTGCCGTACCAACACTATGAGGACCCTCATCAGTATACCCCTCTCTGTGGACCATTGCCGTACCAACTCTACTAAGGACCCTCATCAGTGTACCCCGCTCTGTGGGCCATTGCTGTATGAACGCTACTGAGGTCTTTCATTAGTGTACCCTACTCTGCGGACCATTGCCGTACCAACTCTACTAAGGACCCTCATCAGTGTACCCCGCTCTGTGGACCATTGCTGTGCCAATGCTACTGAGGAACCCTCAATGGTGTACCCCGCTCTATGAACCAATACTGTTCCTCTCTACAGAGGACTATTCCATGGGTGTACCCCACTGCACAGACCTGTGGCACTCCAACGTCTGTGTGACTTTCTGCTTCACTCCCCGCTCCACGGGCAGTGTCACTCTGTTTCTTTAATATAGACTCAAGGACATTTTAGCTAGATCTGATATCAGCTCCCCGTGCTGAATCCCCATGGCTCCACCCCTTGGGGTCACCATCTCTAGCTTTTCTGCCCTCTCCTCTCCACTCTCTCTCTCCAGCACCTGTTGCTCTGCACACCCCTAGCTGAGACCTCGCCTCCCAACGGTGAGGCTCACGGGGCTCCTCCCCTTGGGCGGTACCATCTCTCACCTCGGCCCAGGGCCCACATACCCACATATCCTAACAGCACTGTGGCAAAGTCCTCAAAGAGAAGTACCGTGGGGGTCCCAAGGAGCAGAAGGCACTGTGGTAGGGACTCACAAGTAGGTACTGAGCCTGGCCCCGAGGAGCGGGAAGCGCTTACAGAAAGTCCAGGTGAAGCAGCACTGAGCCTGACCCTGAGGAGCAGAAGCGCTGAGAGAGAGTCCAGGTGAAGTAGCGCGGAGCCAGGGCCCGCAGAGCGGGAAGCGCTGAGAGTCCGGGTGAAGTGGCGCTAAGCCTGGCCCCGAGGAGCGGGAAGCGCTGAGGCAGGGACCCGGATGGAGAAGCACAAAGATCTGAAGGCAGGAACAACTGGTCCATGGAGAAGGAACTGGCACCAAAAGGAACCAAGGAACTCGTTGCCAAGTCAGTTAGTGGTGGCTAGATGTGAAGCTTAAATTTCCCGGGCCAGTGATGTCATCAGCCGGGGTCGAGCTTGGAGTTCCCGCTATTGGCCCTTTAAAGGGAGGACAAATGGCGCGCGAGCGCGCCTAGAGAGGCCCAGGATCAGAATGCTGGTCAGTGGCATCCCAGCCACCACTTAGAGTGCGGAGAGCTAGGAGGAAGGCAGTGGCAGCGACTGGCCAACGCCGCAAGAGTACGGGGGTAGAGAACCAAGCATGACATGACCTGAGATGAGCCTGCCACCGGCTGTCATAACAGAGGGGTAATGAGGAGGGGGTAATTACTGGGGGGGGGGAGGTAGTGAAAAGTGGGTGAAAGCTGGGGGAAGAGTAAAGAGGGGAATGCTCAGAGAGTGACAAGGAGGGAGTGAACGCTGCCTGCAGGCTGGATGGTAGGTGGTGAGGACATGAGAAAAGGATGAATGTCCTCTCCCTGAAGTCAACAATGCAAACTTGGATTGTTTGGCACCTTTTTACTCCCCGCGGTTTGCTCTTCCATACTTCTGCAGCAGGTGCAATAAAAGGGGAGGAAGAGAACCAAGGAGGGAGAAGTGGAGGAGATGCATGAGAACCATGGCGGAGTAGGAGCATGAAAGAGTGTGGAATGGGTACGAGAGCCTGGGATTGGGGGTGGGGATGGGGCTAGAAGGTTCCGAGAGAATGGATAGGGGGGAAAAGAGCACTTTGGCTTTGTTTTTTACTCAATTTGCAACTGTGAGACTGTCTGTCTGCTATAGGAGTAAAGATGTGTTACATGAGATGATTGTGTCAAGATAATCCTATTAAGTATCTGGCCATTATGCACCAATTACTTCATCAGATGTCAAGGGTCTGGTCTGCTTAGTTCTAACAATCTCTTTACACAGGTCCTCCGGATATAACACAGATCAAATGCTACAGAGAAGGATAGCAGTCAGCAACTAGTGTAGAGTGCATCAGGCCTATGGTTCAGTGTCCCACTGCCGCATAAAGCTGTGGCAAATATTTCAAGAGCCACCTGCAACAATTTTGCACCACTTCCTTTTATTCCCTTGGTCTCTTCATCGTTTTCAAATTAGGAAAAATGGGAGCCAGGACAACATCTCATGAAAAACACTCACATTTAAAGCTAAATGGCCATGCTATTAATTAATAATATTTTGGTTTTACTTGCCCTCACTATGATTCTGAAATATTTTTGTCTTGAATATAATGATAAAATTACACAACCCATCACAACCCTGACTAATGAGCCAATATCTCTGAAGTCATCATAGCTTGTTTTCCTACATTGATTTTAGTGTATTCAAATAAAAAAAATTGCCAGTTATGTAATAATAATATTTTTTGAGGGGGGAGGAGAGGACTGAGATGTTGAGGTACAGTTTAATTGTTCTATTTTAGAACTGCACAGTAGAACAGATATACAGTATATTACAAGTCAGATTTCCCCACAGACCTGCCCATTGGCGATGCTATTATAAACAATGCAGAGATCCCTTAATGGTCAGCCCAGTTTGGAGAATAATAAAACATTGTTCTAGTAGCCATAGCTACTAGATGATGTGAAAACCTTGGATGCAAGATTTTCACACCATCTAGGCACTGGCACATGAGCCCACCCTCCAAACCTGGACACCAGTACCCTGAATCTCATTCTGTGCTCACTGCCAGCACTGCCTCCAGACCAGCTATTGCCTTCCAGCACTGCGCAACTCTCAGTGAGTTTTTGTGGCATGGTGCCCAAACTCCTATGACGTTCTCACAAAACTGTGAGACTGTCCCCATTGTCCCAGCCCTCACAGTGTCACTTGAACCAGCTTTTTCACTATACCAGCATACTGGACCAAACCCTTTTATGTGACACAACTGCAATATGCCTTCTACATCCCTTCGACTCCCTTCTCCTCATTACTGGTTGTACGCCATGTTTACCTGAAGAGGACCTTCTGTTTCGGCCAAGGCTCTTTCCAGTCTTCTCTTCATATTTGAAAGAGCATTGGTTTCCCCGGTCATCTGGTCAATTTCATAATTTATTTCTGCTTTCCAGAACGAAATATCATTGACTCGTTCTCCCAAATTTTTACTGGTGTCTTCTTGGGTCTTTCTTGTTTGTTGTTCTTTGTCTAGAATCATCCGGCCAGTGTCCGCTCTCAGTCTTACTGCACTACGCCTGGAAGTATCAGAATCCCTATAACTAACGTGATTGGATTTATGCCACTCATCAGGAGTATACCTAGTAAAAAGTGCTGATCGGTTACCAGGGTAAGGAGTGATCTTGGTAGGGGGGAGATCTTGAGGACTTTTAGACAGGGGAGCCAATTCTGGAGTGATAGATGCTACTTTATAGTAGGTGCTAGGTCTCCAGGGAAGAGTCAAGCTATGACTCAGAGTGTAATGAGGAAAACGGTTCTTGTAACTTGAGGCCATGGTGGATATTGCTGGCAAAAAATTGGTAGGCGTTGGCCGAGGGCGAGCATATGTCGCAGTTAAGGTGGAACCCAGAAGTTCCATGGTGGAACACTGTCATCCAATGATGCCTCCTGTGGAGGAAAATTGAAACAAATATTATAGATGCAAAATTGAAGTAAGCATCTGATTAACAATAGCTGGGCCTACTAAGAATGTTTGCCATAGGCACAATAAGAGAAAAGATTAATAAACAGAATTCAGAAGGAGAGCATGGATGAGCACGCAGTAAACAACTTTAGCATATATAATAGCCACTTATGATGTTGGAGGTTGCCTCAATGTTCCATAAAAAGGGTACTGCTTTGATTCATTTCGGACCAAGCTTTGACTTTGTCCATAGATTGTTATTTTCTATAAGTCATTCCAATACTTCTATGAAAAGACCTTTTCAGTCCAGTCTTATTGATTAGTAGTACCCTCTATTAGTACAATGTGCCCACTCAAGTTCCTGCTCTTTGGACTTCCTAGGACTGAAAGATATCAGAAGAATTGAGTGTTGGCCCCCAACTCTCCAGATCTGAGTACCAAGATTTTGTAAATTTTCAATAAACTGCATATTTTACATCTACATGAACCCTCTTGGAGTGTTATGAGATTTGCACTGCTTTTGGATTCTGAGGCTTGGCTTGCACCTTATTTTAAGAGCTATCTCTGGTGTACAGTGAGAACCAAATCAAGTAATTGAAGCTTATTGTGCATTGACATGTAGAGGGCCTTGAATTCTCTTTTCCTACACATAGTCACTTATTATATGCTCTTTATGGCATGCGGGAGAAGAACAGTAGTGGGCATAAGAGCTTCCTGTTGAGGGTTTAATGGGAAAACATAAGAGAGGAAACCCTTTTAAGAATGATATAATGAGCTTTTTCAAAGACTTTAACACTCAGTGGTATCTCTCCTATTCTTGTCCCTGCCCCCAATATTGGGGAAGGGTCACAAAACCAAATGTTTTGCTCGCCATCATCTCTATAGTCAATTCAATTAAAAAACAAAGTTGCTAATTTAAAACTGTATTGTTTTTTATACAATATTTGATTTATTTTGTTTTTATGACTAGAAATGTGAAGGTTCAGTATCTAATTATTCATAGGTTTGTTGCACTTGCTATTTTTCTCTCTCTCTTTCTCTCTCTCTCTCTCTATGTATATATACCGTATGCAACCTGCCCTTATTCATTTTTTAAAAACTTTGACTCCTAAAATATGGATTTCATGATTCAAATTAAAAATGTCATTGAAAAAATAGAGTTTATCTAAAATCAGCAATTAGTAATACAGAGCAAACAGAAAACAATGTAACTTGTTCGAACAGGCTTAAGTAGCAATCAGAGTAAAATTTCAATGTTTATTTAACAGGCATTTAGAATTGATTTATGGATTGCATTACTTTGGAAGACACATTTTGCAAAATAGTCTGTCCAATAACTACAAATAAGGTGGAATATTATGATAGACTCCTATTTCATTGTTCTGTGACTTCAAGGTAGATCTCTGTGCAAGATAAATAGGTATCTGAAAGGCAGGTAAATGTTTATTAACAAATTGACTACACTATCAAAGCTTATTCAGAAGTAATGTGTGACTATGTATGCATAACTCTCCAATGAATATACACTAAAATATAAAATGCATTTTTTGAACTGCTTTTCCTTAAAATTTAAATGACATTAAAATCTGTAGGGAGCAGTTTCATCTCTAAAGAGGCCACAATGGGATTGAGGATTGGGTTCCATGTGGGAATTTGATCTACTTTGGGTAAATGCTTATGAAATCGCTGTGAGACAAACTAGATGAACCTTGTGATCTGTATCTGCCATCACTTACTAAGTTACTTTGCAAAAGATATGAAATATGACATATAAAATTATATAATAGGATTTTGTCAATTAAGTTTTATTAACCTCGATTAGAAATGACATTATTTAACCCTTATTATTTGTGTGCTTTATGTAGTCTACTATAATGATCTTGAAATAATTAATTTGAGTGTCGGTATGTGGGACAGTCACTCTGGATCACTGTTGGCAGAGTAGGAAACGTTTCCCTTTCCTTGCACCCAGAGCTGTGGGTGAAAAAGGATAAAAGCTGTGTCTGTAACTCACCCGGAGAAGCCTCCACAGCTTGTGTCAGTTTAGTAGCCCCTTGGCTGCTCCTGCCTCCTCGGCACTGTCAACGATTCTAGCATCCTTGCTCTCCGGGTTCCAGTCCTTCCCTCCAACGCCCACTTTTGTGGCGTCATCAGAGTGTCGTCTCGACGGTCCAGTCATGGAGAGTCGAGCCTCGGGAAGGCGGGAGCCGAACCAATCGGGAGGGAGGAGAGACTCTACTCACGTTCCTTTGCCTCTCGCTCCCCCGCCCGCCGGTTGCCATGGACGCACAGAGGCTGGTAACCGGCTGCTGCTTGGGAGCCGGGGAGGTCTGCAGCCCTGGGGGGGGCAGGGCCGGGGAGGTCTGCGGCCCGGGGGGGGGGCAGGGTTAGGAGTGGGGGCGCTACGACTGGGCAGGACTCGCGGGGAGAGAGCGCGGTGGGGGCTTCCCCCACCTCCCCCTGGGGACCAGGACAATGCACTCCCTGCCGAGACTCCACATTGCCCTCTACCCCGTGTGCATGTGTGCCCAAGGCAGATTACCCCCCACCCCCCATAGCAAACCGGACCTCCCGCCGGTGATGAGCTGGGAGCCCCTAGTCAAGCAGTGTTGCATCAAATGGAGGGAGCCTGCCAGATCCCCCTGATAAAAAGTTGAGAGCAATGCCCCGTGATTAATTCAGATACAGTGGGGAGTTGAGGTACTCCCAGAAGAAGCTGCGGTGTTTAATAGATTGGTTCATAACCCAGGGTTTGGTTGTTTTTTTTTTGTTGTTGTTGTTGTTTAGTATTTCTATGAGTGAGGGTCCCATCCCGTTATTCTGATCTCTAATTTCAAAGTTCAATACAAGTAGCCAATCTCTGCCTCTGAAAGTGGCCATTTCGGGAATGCCATTACAGGTAAACGGATTATTCTTGAACATAAAAAGTTGCACATTTTTTCTTTTTTTTTTTTATGAAAAAATAAAATGTGCTATGCTGGGTTAGTCCAAAGGTCCATTGAGCCCATCATCCTGTTTCCAATAATGGCCAGTCCAGGTCACTAGGAAATATCTAGCAGATCCCAAAGAGTTGATTCCTTGTGTTACTCCCAGGGATAAGTGGTGACTTTGCCAGAGTCCATCTGGCTAATAATTGTTTATGGACCTTTCTTGTCAAAACCCCTATTAAACCCAACTATACTAGATGCCTTAACAGCATCCTCCAGCAACAAATTCCATAGCTTGATTGTGCATTTAATACAATCTTCAATTTGTTTTGAATTTGCTACTTGCTATTTCATGGAATGTCCCCTAGTACTAGTACTATTTGGATTACGGTTACCTATTTATCTATTTGTCCCACTCATGATCTTTTAAACCTTTATCATATCCGCTAACAGTCATCTCTTCATCAAGCTGAAAAGCCCTAATCTGTTCAGCCTTTCTTTATAAAGGAGCCATTCATCTCCTTAATCATTTTTGTTGTACCTTTTCTAGTTTCACTATTTTTTGATGAGGCAACCAGAACTGCACACAGTGTACAGGGTGCAGTTGCACATGGATCAATACATAGATATTATGATATCATGTTTTATTTTCCATTCCTTTCTGAATAATTTCTAACATTCTATTTGCTTTTTTGACCTCTGCTGTGTGTTGAGCTTTTCCTGGGTGGTTACCCTTAATATGGAACTCAGCATTGCTTACCTATTGTTAGGATTATTTTACCCTCTGTGTATCACTTTGCACTTGCCCACATTACATTTCATCTGCTTTTTCTATGCTCACTTCCCCAGTCTTGCAAGGTCCTTTTGCAGTTTCTCACAGTCTGCTTGTAGTTTAAATACTTCGAATATTTTTATGTCATCTGCAAATTGTATCACTTCATGCATTGTTTACTTTTCCAAATCGTTAATAATATGTTACACAACACTGTCCCAATACAGATCCTTAAGGCACTCCACTATTTATCTATTTGATTTTTTTATATTCCGCATTTCAGCACTTTAAAGTGGATTACATTCAGGTACTGTAGGTATTTCCCTATCCCCAGAGGGCTCACAATCTAAGTTTGTACTTTTCACCATTGGCAAAACTGACCATTAAGACCTACTCTTTGTTTCCTATCTTTTAATCAGTTACTAATCTACTGTAAGAAATCTTCTGGTTTAGTAAGGCATTCTAATAGGTTATTAATAGCTTCCATCCTGGCACTGATGTCAGGCTCACTAGTCTATAGTTACTTGGATCAACCCAGAGCCCTTTTTAAAAATTAATGTTACATTTGCTACTCTGCAGTCTTCAAATACAGAGACAGATTTGAATGATAGGCTACAGATTAGGGGTTTACATTTACCTGGTTTTCATTTTATTTTATTTTTCATTTCATTAGTTGTTTGTTTAATTTCATTTATTTGAAACAACCCCCCCCCCCCAATATGAATCAAAATAAAACAGGACCACTCACTCAAAAAACTTCCAGTGCCTCAGAAAGTAAAAAATTAAAGGTTACTGGAGCCTGCCCCCCTCCCCCCCTGGATGCCTCTTACTTCACGGTTGGTCTATGAAATTCAAATGGGGCAGAAGCGATCCCTTTTCGTTCCTATCCTAATGGGACAGTATTTGAAAATGGTGCTAGTCAGCCCTGTGTTGCGCTGGAGGTGGACCCTTGGCCTGGTGCAGGATTGGTACGGCCCTCCAGTCGGACCTGGAGAGCGCCTGTCACCAGAGACGGAGCACACGAGGAGACAGAGGCTAGCTGGAGCTTCGCCAATAGCAACCCGGGGTTCCCTCAGGTTGAGCCCTTGGTTACCCGGGCTGTCTGGTCTTAGGTGGGCCTCGCAGGGTCTCCTAGAGAGGAAGCGCAGGTGAGTGCCCACCCCAAACAAGGGTGTGCGGTCGATGTTCAGGCACAAAAGTTCAGAGGTCGCAGGAGGCCAGAAGAGAGTGTCCGAGTGGATAGCGAGGATCAAAACCAGAGTATCAGTCCAGAATGGTCAGCCAAAGCAGGGGTCAATACCTGTAATCAATCTGGGAGTAGTCAGGTCAGGCAGAGGTCAAGTTCCAGGCAGCAATCAAGAGTAGTCAGTGGACAGCAGAGGTCAGGTCCGGGCAGCAATCAGTAGTCAGAAGCAAGCAAAGGTCAGTACCGTGAGATCAGTCCGAAGGGTACTACCAGGGATGGAGAGACGAAGGAACAGAAGACGCTGGAACAGGAGACACAGAAGACGCTGGAACAGGAGATACTGGAACAGGAGACGCTGGAACAGGAGACACTGGAACAGGCAAACTAAAGACACCGGAGTGTACGACCCAATTGCCAAGGCAAGGAAGTGGTGTCTGATCACTTCTTTAAGTCCTGCCGGTCAATCAGGGCGCGCCACGGAGCTGGGATCTGCCCCTGGCCCTTTTAAGAGGCCAGGCTGTCCGCACATGTACACCTAGGGGTGGGGCCAACGCCATATAGGATGCCGAGCCCCGCCATAAGGCCTGGATGGGAGACAAAGTGCGGGGAAGCCAGGGACGCCGCAAACTGGTTGCGGCTGCGGAGGAGGAAAGCCCAGCACTTGTGGACAGGAGAAAAAGGTGAGCAGGCCCAGCCGCTGAGCGGACGCAGCTGGGAAGCGCAACACCCTGAGGCTAGTATCATTTTGTTGTGCAGATATTTTATTGTATGACCCTAAAACAAAATGGTGCTGGCCTCAGAGCCAGCTGCGTTATTTCGAAATACTGATCAGTTGAGGTAGGAGCAACTGGGGATTGCTCCTGCCCCATTTGATCCTTAAAGACCAATGATGGGACAAGAGGCATCAATGGGGGTGGGGACAGGTCTATGGGGGTCATACCTTCCCCTAGACTCCCCATCAGAGACTCCTGTCTACCTGCCCAAACTATTTCTGACTACAGATCCCACTAGATTTAGCCACTTCTGGGTCATTACTTCCCAACTATTTCTTAATATCTTTCGCGCCTCTGATGTTTAACTTCTTAACAATATATATGCATTTTCTGTACCAATTAACCCACATTTTTATTACTTCCCCATATATCTCACTGGTATCTATTTTTATGCATTACCCATATCAAATGTACTTTATTGCAATCAGTGCTTTTTTCTAGAAAGAAAGGTGCCAGTATTCATATACAGGGCTGTCTCTAAGTGTGTGTGTGTGGGGGGGGGGGGGGGGGGGATTGCGTCAATTGTTCTGTACTCCACCCACCTACTGTAGTCCTACCCCACTACAACTGGCTTCAGGATTCAGTCACAGCATGATTCTCTTCCTTCCCATGCTCCCTCCCTCCTGCAGGAGGCATAAGAGAACAATCATGGCATAGGAAAAGCACCAGTGGGGGAAGGAGGTTGAGAGAAGAAACTCACAGAGAGGTGATAAATAATAATAATTTTTCCCAGTATATCTAAAGAAAGACACCAGTGAGGAAAGCAGTTGGCTCTCTGGATGATGAGTGGGTTAAGGAAGTTAACTTATCAAAAATGATAAGGCCATAACAGATTAAGTTGAATGATTTCCTTGAGTAGGTCTTTACTTGGGAGGATGTTGGGGTGATTCCCAAAACAGGCCTTCCTTGGGGGTGATGCCTCTGAAGTGCAAAAAGGCATCACTCTGGAGGAGGAAGAAGTGATAAGAATTACAGTATTTAATTATAGATAGGCTAACAGTAACAAATCCCTAGGACCTGATGGAATCCACCCCAGAATTCTTAAAGAACTAAAACTAAATGTTACGCCCGTCGGTCGCAGACAGCTGCGACCGCTGTTGCTCACCTCTTGCCTCACTGCACTGACTTCATTGGGTAGACTTGTGGCCTTTGCCAGCTATCACCGGCCTGCCTGCCCCTGTTTCCGGGCCTCCCTGGACAGCGTGGACACTGCCGACCGCCATCTTGCCTCGGAGTTCCTTAGGCACCCATGCACGCTCTCGAGCCAATCTTATGCATGGCGGGAACCTCGGGGGCGTCCCCCCGGATGACGTCATTCATCGTGGACTCTTAAGCCGGCTGGCCCTGTCTGCCTACAACTTGGCAACTAGTTCCCTCATTGCCGAATCCACTTCGCTCACTACGGACTTCCCGTTCCAGCTCCTGCTTCCTCGGCGTGAGACATCCCGGGTACCCGCTCCTCGGGGGCCCTTTCCTCATCTCTGGCTATCCGCTCCTCAGAGGGCTTTGCGCCTAGGACCGCTGCCTGCCCCTCTGGAACCATCGCTACTTCTACAGTGAGTACTCCGCTTGCGGACCATTATTTATTATTTATTTATTTATTTTGCATTTTTATATACCGACATTCTTGTATCAGATACAAATCATACCGGTTTACATTAAAAACAGAGTATGCAGGAAAATAGGTTTCCTAAGTCAAATGCATTGAACATATTTAATGAACAAAGGATTACTAAACACTATGAAAAAGGTTAATTAACAAAGGAAAACTTAAGGGAATTTACCGTATCATCTCTACTGAGGAACTCTCATCAGTGTACCCAGCTCTGCGGACCATTGCCGTATCACCTCTTTGGGTATACCCCACTTCACAGACCCCATGGCACCTCTGTGTCTATGTGACTTTCCTGATACTCTCCCTGCTCTGCGGGCATTGTCGCTCTACTTCTATATAGAGACTCAAGGACTTCCGAGCTGTATCAGCGGTACCATCTCTCACCTCGGCCCAGGGCCCACATACCCACAAACCCTAACATTAAAATTGCAGACACACTTAACACTGATTTGCAATTTGTCATTAACAACAGCTGCTGTACCAGAGGACTGGAAGTTGACCAATGTGACTCCAGTTTTCAAAGAAGGGCTCCGGGAGAAACTGGGAAATTATAAAGCTGTGAGTCTGACAAGATGGTGGAGACAATTATCAAGCACAAAATCATTAGGCACATAGAAGGAAATGGTATAATTAGGAATAGCGAGAATGGATTTCGGAAAGGCAAATCATGTCTCACAAGTCTCTTAGAATTTGAAATTGTAACTAGGCACATGAATGCTGGTGAACCAGTCAACATTATGTATTTGGACTTTAAAAAGGCATTTAACAATGTATTGCATGAGAGATTACTCTGAAAGACTATGGGATAGATGGCAATGTACATTTATGGATCATTAACTAGTTAAAGGGAAAGAGGCTTCAAGTAAGATTGAATGGCCAGTTCTCAAACTGGAGGGGCTTACATAGTGGAGTGCCACAAGAGTTTGTACTGAGTATTATTCAGTTTGTTTATAAATGATCTAGAAAATGGAGTAACAAGTGTGGCTGCAAATGATACTAAACTATGGCCTAGATTTACTAAATTGCAATAAGGCAATATCATGAGTTAAGCAGCATATAATGCACATTAAATAATGTTTATCATGCAATATCGTGCAATATACCAGAAGATTTCCTTTCCCTAAGGAATAAGCTGTTTTGCATGAATTTGCATGTATTAAATTGCCTAATGCATGCAAAGCAGCTTATAAATAGGCAATTCTATGTTAATGAAATAAACCGATATGATGTTTTTCGAATACCGGTATAGAAAACTAACTAACTAAATAAATAAATAAAATAATGTAGCTGACTTATTTTTCCGATGGAGCATCGAGATGGTCCTGCAGTAAAATTAAAGGGTCAAGGAGCCTGAAACATGCACCTCTGCAAAGATCAAAAATCACCTGGGAGTCAATAGCAACTCCTGCCTGTCCTCCCCTGCTACCTTCAGAGGCAGCTCTGGCTCCTCAAAAGAAAAAAAAAATTAAAGAGAAACCACACAGCTACAGCCCACTCCCTTGCCCAACTCCTCCCCTTAATCCAAAAAGTGCCACCTTAGTCTTAGGAGCCCCCCTCTTGGAATCAATGCTAAATAAAAAAAAAATGTACACCCCCTAATAAAAGGTGTCTCTGGGAGTCTTGTTTATTTAAATATTAGTGTGACTATCCTTTTAATAATCATTCATGCATTTAGCAAATGCTTTTTATAAGCATTTTACATAGTCTTTCATATAAAAACAGTTCAGTCAGCCAGCTGATTCCAGTGTGCACAATCAGATTTATTTTCTTAACAAAGCACTCTCCATTATTAAATTTATTTATTTAGCATTCTTATAGTCTGCAAACTCCAATCACATTGAACTATGTGGATTACAACTCAGCATTCACAATAAATAAATTACAGTATATAATCCAACATATATAAAACAGTTATAATTATATATCATAAAAACATACCATAATGCTTTTAAAAGACATTCTTTCCCTTTTGAAAATATAATCTATTTATTATAAGCTACCATGAACAGCAATATTTTTATTTATTTTCTGAATGTTAAATAGTTTGATTGGGTCTTTAACTCCATTGGCAAAGAATTCCACAATAATGGGGCTGCCACTGAGAAGGACCTTAGGCATGTCTCCTGCAACTTTGCAGCACACAATGAAGGAATGACAGGTTGATTGTTATCAACAGATCTCAGCCGTCTTACTAGAACTGATCATATTGTCTAAACAATGGATGTCTTCA
Organism: Rhinatrema bivittatum; assembly: GCF_901001135.1. Classification (NCBI taxonomy): domain Eukaryota; kingdom Metazoa; phylum Chordata; class Amphibia; order Gymnophiona; family Rhinatrematidae; genus Rhinatrema; species Rhinatrema bivittatum. Next base: position 322,069,321 of record NC_042618.1, read on the forward strand.
TTGTACAAGATTTTATGAATTAGTGTATATATTTCAAATAATACATGTTCCTGTACAGGCAGTCAATGTAGTTTCATCAATTTAGGGGAGATATTCTCCCAAGATGACGAGCTAGTAATTAGCTTCACTGCAGCATTTTATATTACTTGTAATAACTGCAGGGCCGGAGGAACCACTAGGCGAGCTAGGCCTGTGCCTAGGGTGCCGCGCTTTAGGGGGTGCGCGGCAGGCGGCAGAATTTTGAAAAGGCAAAAAGTGCCCTTTCAAAATTCTGCCAGCCCCCGCCTCACCGTACCATCCTCCCAACATCCTCCTTGTGGTCCAGTGGAGGGCCTGGGAGCAATCTGCTGCTCCCGGGGCCTCGGCTTCCATTAAGCAAAATGGCGCCGGTGGCCTTTAGCCCTTACCATGTGACAGGGGCCAATCAATGGCACCGGTAGCCCCTGTCACATGGTAAGGGCTAAAGGCCACCGGCGCCATTTTGGTTAGTGGCAGCCGAGGCCCCAGGAGCGGCAGATCGTTCCTGGGCCCCGACCTGGACCACCAGGTTTTTGTAAGTTTTCTTTTGGGGGGGGAAGAGTCGGGGCTGCGACTGGGGGCGGCGCAAGGCTGAAGGTGCCTAGGGCGCCCAATCCCCTTGCACCGGCCCTGAATAACTGCAGCACTTTCTTTTGGGAACCTGGCATCTATATATAATGAGATGCAATAATCTATTGCAGACAGCTGACTTTCATGCTTTAGTGTAGCCTGTTTTACCAGAATTGCTTTATATAGTAATTTTCCATGTAGCTATTAGTTTGAACAGAAATCTGTGCAACTTGAAAACACAGATTTGACTCCATTGTTTACTGTGTGCCCTCCAGCAAGTCAGGTTACCTCCCTGTGCTCAGACTTAAATTGTACATTCAATGAAGCTGGTACAGTATTATGAGCACAATTTTAAAAGCCACTTCTGCTGGTAAACCAGTGCTTTTTCGATTGACAAGCAACACTGTATTGGCCATGACACATGGGTGATGTCATTTTACAGCACTGAACAGACCCATCTCTCTAGTTCAGTAAAGTTTTACTACTGAGTATGTGTGGGAATTCACGTGGCACACTGACTTGTGAGTCCCTCAATCTTTTTTTTGTTTGAACTTCTGTATGGATGTGTACTCTCTTTCTCTCTCTGCTTTTGTCTTTTTGCTTCTTTCTAAAGTTTGTTTCATCTAACTTGCTTTTGAGTTGCCTTGCTGCCTTGGCAGCTGCTCAACAGCACTTTTCAAAAGACCACTTCCGCTTCAAAGACTGTGTGTGTGGCCACAAGATATCCATCATTGATGACCACGACATTTGTTACTGATGCCTGGAACCCAATTATGACTCAACTAACTGCTAGACTATCACCAGATGTCACTGCGGTGCGAGAGGATAAGGACCTAGAATATGGAAGAACTTCTCAGGTTGGGGAAAAGTCGGAGTTGTTCTCCCTGTTGGAGTGGGGCCTCTTCGGGCTCTTTCCAAGCAGGAGCTCCTGGAGGAAAACTCCTCAAATTGTGGCACCAGGTCCCTGATCTGCTGTAGTTTAGGGATTGAGCAAGTCACAAAAGTGTCAAGAACAGGAACCAGCAAGTCCCTCAGTGCACCCATGGTGTGCATCCCCTTTTTGCAGGGTTTGTTGATGTAGAAGAAGAAGAAACGCCATTTGTCGGAGCCAGTAGCACAGTTGGCATTATCAAAACTGAAGATGGTGCTGAAGCATGCATCATCGACACACCAGGTCTTGGTCCTGTCCACACACCAGCTCTCAGCACCGTCGACACACTAGCCCTTGGCACCATCGACTCACTGAGCCTAGACTCCTAAAACGCACTGGGCCTTGAATCTCATCAGATCTCAACTCCATCAACACATTAGGCCTCAACACTGTCGACATATACAGCTTCTTTTCTATTGACTTATCAAACCTTGGCTCCATTGATGCATCCAACCTCAGCACAATTGATGCTTCAACCTTCAGAAACCTTTGATGCACTAGATCTTGGTGCAACTGGCACACCGGTCTCCCACACCATCGATGTGAGAATAGGCCTTGGCAGGTCCTGGAGGAGATTCCTTAAAGTTATCTCCCTCCATGTTGGCATTCTTATCTCCATCTTACCTCCTCAATCATGGGCTTCATTTGGAGACGCTGGATCCAATATGTTCCATTGTTCCTGTTGTTTCTGTGTGACCACCAGCACAGTTAACCCAGGAGGGGGTCCCCTCCTGGGTTAACTGCTGGTTTCAGAAGATTATGTCTCTTCCCCATCTCCAGGTCAAAGTACATACCAGGTGGCTGATTTGGTGAAAACTTTACCTCATTAGTGGCCGGTGACAAGGAGGACATTCTTCAATCTCCCCTGTCCAGAATATCAGATTAGTTTCCCCAAGGGGGACTCACTCTCACCTCCATTATTTGGCTACTCCCATCAGAAGTTCCAGTGGTGGGATCTATCCATCAGTTGGACATACTGTCCCTCTCTGCAGAGGACTCTAATCGATTCAAGGATGGAGTATACCGTGGAATTATTCTCCTCAGAGATGACTGAGGTCCCTTCCACAATCATTATCTTCATCAAGGGTTAGTGTTCCTCCACCTGTTAATTCCAAGAAGGATCTATGAGAATTCCCTCAGACTCCATACCTGACCTGCCATTAATCTCCACCAGAAGAACTCTAAATTCATAAACAAGATGGCAAGATGATTGGAATCAACATCCAAGGAAGCGAAGATCTCCGTGTTGAGGTCTTCAGACTACTTTGGATTGTGAAAACACCTTCCAAACATTCAGCAATCAGAATTCATTCAATCCTGTAGGATTGACAATGAGAATATGGGAGAGCCCCCAGTAAGCAGGAAACTGGGCCTGAAATACCAGGTCCTGGTTATGGGTTAGTTCAACTACTGCACCAGTCAGCTAAAACAATCTAAAAAGATTAGAATCTTCTACAACATCCCTCCAGGCAAGGACCCTAGGCTGTTGTATAATTCTGGGAAGAAAGTCTTCCAGAGTTCAATACTCAATGCCCACATTGCAGCCCACCAACTACATATGATACAGTACTTACACAACTGCATTGACAAAGTGAAGCCTCTGGTAGAGTCAATGGGGAACAGAAAAGCTATCAGTGGGGTTTTCTGGATGCGATGAGTGTATGAATCATTTGCCACTGCAGCAAGATCATCTGCTGCAGCCATTAGAGCATGCCAGATGATTTGGTTGAGAGCCTGCATGAAGATGTTCAAGACAAGTTTGTTGACATCACATATTCAAATGACAGTCTCTTCAGGAATAAGGTCAGAGAAACCATTGCACAGATTAAGGAGCAACATGCAGCCATTCAGTCCTTATCGAAGGGAGCTGATTAGACTTCTTCCTCTAGACATCCTTAATTTGCTTTTAAGCACTCCTTCCAGAGATTCCCTTTCTGCTAATTTCAGTAGTATCACACATCAGTTTCCAGTACATGGATGTCAGTGTGAAAGACATAAGCCTAAAATGCTGCAACAAGCCCAGCCTAAACCTGGACCTATTTTTTGAGAAGACAACCCTCAGGCTGCAACCCTTCAGTAAGGAGGAGGAGGATTAACCTGTTCCTTGAAGAGTGGTGGATGATCACCAAAGACCATGGGTGCTCAAAATTGTGGAATATGGTTACCATTTGCACTTCTCCTGTCCTCCAGCACTATACCAATGTTTAGCACTTTGAGCTCTCAGTGGCTCAGTGGGTACTCACAAAGTGCTTAGTGTAATCAGGGGTCAAAATATAAAAGTAGGGGGGTAAATATTTGTTTTTATTGACCTGGGGCTTTAAGAAAGCATTGCAGGGATGTGGCATGTTTTGCTTTTCTCTCATTGAGTATGTTGCTGTTGCATCGGAGGTGGACCCTTGGGCCGAGAATGGATTGACACAAACCGTTGTAGGAGACCTACGGGTCCCTACCATCGGCAGGCGGAGTGGGCTGATAGACAGAGGCCACTGGAGCTTCAGCTATACCAGCCCACGTTCCCCGCGGGTTTTGCCTTTGGGTGCTGGGGCCAGCAGGACTTAGGCCTCGAGATAAGAGTGGTTCAGCCCAGAGACAGCAGGTGAGAGATGGTACAGTCTTACTCTGGACGAGATAGTGTCCTGGAAACTCGAGCGCCAAAGGTTCAGAAGCAGACAGGAGGCACTCGAGCAAGAGCAGGCCGAAGCCTGAATAAACCACGTCCAGGGGTAAGCTGAAGAGGCGTCAAAGAACAGGCTTGAGTTAGGGCTGGTGGCAATCCGAAGGCAGTGGCAAGCAAGGCTGAGGTCTGATCACGGAGATAGTCAATGATTTAGTCAGGCGAAGCAGAAGTCTGGGTCTGGAGATAGGCAATAGCTTAGTCAGGCGAAGCAGAGGTCTGGGTCTGGAGATAGGCAACAGCGTAGTCAGGTGAAGCAGAGGTCTGGGTCTGGAGATAGGCAATAGCGAAGTCAAGCAATGCAGAGGTCCGAGCTTGGAGAGAGTCAATGGCGAAGTCAGGCAATGCAGAAGTCCGGGCTTGGAGATAGTCAATGGCGAAGTCAGGCAATGCAGAGGTTCAGGCTTGGAAAGAGTCAATGGCGAAGTCAGGCAAAGCAAAGTCAAAGTCCCTGTAGTCAATCCGAGGGACGAAGCAGGGATAGAAGCAAGGAGACTAGAACCAGGAACAATAAGGAACCTGAATGCAGGAAGTGAGACAAATCTCTGAAGGCAACGAGTACTCGACCAGAGAAGAGACCTGTTGCAAAGGCGACGCTAGGGAGCGTCGGGAAATTATTTTTCCTGCGATCCAATCGTTTGTTTTTTTTATCGGCTGTGCCGAGCCGATAACCCAAAAACACAGCCCGAGCCTTTAAAATTAGTTCTTTAGAATCCCCCGGCCCTACGGACCCCTCCAACCCCCGCCCCCCCCCCCCCCCAAATTTTTAAGTACCTGGTGGTCCAGTGGGGGTCCCGGGAGCGTTCTTCCGCTCTCGGGCCATCAGCTGCCAGTAAACAAAATGGCGCCGATGGCCCTTTGCCCTTAGCATGTGACAGGGTATCCATGCCATTGGCTGGCCCCTGTCACATGGTAGGAGCAATGGATCCGAGCTGGAGCCAGGAGGCCAACTGGAACTTCACCACTGGAAGCCCGCGGTCCCCCAAGAGGAGCTCATACGGACCCGAGCCGCTTGGACTTAGGCGAAACCTCCTGGACGAGAGCCGAAGTCAGGAACTAGTGGACGAAAGCTGAAGTCAGAAGTCTGTGGACGAAAGCTGGAGTCAGAAGCCAGTGGATGAAAGCCGAGGTCAGAAGCCAGTGGACGAAAGCCGGAGTCAGGACAGCAACTAGCAACTCTTAAACAAGAGAGAACCTTGTTGCAAGGCAAGGCATAGGGCTAGCTGCAGGGTTTAAATAACCCTGCAGCGTCTAACGTCATCTCTGGGCTGTCTTCCGTCTTCCCGCGCTGGCCCCTTTAAATCCTGAGCCCCTGCGTGCGAGCGCCCCTAGGGGGCAGGGCCAGGCACGGAAGATCGGCGGCATCTCCCTCGAGGATGGAATGCCGTGGCAGGAGCCAGGCCGGGCCTTGCTGCCCGGGGAGAGGTTCTAGCGGCCCGGGCCAGTCCCGAGGTAGGTGGAGGGACCGGGGCACGGCCCGGGACCGTAACACTATCCCTCTACCTAGCCTTCCTCCCTTTTCCCCTCTCCTCCCTGATCCCTACCTACCCTAACTATCATAATTTTTTTTATTTTAGAACTTACTTCTCCGAGCAGAAGTAAGTTGGCCGGCGCACACTTCCCTGGTACAGGGCCTAATCACTGCTATCCCGGTCGGCCCCTGCCCCACCCAGACCCTGCCCCCCCGGCCTGCCCCTTTCAAAGAGCCCAGCACTTCCACGCGTATTGGGAGATATACACATGGCCGGGCAGTTTTCAAAATGCGCTTGGCATGCGCATGGCCAGGCCATGTGCATATCCCCTGATTTTTGCATGCACGGGCTTTGAAAATTTGGGCTTTTATTCTTAAACACCACAAACAGTAGATTTAAGTAGGCTTGCAAAATTGTCAGTTTATGAGCATAATTCAGAAAACGGGCTATGACTACTCTGGGACTGGAGTTACCAGGCAGACGAGCCCTCACTCTGTGCGCCTGTTCCATGTTGCACTGACTTCGAAGTTTCTGGAGGTAGGGATGTGAATCGGGCTTTGGACGATTGAAAATATCATACGATATTTAAGAGATTGCTGTTGGTCCTGCGCTGACTCAAGCTCGTCAGCCCGTTGGCCATCTTGGATTCTTCCATCTTCCCTGGGAGCTTTTTTTCGCACTGCGGCTTGCTTGACATGTCACCTCTACTCTGCCAGAAGTTGTCTAGGTTTCATTGGGAAGATACGAGGGAGGCGAAGCGCTACTTCAAGTGCCAGAAATCCGTAAAAAAAGTCCTACCCGCGCATCGGATCACGTGATCTCTCATGTGTGTTACTTTTTATCTTTATTGTAATTTTGTATTAATATACATTTTACTTTTTGTATTGTATTTCTGTAATCCGCCTAGCACTTTTTTGTTATAGACGTAATGGAAACATTTTTTAAATAAATAAATAAAAATTCTGTTTCTTGCTATTGCTGTGAGTACTTTCTTGTAGTTGGGATAACACTGATTTCGCCTGGAGGCAACTGAGAAGAAAAAAAGTATAAAAATCTAAAATGCTTGGGTTCACCTTATGGATCATGTACTCTTGAATACTGCAGTGAACTATAAAGGGTGGTCATTGGACAAATCATGTAGATATTAGATACTTATCAGGGAGAGTTTCTTGAAACTGTTCTTGTTTGATAAGAAGTGAAAATCCTGTGATTTCATATATAACCTGGAGAATACCTAGAAAACAATTATGACTAGTATTGACAGAATTGTTACTGGTAGATTTTTTTATTGTTGTTTCTGTTTAACCTCATTTTCTTTTATTTTACACAATAAATCTTGTTATTCACCAGCAGAAGCTATCCAACTATTTTATACTCCCTACTTTCCCTCCCAACCTCCGGGAGCATCACTGATGGGTGGGGTTCCCCCAAGCATAGAAAAATTACCTGGTTGGAAAGAGAGCAATGTGAGGAACCCCTCTGGGTTGCAACCTTGACTCCAGTACCATCCGCCTACCCTAAAACCACACAGAATACTTTAACTACCATAGAGGAGAGAGTCATCATTACACCAGTTGTCTTTTGGGGGTGCTACACTCAATCCAAAGGTCCTGGAGATAGGTGCTCCTCTTCAAATTCTACCTCATCAGTTAACGCTAGCAACAGATGCATCCACCATGTGAAGGAGTGCACACACAGGCTCCTTCCGAAGTCAAGTGATCTAGTTGGCAATACAACATCTGTTTTAACTCAATTTCTCGGAGCTACAAGCCATCCAACATGCATTGAGGGTATTCTCTTATCTCCTTCAGGGAAAGAGAATTCTAATCCAAACTGACAACCAAATAGCAGTATTTTTTTTTTATAATTTATTAATTTTCTCAAAAAACATTTACATGTAATAAGAAAAGGAAAATAGTGTGTTACAAACGTAATAGCATAATTCCATACACTTCAACCATTAAGAAGAAAAAATAAATTTTTGTAACTAACACATACAGACCCCATAATCGTTGGGGAGCCTTTCTTCTAGAATTATTTTAAGGAAATTATGAAAATTTCATAAACTTGAGAGAAAAATCTATTCCATTATACCAAACTTTTAACTCCTAAATAAGGGCTTTAATCCTCTCAGCCACTTTTATCTTGAAGAAAAGTTTCTAAATGCCCTGGGTCCACGAAAATAAACTTATTCCTTTGATAGGAAATCATGCACTTACATGGATATTTTAGAAAAAAGGTGGCCCCTAGGGCCAAAACCCTCTGTTTCATTAACAGAAATTGTTTCCTTTTGTGTTGGGTTACCCTAGACACATCAGGAAACATTTGTAATGTCTGTCCACAAAAGACATAATTTTTATTAAGGAAATATTTCTGGAGAACCAAGTTCTTATGACTCTCTAATGCAAATACAACTACTAATGTAGATCTTGATTGGATGTTATCCACCGATGCCTCTAAAAAGGATGTCAAATTTGGGCTATCCGGTTGGAGTACATCCATATCACCATCTTTTTGTATATTTTTTTTCACATTAGATACATAGTACAAGTTAGAAAGAATTAATTCTTCGGAAATACCCAACATTTCTTTTGAGTATTTCTTAAACAATTCATTTGCGGATAACAATCTGGTTATAGGAAAGTTCAATATTCTAAGATTCTTTTTTCTTAATACATTTTCCACATTTTCCAACTGCCTATATATCATTACTGTATCTTTAATAAATGCTGATCCTGATGCCTGAATAGTGGCAACCTGTGTAGATGTTATCACATTAGATGCCTCTATGGCTTGGCTTGCAGTCGCTTTTCATGTTCCTCCAGGGCTTTCTTAGTATCTGTAGCGAATTGGGTGGCTTGATTCATGGACTGGACTAATCTCCTGTCCATGTTGGTTACTGCCCTCCAAATATCAGTCAAGGAAATATTTTCCGGTTCAGGTATGTTCAGATCTAAAATAGGGGAGGGGTTAACAATACCCTCTTTTGCAGTTATTACACCTCCTACTGCTCCCATAAACATAGACTGGACCGGATTATCCTCCCTTGGTGGTTTGGCCGATTGAATTGCCACATCAGAAGAGTCCAATTTCACTTCATTGGGCTCTCCTTCCACCAAGGGTGAAAAGGATGTTTGGTTTTGAGGAGGAGAGATTCCGGAATCCCCAGATGTAAAAGATATCTCAGTAGCCAATTCTCTCATGTTATGACTCACCCTCCGCTGGAGGTGGGCATCCATGGGTCCTCGGACTTCCTTCGACATCGGCGTGGAGGTCTTAATTTTTTCTTTCTCCCCATTTGTTGGTTCCTCTATCAAGGCAAAAACGCGCCCAGGGGCGCGCCCCTTTGGCACGCGGCTTCGGTGCGCCGGCGGCTGCGCGCCGCTGTGGTATCTTTTTATACCCACAGCGGCTCCCGCAGACGTCGGGGGGGGGCAGAGCTCAATCCCTCGCGGCTCCTTCCTGGTGTCACTCTCTCTCCTGCTCCTCGCCCTCGGCTCTCGGCACGATAGGCTCCCGGGCAGGGTTTGTGGGTTAGAATCTTTTATATCCACAGCGGCTCCCGCAGACGTCGGGGGGGGGGGGGGGGGCGGAGCTCAATCCCTCGCGGCTCCTTCCTGGTGTCACTCTCTCTCCTGCTCCTCGCCCTCGGCTCTCGGCATGATAGGCTCCCGGGCAGGGTTTGTGGGTTAGAATCTTTTATATCCACAGCGGCTCCCGCAGACGTCGGGGGGGGGCGGAGCTCAATCCCTCGCGGCTCCTTCCTGGTGTCACTCTCTCTCCTGCTCCTCGCCCTCGGCTCTCGGCACGATAGGCTCCCCCAAATAGCAGTATTTTATGTGAACAAACAAAGGAGCACAGGGTCCTGGACCCTCTGCCAAGAATCTCTGAGAATTTGGGATTCAGCTCACAATCAAAGAGCTTTTATCCAAGCAACTTACCTTCCCAGGATCTCCAATGCCTCAGTAGGGTTTTTCACCCCCACAAGTGGTCCCTGGAACAAGGTGTGGCAGACAGGCTATTTGATCTATGGGGTTGCCATCAATCAATTTTTTCACCACACAGGGCAACAGGAAAGTTAAAGATTTTGCTTCATTCTTCAAAGCAAGTTCAGATTTGCTTTGGACACTTTTTTGCTCAAGTGGGATACAGATCCGTTGTATGCCTTTTCTTTGCATCCATTGGCAGTAAAGGCAGTACAAAAGGTATTTAAAAAACAGGTACATCTTATCCTTATTTCTTCAGCTTGGCCCAGGCAAATGTGGTTCTCTTACCTCATCATGTTGTAAATCCACCAGTCTATCCCCCTGAGATCCAATCTAGTTCTACTTCCTCAAGAGGAGGCTTGTCTGTGCCATTAAAACCTACTCTATTTCAATTCTACATCATGGATGTTGACTGCTCATTAATCTCATCATTGTCACTATCTAAGGAAGTTGAAGATATTGTGATTTCAGCCAGGAAGCTGTCTACCAGAAGAGTGGTCAGTTTTAAATGGAAGCGATTTTCATTGGTGTCAGGCAGGTTCCTTGAACCTATTCGCCTATGCTCCAAAAGATCTACTTTAGTACTTGTTCTCCTTTCCTCTTTGGGCCTCAGTACATCATTGATCAAAGTGCATCTTAATGCCATTGCTGCTTACAATCCTTAAGGGGATGAAAAGCCAATCTATAGGCATCTCCTGGTTTTGAAGTTCATGAAAGGTTTGTGGCATATGAGACCTCCAGATGCCAAGCCACTAGTGCAATGGGATCTCAGTGTCTTGTTGGCAAAACTGATGAAGCCTCCAGTCCCTATGAACCATTGGAGTCAGTTTTCTGAAAGTTTCTTACTTTGAAAGTGGTGTTTCTAGTTGCCATCACTTCGGCTAGAAAAGTCAGCAAGCTACAAGTATTGGTTCATAACTTTCCATATCTACAGTTTTTCCACAACAGAGTGGCACACTACACTCACCCCAAGTTTCTGCCAAAAGTAGTTTCAGCATTTTATTTTGCTCACATTCTTTCTAAGACCTCATACACATAAAGGGGAGAAGGACGTCCATTCCCTGGACTATAAAAGGGTCGACCTATTTTCTGAAGAGAACACAATCAAACCATCAGGTTTCTCAACTTTTCATCTCCTATGATCCTCAGACTGGAAATAGCTGTTGCCAAGCACACATTGTCCAACTGGCTAGCAAACTGTATTGCACATTGCTATGCTCTGGCTGGCCTCCAGATCCTAAACTTTAACAAGGCTCATAAAGTAAGAGCCATGGATACTTCAGAGGCTCACCTAAGAGTTTTTTTCATTGAAGACATCTGCAAAACTGCAACTTGGTCTTCAGTTCACACTTTCATTTCCCTTTTCTATCCAAACAATCTCTTCAGAAATGACAGTGGTTTGGGGCAAGCAATTTTGTTCAATCTGTTCACTCAGTAGTCCACTCTCCATGGTGGTTCTGAATTGGTTTTTTTTAGTAAATGCTCCACAGCAACCTCAGTTAGGCACTCCCCAATTGTCATGGCTAATTCAGCCCTAATTGTCTACTGATAAAGCAAGTTTGCTTACAGTAAACACAAACCTATAGACAGGAAGATGAATTAGCCATGCCTAATACACACTGACCTCCCTGGAGAGGTGACTACCTTGCTAGAGTTAAGCTCTACAATTACTGAGGGACTAACAAAGCAGCCTGTGTGGGACCTCATGTGTATACTTAATGGTAAAACTATTGAGCTAGGAGAGAAGGGTCCGTTCAGTGCTATCAGCTGCAGTCATCCACAAGTCATGGCTAATTCATCATGCTAACTAGAGAGAACCCCATTTACAGTGTGCAAACTTGCTTTACTCACAGAAATGGGTTTTAAAAAAATTGCCCACCTAATATGCATGTAAACTTGTGCATGTGTGTCCTGTATGCACGTAAGTTTACCTGGACTGAGTGGAGGCATTCCTGGGGACAGAGATGGGGAGGGGAGTGCATGTCTGCGTATAATCTGAACATTTAAAGGAATGTGCTAAATTTTCTCAGGAAAACTATGCACACCAAAAGCAAATTGTAAATGTGTGTGTTTAATTGTACTGGGGTAATCGACTCTAAGCAAACTTACACTTATAAGTTCACTTAGAAAATTGGTGTAACGTATGTACGTTTTTGCCAAAAAATTAAGTATGTTGTTACAAAATTATCCCCTTAATAATTAAAACACATTTGACTTTGATACTATATTTTGGACTCATCTCAGCCTGTATGGGTCTTTTGACTATGGAGGTAACTTCAGTAGCTCAAAAAATGGCTAATTCATCCTATGATTCAGTCTGAAGAAACATCTCTCTATAACATATAGAGCAGGGTAGTACTTCTGTTTTATTATGCTTTGGTTGCTGTGTTCTGAATCACCCTTCTGATCCTTTTCTATCTGCAGTTTTGGTATTGCACAGCATCCTTTACTAGGAATGTTGAGTGACATATATATATATTAATGGCAATTTGCTATGATTTCTTATTTCTTATTAATTATGGTAGTGCTGGGTTTGTTTTTATATTGCTCTTAATCTGTTACTTTTTTTTAATTTTATGCCTTTGGGGATAATTTAAAGGTGAGCAATCAGAATAAATAATATACTGTGTCACAAATTATGACTGATAGCTCACTGTCTGGGAGGGGGGTTGTAGATCATTAGGATGGGAATCCCACATTCTGATTAGCTACGGTAGCTGGCAATAATAGCCCAGAAATATGCATAGCAATGGTTTGAATACATTGGCACCAAATGTAACTTTGTTTATATTAGCAGTAATGAAGGGGTTGTGGGAACTGGACCTCAAAACTCACTGCTGCTTCCTGGTAGATAGGATATACTATAGGGTCAGCCACTTCAGTAAGTTTGTTGCTATTTCATTGCAAATGTGTTAATGTTTGTTTTACTAGCTAAAATGTAGACAAATCTTCTGTTTTGTGAATTTGTGTAATAGAATTGAATTCTTATTTGACTTTCACTGCCCAATGTGAATTTCCTATAATAATACTTTGAGGACTAAACATTACATTTTAGCATGCACGTGGAATAGCGTGCTATGCATTAAGGCCCCAGCGTGCATGTTAAACTGATCCCTGATGATATTAGCAGATATGCACTAAAATTTGCATGTATGTACACATAAACGAAGGGACCTTAGATGCAAATTAGACTTTAGCAAACATGTGAGAAACAGCATTGTAAGCCCTTCTCCATACACTATTTAGCACATGCTCACTAAAAGAGTAATTTTAAAAGGAGTTAACATGTAAATGTGACATACTATCTTAGCAATTTCAAAAAGACATTTATGTGCGTAAAGTGCACATTCTCATGAATATCATATGGACAATTCAATGGCGTATATTGTAGCAATTTTCAGAAGCCCATATACACAGATAAAGTGTATTTATACAGGTAAAACCCAATTTTAAGTGTGTAAATGCTTTTTAAATTTACCCTCAAAGGCTAAACACCTGCCTCAGACCAAGTGTTAACTTGTTAGTGTGCACGCTAAATAAAAGGCTTAGCTACCTGTAAGCACTGGGTCTTACACATGTAGAAGATGTCCAAGAGATGACAGTGAAAAGTTTATGTATAGGCTCTTGAGCTATATGTAGCGACCACTGTTTCCTCTAAGCTGTGCACATGTACATCCGCATGCAGGTTATGAATCCTGCGCACACAACAAAACATAGTGTGCACAAGAAACATTATTTTCATTCAACTGGCTTAGAGTGCACAAATTTGAAATTGGCTTATAAAATTTTGCACTAAATGTTTTGCATACACTGTTGTGGACGGAGAGGTGGACCCTTGGGCTGGCCTGACAGAGAGTGAAAGATGGTTAGGAGAACTCTGCGGAGAAGGAACAGGCCAGGAGGCGGCACCGAGACAGGTGATCAGACAGGATCTTCACCCTGGAAGCCCGAGGTCCCCCCCGGAGAAGCCCGTGAGGACCCAGGCCACTGGGACTTAGGCGGATACACTCAAGAAGAATGAGAACAGCGTCGAGACAGTCCAATAGCAAGGCAGGCGGCAACAGGAAGTACGGAGAGACAAACCGGAGTCAAGAACCAAGAAGACAATCTGAAGAAGAGGCAGGGCTGGAGCTGGAGCAGGAACGAAGACTGGAGCAGGAACGGAGACTGGAGCAGGAACGGAGACTGGAGCTGGAACGGAGACTGGAGCTGGAACGGAGCAGCGATGAAAGCGGGAACAGCTACTAGATACCCTAAACGGGAGAACCTCGTTGCAAGGCAATGATGCTAGTCAGACGCCGGGTTTCAATCCCTACCGGCGTCTGACGTCACCTCCGAGGGCGGGCCGTGGTTTCGCGCCACTGGCCCTTTAAAAGCTCCCCCCTCGCGCGCGCGAGTGCCTAGGAGGGGTGGAGCCACAGATCGGAGCTCGGCGGCGTCTCCCTCGTGGAGACACCGCCGCGGAGTGGCCTGCCTAGGCCCGGAGGACGCCGGGGCTTGCCGGGGAGTGCCCAAGGAAGAGAGAGGTAAGGACCTGGTCGCGAACCTCGTGACTGGGACCGCAACATACACAGTCTTTCAAAAATTTGAGGGAACATTACTGGCGACCCCTTTGGGATGACCATTGTTATGCTAGCCTGAACTGTAAAAAACTGTCTGGGTGGAGGAGATCCCACCAGTGTTTTGACTGGTTAATAAAAATGTTCATGAAAAGAACACTGGATGACATTTTAGTGGTGCCTTTTGGGAAAAAAAGTGTATGTTTGAAGCTCCCTTATTGGTGGATTCTAGAGAGCGGGCAGAATAAAGGGAAAAGGTTTTGACAGATTTTGGCCCTTTCCTTCCCTGCCCTCTCCCACATAAGGTGGGGATTAGGGACTTCCAGGGATGTGACCACACTGGAGTACCCAGTCAGAGGCCTGGGATGCCCTCAAACCAGTTAAGGGGAGAAACCTAAGGCCGGGAAGAGGTGAAGAAGAGTCTATTCACCTTTAGAGTTGGACCGGATGCCAAGAAGTACTGGAGTGTCAAGGAATGGGTTCTTTCCTCCCAGGGGAACTACCATACATCTCCACACCTTTTGGGCAATTCCTCTGGAGGAGGAACTGGGGGTCTGGGTAGCCTAGCACAGATGGAAAGGAGAGGTTTCCTCCTCCCTCAGAGGATTTTACCACAGTGGTGAGGCCTGAGGAAGGTGCTGTCCTCCAGGGGAATGACCCAAAAGGTGTGGAGCAGGATGCTTCAAGTAGGAGAATCATACTGAGGTATTGTCTCAAGAAGTCCTTTCTTGGCTGTGTCCGGGGAAATCAGCTGGGAAGGATGATAATGAGGGGACTTAAATGCAAAGTGGTCCATGAACATTGTGAGCATGAACCATGCCCTGTGACAAGTGATGGTGTATTGTACTATCATGGAATTATGGTGGTTATGTATTATATGCCTTTTGAATAAGACTTTTGACATGGGTATGCATGAAGAAACACCCAGCCCTCCCTTAGGGCTGAAGGAGAGAAAAGGGGTGGGGGTGGGGGGTGCAATTTCTCCAATTGAGTTTGTTTTGTGCATACCTTCCCAGGAATTAACCTCATTGTAAGCCAAGGCATATTGAGAATTATCTCAGTATCTCAAATGTATTGCTAATGCTCTTCTTAATACTTGCATTGTACCAAAGAGAGCTTTCTTCTGGAGTTCTTGAGTGTAATCTTAACAGGGATGTGAATCATTTTTGAACGATTAAAATTATCGTCAGATAATTTTAAAATCGTCCTAAATCGTTAGAGTGCACGATACAATACAAATGCCCCCGATTTATCGTCAGGGGCATTTGTATTGTATCGTTAAATAGGGCACGGGAATTATTTGGGGGAGGGCGGGAAAACCGGCACACCAAAACAACCCCTAAACCCACCCCGACCCTTTAAATCCAATTCCTTACCCTCCCCCACCCTCCCGAACCCCCCAAAATGTTAAATTACCTGGTGGTCAAGTAGGGGGGTGGGGGTCCCGGCGCGATCTCCCGCTCTCGGGCCATCGGCGCCATTTTGGCTGCCACTAATTAAAATGGCGCTGATGGCCATCTTTACTCATCAGCCTCACCACTCTATAATAGGCCCCAATTATAGAGTATAGTATAATAGGGGCTGATGAGTAAAGATGGCCGGCGCCATCTTTAAAGATGGCACCGGCCATCCAGTGCTCCTACCATGTGACAGGGGCCGGCCAATGGCACGGATACCCTGTGACATGGTAAGGGCAAAGGGGCATTGGCGCCATTTTTTTTTAGAATAGCTGATGCCTGGGAACGGGAAATCCCCCTGGATCTCTCCTCTCCACGAGGCCCCCCTGGATCTCTCCCCGAGACCCCCCGAGGCCCCCCTGTACCACCAGGTAATTTTAAAAGGTTTTGGGGGGGTTGGGAGGGTGGGGTCGATTTAAAGGGTCGGGTGGGTTTTTTTTTTTAGCGGCGCGGGCCTCCCTAAAAAAAAAAATTAGCGATGTGAATTGGAATCGGAAACGATTCCAATTCACATATCTTAACGATCAGATTCCCCCCCCCCCCCCCCCAGCCGAATCTGATCGCTAAGACGATCTGGCACATGATTCACATCTCTACAATATATCAAGATGCGCTTGAAAATTCCTCTTAATCAGACCACTGGCACCCAATATAATTGAGACTATTTCTGTATCTTTATGTCACATTTTCTTGGTCTATGAATGCATCTCTTGGTACTTAAGGATCTTTGCTTTCTCCATACGATCCACACAATAGTTACTGGGTATTGACACTTCTATCAGCAATATTCTTCTTCTTCAAAACAATATTTGGTTTTCGCAAATTGATCTTCCTGTCTGTGGGAATAGTAATGGCCCAGATGATCACAACTTCTTCATTCTCCACTATTCTGTTAGGGTTATGCTCCCTATTTGTTTAATATGTCAGTGTTATAATGTTTATACAGCTTCCAATGAATAAGCCATGGTACCTTGTTGTGCATCTCTGTATATAGGCCTTCTGATATCAGCACATCACATCTCATCAAACAGCGTGCTGTGTAACCATTTTCGGTTCTTTCCCACATAATCATACCTGGAACTCTCTGGATTTGACCCAAAGACTCCAGAATTCTAATGGAATTGCTGGGTCTCTGGGCCAACAGCCCTAATCTCTGGGCGTCCTGCTGCTTCGCTAGTGAAGCAGCCAGCTTAGAAAGCATCTGATTGGCTTACACGGACAACTTGCCTCCTTCCTTTTCCTTGCTCTGTGACCAATCAGAGGCCTCCTTTCTTCTTCCTGCGCCTGCAGACCAATGCTGGCAGGCAGGAAGGGAGGAGGCCTCTGATTGGCATGTGGGAACAGGAAGAAGGGAGGAGGCCAATAGCAGAATCATCAGTAGAAGATGCTTCTGCTGCTGCTGCTATTGTCTGGAAGAAGGAGTCTTCCTAAGAACCCCAGGAGGAGGTTGCCCCTACTGGTGAGTTTAGGGTGGGGAGAGGTAGCCAGTGAGAGAGGTATTTGTGCATGTGTGTTTGTATATAGATGTGAGTGGGCATGTGTGTGAGTGTGCATGGAGGAGGGAGTATATCAAGGGGAGGGGAAAGAGCATGTCTGGCAGAGTGTGCGTGTGTGTGTATCTGTGTATATATATGTGAATGGATGTGTGCATGAGGGAGGGAATATATCAAGGGGAGGGGAAAGAGCATGTTCATGAGAGTGTGTGCTTGTGTAGGAGGAAGAGAAGTGAAAGTGTGAATGAACATGGGTGTGAGGGAGAGTGGGCATGTGTATGTGTGTGTGTGTGTGTGTAAAAGGGAGAAAAGTGAGTGAGCAAACATATGTGTTAGAAGGGTGTGTGGTGGGAATATGAGAGGAGTAAAGCTGTAAGTGAGCATGTGAGAATGTGTCAGAGAATGAGGAATGAGAACATGTAAGAATGAGCGTGTGTGTGTGTGGAAAGTGATCGTGAACATATGAGTGTTAATGTGTGTGTATCTGCCCCCCCCCGCCCCGATGGTAATCTCAGGGTGACTGGAAATCAAAAGCTCCCAGGTATGCACATAATCTGCATTTGTCCATTTTACCAGTCTTTTCTTTGCTGGCTGTGAACCATCTCGTCCGTAGTCCACTATCCTGTGCTGCAATTAGCAATCTGTCTTCCATAGGTCTGAATTCCACTCTCCACAACCACTGCTGTGTCAAATCTTGATCCACATGGAGTTGCTGAAGTAGCTCTCTGTACCTCCCATTGTTCTTATACTTCTGCCAATAATCCTTCCTTGTTTGCTGTTCTTACTCTTTAATGAGTTTCTTCTCTTGTTTTGCTAATTCTGTAGCTTCTTTACCTTTATGTACTGATGGATTATCAGTCATTCCCTCTATTCACCAGAACAATTATCCTAGTTTAAGGACTGAGACAGGATGGTTGCTCACTTTCATACTTCTGCACTGTTTTACCATTTTGAGTCTGTTGATGCCATTAAGTACGCTTAATGGTGCAATCAATTTCAATAAGACCCATACCACCCTCAGCTCTTGGGAGGTACAATATCGGCATGCACTGGGTCTTAATCATTCCTTGATCGACATGGGGGAGCTTTTTTGTTTTAACATCTAATTCTTCAAGATATTTATGAGACTAGTCTACTAGTCCGAAACTGTATGATAAAAAAGGGATTGCAAGGTGGATAATAGCTTGTTTTGTTTCTTATTTCATGCTGTTGAGGCACTCTTCAGTATCAGCTTCACTCTTCTATAGCATTCTTTACTGATTTTTGTCTCAATACTTTACGCTGACGTTTTCCACCTTCATCTGCTCCTACATATTTATATACACCTTCCTGTTCCAGTTCCTTTATATTGCAGTCTTTAGTCAGGGAGATGCGTTCAGTTTTGCTTAATTTTTGGAAAGTTGCCTTTGCACATTTGTCTATGCCAAATGTCATTCTGATGTCATCAGAGAAACCCTTCACCCATATGAGGTTGTTCTGCTAAATGAGCATTTTGAGAACTGCTGAATTTCAAATCATCAATAGATAGTAAATGAGATACCTTTGGTAAGGGATTGGTCGCTGTAGGATTAAGGCAAGTTCCATAACCCAAGGGGTTAATGAGAGCACCCAGTGGGTTTAATGCCAGACAAAACATAAGCAGTGACAGGGAATCTCCCTGAAATATTCCTTATTGGACCTTCGTATTGGAAATAAAATATTACCCATCCTCATAATTTTATTTATTTATTTATTTATTTCAGATTTTTATATACCGGCATTCGAGACAGCAGTCACATCGTGCTGGTTCAAATAAAACAGGGGTGCATAGTAAACATAACTATAACAATGGTGCGGAAAAGGCAGTTACATATAACAGGGTGATAAGAACTTGGCTGAGAAGGAAGAGAAAGGACAGGTTATAATTCACACAGGTAAACGATAGAAGATAAGGTTACCCATGGAGTAGTTGGAGAATAGTTAACCATGTTGGAGATTAATTAACCATGGTGTAGTTGGATATTAGGGGTGGCTTGGAGGTGTTCGATCAATTGGCCTCCGGGAAAGCTTGTGTGAATATCCAGGTCTTTAGTCTTAATTCAGGTAGAGTGTAGTCTGCCACATTTTTATGGTGATGTACACTATCAGTATAGGATCCACTTTGTATATTTAAAGGCAATTTATTATCCAAGAGTGTGGGATGCTATCAAATCCTAATCAATCCTCGCTAAGTTTCAGCTGTGCATACAGCTAGTTATAATGGCTTTATTCAGCATCCACTGGTTCCATATGCTCCTCTTTTGTTACCTTTCTGTTCTGTTGCCTAGATTTTATTAGAATCAATGTGATGATATATTTTATCTGTGCCAATTGCAGTGAACAGCTTTTAAATTATAGGCAAGCAGGTTATTGGCTGATTATTTTTGGGGACATTATTATTCTTGTACTTCTTTTTGGAAATGAAAAAAAGCACCAGCACACACTTCAGATTTTCCTACTCAAATCCACATTTATTTACACCACAAAAATGACTTTCCAACAAAAGGGTAACATATGACAACTGGTGTTCAAACATCAATGTACACTCCACAATGCCTAAAGCACAAGGGTTTTACTGTCTCAAATGAAGGGCCATTCCCCATGTTCGTATAGAATCACATGATTCAGATGGTCATTGCTATCCTGGATGTGGTTCATCAGTATCATGATAGAGTTAACTTGTAAGTGGATGCTGAGCCAAACAGAGGGTCACCATTAGGTGGCTATGGTATGCATGAACTTGGAAGCATAGAAGGGATGTAATTCTGAAGGGTCGGGTTGGCTTGCTTTTGGGAACTGTTGAAACACACGCTGTAGGGAAAGCACACAAGGGAGTCAGACAGACAATCTGCCCCTAAATGTGAGATGTATTAAATATTTTTGCATACATACATGCTAAGGTATTGTATATACAGAAAGACACCCACATCCACACCCAGGCCTGGATTTCTCAATAGCCACACTAGACTTGTGCCTAAGACAGCAAAAATCTAGGAGCAGCAGGCTGGCTGAAGATTTACTGCCTTCTAGCTGTGCAGGATCTGGATCAGCTTCCTGATCCAGCTCCTCCCCTTCCAGGCAGCTTGCAGGGAACAGAACAGGAGTGGTTGAAAGCCTGGAGCAGACAGAGCAAAGAGATTATTTTGCAGATATTAGGAGGATAAGAGTGGGGATAATTGGAAGTGTGAGGAGAGAGAGGCTAGGGACATGTCTGTGTGTGAAAGAGAAGGGAATAGGAGAAAGGGGCAGTGTTTGTATGTATGACAGAGAAGGGATTTGTGCTGACTTTGTGGGTGTGTGTATGTGTATGTGTGTGTATGTAAGACTGGGTGGGAAGTTATAGGGGGGATACAAGGAGGAAGAGGACTGAAGCATAGTACCTACCTCCTCCTCCCCCACCTGCACTATTACAATATAGATCCTCTTTCCTTTGACCCTGGATTCTTTCCCCAAGATCCTGGAACTTCCTTTCCTTCTCCCCAGATCCTAGAACCAGCACCAACCCCTCTTACCCCCCTTCTCCCTAGTACTCATTCCCAGACCTCCCTTTCCCTCCTCCCATCCCAGATTCCTGATTCCCCATCTGCCCATCCTTTCTCCCTCTCTGGTCCTCTCACCTTCTCCTCACCCCATTCCAGTTCATCTCATCCTCTCCCCATCCCTAAAATTTCTTTCCTCTACTGATGCTCAAGATCTCTTTTTCTCACCTAATGAAAAAAATAAATTATACGGACAAAAACAAATTTGGCAAATGACTTCATTTTTATAACATAATATAAAAGATGGAAATGTTTGCCAATGTGCTTCAAAATTGTTTTAATTTTTGCCACAGAATTTACCACTGAGCTGCCCTAGGAAAATGTGCTCCTTTTCATCTCCTTTTCATCTGATGTTATTAGGGGGAGAGGAGGAAAGTAAGGCAACAGCACCAACAGTACCTAGGGGTAGCAAAATCCTTAGTCTATCACTGCACACACCCACTCTCACTGACACACACATTCCATCATTGTGCTGATGCTCATGTGCTCACATAAAGGTGAATTTTAAAAGAGATGCATGCACACAAAATAGCAGATGTGCATGCAAATAGCATATATTTGCAGAAGTGCTGTTTTATAAACATCACATATACATGTGCAAGTACTGGTGTGCAAATAAATGTGCTTGTGTAAAAAAGGGGTACGCCAGGAGCATTCCTGGGCAGGGCTAACATTTATATGTATAAATTGCTAATTTATAACCAGTAAAGGCAGCATGTGTATGGCTGTTACCTGTGCATATTTACACCTGCTAATTATCTGGTGTAAGTCAGAATAAAACTCTTTATAGCCAAATACTGACTGGGTGAGGGGTCTGGGTAAACTGAGGGGAGTTCAGTCTGAAAAATCAGGGGTGTCTGAATGACCTAGAAAAGACTGGTCAAACTGGTGGACTAATAAAAATGGTAATTTCCTTCATATGTGCATATTATAAAATTGGATGATTACATGCGCAAAAGCCAAGAAGTGCTAAAGAAAAAATGTGAATTTCATTTCCTCATATAAATGATTAAAATTAGGAGCACAAATACATGTGCATGGCAAATATCTGCCACATATCTGGATAATTGTTCACTTATCTGGCTAAGTGGTGGCAAAGTCGCCACTTAGCCAGATAAGTTGTAAAAAATGCTACATAGCTGGATAAGTAAGATAGCCAGATAAGTCTTCAAACACTAGTTATCCATCTATCTTACTTATCTGCCTATGTTGCTCTTTTACTTATCTGGCTATCTTACATAGCCAGATCTTAACAGCACTACTTACCACATATTTGTTGCCACTTAGCCAGATAAGTTAACTGTTACAAACACACTAGGAGAGCCCTAGGAAGGGTGGGGAGGCGCGATCGCTTGCTCCTGAGAGAGAGTGTGAGCCCCTGGGCCCAAGGTGGCTCAGGGAGGAGCCCCAAGACACCCTAGTAAGCAAGTACTAGCATGGGCAGAGCAAGAACACAGGAGAAGGGCGAAGTGGATTAATGCTCTGCTGAACCAACATGTACTGGAGGTGACTGAGAGCTGGGACTCTGAAGCAAGGTACCGGAGCAGGAGATTCTGGACCTGAGAGACTCAATCAGTCAGAGTACATGGGGAGATGAGGACTCCTGGAACTTGGATGAGAAGAGGACTCCTGGACTAGACGAGACGAGACTCTCGAAGATGAGGAGACTTGGACAAGACGATACTCTTGAAGACTTAGACAAGATGATATTCTTGAAGACTTGGATGAGGGAAGACACTCAAAGACTTGAACAAGAGGATTCACTTGAAGACTTGAACGAAGGAAGACACTCAAAGACTTGAACAAGGGGATTCACTTGAAGATGAAGGAAAGAAGAGGCTCTTGAAGACTTGGGAGAGTGCTGTCCCTCAGAGCGCCCTACACAGCACAATGTGGACTGGTCATGGACCACCCTGTCCCGCTGCGCGCCCTACACAACCTGGAAGGCTGGTCGCGGACCACGCTGAGAGCGGAACGTGCACAAAGAGGAGAAGAGAGTCTGGACAGCACTTGAGAGAAGTCCAGCCGGAGACGATTCCGGTCACCTGAAGACTGATACCGGGGATGCTGGACACTTCATGAAGGATGACTGGAGGAGGAGTCCAGAGGACGGCAAGGCTGCTGACAAATTCTTCAGAAATGCAAGAGGGGAAGCCTCAAGTGCAGGTCATCTAGACATCTGGATGTCTGGATCTCGGAATGAGAAGATGACTGGACATCAGGGTCTCTGGACATCTGGGACAATGGACACAGGTAGAGAAGAGGATGATGGACATCAGGACAAAAGGCATCTGGACATCAGGATAGGTGAACAGAGGACATCTGGACATCACAAGGATGATCCGATGAGGGATTAAACCTGGAGCATCGGACAGACATCAAGAAGAAGAAGAAGAAGAAGACATGAAACATGAAGTCTTCTGGACAGGAGCAGCAAGATGGACCACAATGAAAGCAGTGGAACTCCGAAGATGGAAAGTGGAGAAGATGTAACTCCAGGGAATCTGGAGAAGTTGTAACTCCAAGGCTGGATCACGGAGCTGAAGTAACTCCTAGCTGTAACTCCATCCAAAGGCATTGAGGAACTGAATCAGTGTCTATTTATAGGGCAGGACCAGGAAGAACCCTGATGATGTCATCTGAGAGGAAACAGGAGGACTTCCTGTCTCTGGCTCTTTAAAAGAAGAGAACAGCTGTACGACCAGCCCCTAGAGGGAGCCCTGAGGTAAGTGGGCAGAGCTAGGGGCCTACAGCCGCATCCAGAAGTGAGGAGAAGGCCGGTGGCAGCTCCTGCAGCTGAAGAGGAGCTGCGCTGGGCCCGACTGCGGCCCCAAAGAGGAGGAGGCAGCAGAGGCGGTTCCCTGCCGCTGAAGACTGGCTCCAGTGGCAGCACTTGGGTCGCGGCAAGGAGAGGAATCACTGCAAGGGGATAGCAGCATGGCACCAGCCACGCAGGGAAGGAAGCAGCAGCCAGCCGCAAAGGCTGGAGGAAGCACAAGAGAGTGGCAATTCGAGCCGTGGAGAAGGCTGCAGCGCTGGAGAGAGAGGTGAGGCCCTGTGCACGAGATGGGGTCTGCGGACAGGGGCGTAACATCAACATTTATACGGATATGTTTAAAATACATTTTTTATGCTATTTTTTGATGCGCAGACATGTGGTTGGGTAGACTTATTTTCTAGCTGTACTACTTCCCTTCCTTCCCAGGATGTAAGTTCGATAGACTTGGGGATGTAAGGAGTCCTCACGGTACCCAGTATGGGGTGATTAACTCTCTCTCCCTGACTTCCTCTGGTGATGGAATAATTAAGGTAATGGTGTGTGCTGGGATGCCAAATAAAGACTAGAGTCATTGGGTTAATGAGCAAAAATAATTCTTTACTCTAGACAGAAAAATGGCAGAACTCTTAATCCACAGCAGCACAATGAAATTGTTTGTTACAATGTTCTCCCAAATCTGTGCAGGAATATTTTAGGCCAGCCAAGGGAATTCCTTCCAACCAGGGTTGGAAAAATAGGATCAAGGATACTCTATTTCTGTCTCTGCACAGAAAGATAAATCTCTTTCTCTTCCCAAGGTTGATTGAAGCACAGGATGGGTGGCTTCACTGATGTTAGACTTTGCTTTTTACTCACAGTTAGTTGATTAAACCCTTCTTTGATCTTACTGCAGTCCTTAGATCTCTTCTTCAAATTCCTGATGGGAGGGATCCCATGGAGCAGGGTTTTCTATACTCCAATTCAGGCAGGAAAGGGCAGTCAAAACTTCCTCCTGGACGGTGAACTTAATCTTCTTAAAAACTGAAGGTAGAACATGGGGTGTTTCCTCAGAGCAGGTCACTGACGGTCCCGACTTCAGGGAGGATAAAAGGGGGCAGGTCTTCCCTAACCTGTGCATCCCAGACCCAGGGTTCCCCAATCCTTGAGAGCATGTGGTGTACAGGCTCCGGTAAGGCCCCTCCAAGGGCGGATTCCCGATGACGACTGGCCTGGGGATTCGCCGCCCAGGCCGGCCCAGGAGATACCACATGGTCTGCCGAGCGCGGGTCTGTCACAGCCGTGCTTGGCAGACCACGTGACTAGAGCGACTGACCCACCGGGGGATGCCCGATCCCGTGATAGGCAAATCCACCCCTGGGTCCCTCACACTTAAAAGGGTTAAAGTCCAAAAAATGCACTCAGAGAGAATCTCCCGCTTCCGACCCTGGCCAGAATCACCAATCAGGCTTTGATTGTCTAAACTGGTTGGGCCTGTAAAATAACAAAAAGTAAGTTCCTCTCTACCTCTGTACTTCCTATTAACCAAAAAGGACTGCCTCCCAAGCTGTAGCAAGGGTGCGGTTATAACCTGTAGCAAGTGGGATGGCCATTCCAGACTCCACAGAAGGAGGGTCTGCATTTGAATGAATCTTCCCATTATCCATCGTACTCTTGCTAGTGGACTGATACTAAACACCTACGACTTACTGGTAAGCCAAGATGTCCGGGTTACACATGCATTTGCATGCATGATTTTAAATATGTGTGCAAGTGTGCACGCATCCATATACCTGCATATATGGCCGTGCTCGCGCATGTTTTACAGTTACCATCGTAGTGAGGGCCCCTGCTTCAGCACTGCCGCATCATTATGAAACGTTTCTGCTTGCTGCCAGCCCTTCCTCAGTCTGCAGCAGCCCCCTCCCTTTCCTATTCTCACCCTCACCTTCCTGAAACCCCCATTCTCCAGGTGACTCACTGGCTCCACAGCCAGCTGCCCCTCTCAGATAGAAGCTCCCCCTACACTGTACAGGCACTTCCTCCTGGTTCACCCCATCCCCTTCTGTGACTGTAGCTTGCCTCCACTTCTCTGTGTGTCCCCTCCCCTCCCTTCAACTCGCTACCACTCCAACACATTCTCATTGAGTGTGTGCTACACAGAGTCTGCTGCTTTTATGGTTCCCCAGGATCTGCTCTGCCTCCCTACACTAGGGGAGAGGAGATCAGCAATAATACATGCCGTTCTTCCAGTAGGGGAGGGGCGGGAAAGGATTATTATTTGCCACGGTCCCAACAGGAGGGAGCCAGTGGCAGAGATCAGTGAGAGGCCTTGAGCTGATGGTGAGGCAGCGCCAGAGTGAGGGGGAAGGCAAGAGTGTTTCATGCCGCCTCAGGGGCTTAGGAATGCAGCCCCAAGGAGCATTGGCTGACGCCTTGGGGAAAATAAAAAAATCAGGCCTATGGAGCGGCAGCTACTGCTGTGGAGAAAAGAAAGCAGAAGTGAGTGGAGAGCCTCAGGGGAGGTGAGAATTGTTGCTGCAGGTCCTGATGTTGTTCACAGCTATTCTGCAGGCATGATGGGGACTCTGCAGTCAACTCCAGCCACATGACTAGCCTGACCAGCCCTCCAGGGCATGCTTGAAGTCCTGAAATCCCAATTCACACATTACTTGATATTTTAGTAAACACGGTAAATTATTTTTCGTCCATAGATTCCTTTATGTGGCATTTCTCTAAGGACAAAGCTTTCATTGGCTATTTTATTTTATGCATGGATTTTCTGCCTTTCTCAAAATGGTGGAATATTATTTAAGAGGTCAAATTTCAGTGATGCCAGCAGTGGCAAACTGCCTGTTGCATCTGTCGGTCTCAGATGGCTTCGTCCGACATGCCTCACCTCTATTTCAGCCTTCTCCACCAGCCTCGAGAGAAAGGTGCCATAGCGTCTCCTTGCTGCACCCTCCAGCTTCCCCAGAGTGGCTCTGGTGTGGCGTCCCCCCATGTTGACCTGAGGCCTCTTAGGGCACGCGCATGCCTCACATCTTGTAGCAGTGTTGGCGTGAACCTCGGGGGCATCCCCCCTCGAGTGACGACACTGCTTTCTTCTTCAAAAGGTTACCCATTTGCTGACTCTTGTCAAGTTAGCAATGAGCATCAGATTGGATTTGCTCTAGTCTGAAGCTCCTCTGCTGGAGTTCTACTAACCTGGGTACCTGCTCCTCAGGGGCCCTTTGCTTATTTCCAGGTACCTATCCTAATTACAGGTACTCACTTCTCAAGGGCCTGGGTGTCAATCCTGGTGCCTGCTACCAATTCTTCAACCTGCAGAACACTACCTATCAGCTACAGAGAGTGAGTACTACTTTTTTTTAATATACCAACATTCAATCAGAGATATCACATCAGTTTACATTCAGGTACTGTAGAGATTTCTCTATCCCCAGAGGAATTATAATCTAAGTTTTTATTAGGGATGTGAATCGTTTTTTGACGATTTAAAATATCGTCCGATATATTTTAAATCGTCAAAAATCGTTAGAGCCGCGATACAATAACAATTCCCCCGATTTATCGTCAAAAAATTGTAAATCGGGGGAAGGGGGAGGGCGAAAAAACCGGCACACTAAAAAAACCCTAAAACCCACCCCGACCCTTTAAAATAAATCCCCCACCCTCCCGAACCCCCCCCAAAATGCCTTAAATTACCTGGGGTCCAGAGGAAGGGTCCCGCTGTGATCTTCCACTCTCGGACCTCCGGTGCTTGTAGAAATGGCACCGGCGCTACCTTTGGTTTTTCCGTACGGAAAAACGATTCGCGGCAGGAGATCGCTCCCGGACCCCCGCTGGACCCCCAGGGACCTTTGGCCAGCTTGGGGGGGCCTCCTGACCCCCACAAGACTTGCCAAAAGTCCAGCGGGGGTCCGGAACGACCTCCTGCAGTCGAATCGTGTTGTCTACGGCCGGCGCCATTTTGCGCAAAATGGCGGCACAAAATGGCGCCGCCCATAGACAACACAATTCGACTGCAGGAGGTCGTTCCGGACCCCCGCTGGACTTTTGGCAAGTCTTGTGGGGGTCAGGAGGCCCCCCCCAAGCTGGCAAAAGTCCCTGGGGGTCCAGCGGGGGTCCGGGAACGACTTCCTGCATGCGAATCGTTTTTCCGTATGGCATATTACTTGCAGCATGACAAACATTCAAAACTGCACTGCTCCTTTATTTAAAAGAAAATTAAATCATTTCTGCAAGGCAATCCACTTTATCGGATTTTGTTATTTTATGCAGTGGGCCTTAGCAAAAAAAAATGGACCTCCGGCGCCATTTCTACAAGCACCGGAGGTCCGAGAGTGGAAGATCACAGCGGGACCCTTCCTCTGGACCCCAGGTAATTTAAGGCATTTTGGGGGGGTTCGGGAGGGTGGGGGATTTATTTTAAAGGGTCGGGGTGGGTTTTAGGGATGTTTTAATGTGCCGGTTTTCGATTTTCACGATATTTTAAAAACCCAAACGGGACGATCTGATTCCCTCCCCCTCCCAGCCGAAATCGATCGTTAAGACGATCGATCACACAATTCACATCTCTAGTTTTTATACCTGAGGCAAGTGAGGGTAAAGTGATATATCCAAGGTCACAAGGAGTGACAGCAGGACTTGAACCCTGGTCTCCTGGTTCATAGCCCACTGATCTAACCACTGGCTATTCCTCCTCTCTACTTCTCCCACTCTGTCCATCTACAGCTACCCATCTGCATTGGGTCCTACACCACCATTGTGGAACGTGTCTCCTCTGCTGAGAATCCCAGACTGTTAATACCTATCCTCTCTCTACTGCTCACTGGGAACTCTATCTACTCAGCAACCAGGGAGTGTATTATAACATCTGCCAGTCTGTCTCTCCTACAGTGCCTTACTGGACATGTGCATCGGGACCTTACACCACCATTGTGGGACGGGTTTCCCATGCCGAGGATCACAGACTGTTGCCATCTCACCCACTCTCTACTGCCACCTCTGGTGAACCAGACAAGCTGTATAAGAAAAGGTATATTCTCTGTTTGTGCATCTGAGTCTAGCCCGGTGCTACGGTTGCCTATGGGGCTCCTCCCCGTAGGAGATACCATCACTGTTGCCCCTGAGAATCCACCAAACACCTCGATATCATAACACTGCCCAGGGAACTTTAGGTGAAATATTCAGTGGACTTACCTGGGTAAGTCTGCCGCTGAATAATATGCTCATCTAAAGATACTCGGGTAACTTTAGGGAAGTGTTTTGTCAACCAGACACGGCCCCTCCTGCTCGCTCTCTTGTTACCCTTTGTCACGATCAGGTCCCTCCGCTCAGCATGCTGTGGGGCTTTGCTGGGCTTCAGGCCTCTGGCTTCGCTCCTATGACACGTCTTGTCCCCTTGCACAGCTCAGGCATAGCGCTGCTATGGACTCCTCACAGCCTCTAGTCAGAGTGCCAGGCCCAGTCCTGGCACTCCCAAGCAGTACACAGAAAAAGGATCTTAATCAATAAGGAGTTTAATGTGGTGCTGTAGCTCAGCGGCTGCAGCCTTATATTAATGCGGGGTTGTCCTTACAAGCCCCAGGGTACACAGCATTTAAAACACAATTCCCTTCCCGCCTGTCTCATACATCCATACAGCAATACAGGATTTACCATCCCCCAACCTCCTGGTTATTCCACCTCCATAGAGGAACAGCTGGAGCTTTCCTCTCCCCAGCTTACCTCCATCTCCTCCTCCAGAGACTCTGAGGAGCCGGGCTTTTGTGGCCAGGTCCACCACGGGGGCACGCCCTCTTCCTCAGCCTCCATAGATTCTGCTGAGTCATAGGGATCAGTCCCAATTTCCTCCACCTGTTCCTGCTCAGGCTCCAGCCAGGGGTCAGGTGTTGGTTCGGGGAACCTGGGAAGTGTAGTCTTTGCTACCTTCCTCAGCGCCCTCCGGTGGCTAAGTTTGGTACCACTAGCTTCTGCTCGGCTGTGTCTCAGCTGTTTCTGCCCCGGGCCAGGTCGTACTGCATCACACCAGCTAAAAAGTTACCTGGCATAATTTAGCCCAGTCAGGGGGTCGGAATTTCTAATCTGGGAGTTTGTCTGGGTAACTACAAAACCTTTTGAATATTGCCCTCAAAATCTTTGGGCAAAAGGATGCATTCTTTCAAGACTGTACAAGCTGATTTGCAGTTTATTTATTTTTGTTGCTCTGGTTTTGCCCAGCACTCCAACCTGGTCTTTAGGTTTTTAATAATGGGCAAAGGTAAGTGGGGAGAACAGTCAAAAAATGTAAAACACAAATATCTGCCCAGCAATTAAGTACAAATCTTGAATAATGGATGCTGTTTATTCAACCTAGCTCCTAATTGATTTGTGTAGAAAAGAAAGAAAGTTTTGTTTTGGTTTTTTTTTGCTAAGGCCCACTGCATAAAATAACAAAATCCGATAAAGTGGATTGCCTTGCAGAAATGATTTAATTTTCTTTTAAATAAAGGAGCAGTGCAGTTTTGAATGTTTGTCATGCTGCAAGTAATATTTTCCACATGTTCACACTTGTCTCTGCTCCCCCAGCAGCCTTTTGCCATTTCATGGATTGAACGCCTCCTGCTTGCCAAACTGAATACCAGGTGCTTGTGTTTCTGGCTAACATCATTTCCTCATCATCCATGATTTTTTTTTTTTTTTAAGATTTAGAGACCTGGCACCCTATCCAGGCCTGGTGGCACCTGCAGTACATGTTTCTCTACTTAGGTACCTGTTCAAACAAAACAGCTAACGCACATGAGTTCTGGGGTAGGTAAGCAAAAGAACAGATGCGTCCATGAGAATATAAAAACAGAAAACAGGCTGTATAATCCCTGCTGGGCCTGCAAATTTGTTTGTTTTGTAATCCTTCAGAGCTTGGCAAAGGTTTTCCATCAGGTTAGACAATTTCTCAGAAACATAAAAAAAAATATAAGGTGATACTTTTTATTGGACTACATTTCATTGGTGAGGGTCTTTTTTGTTTCAGTTTGGGTATTTTGTTTCCTTTCGGTTTTTTTGAGTGTGCTGTTTGTCACCAGTTGGTATCATTTTGGAGCACAGCACCCGCAGGGGCAGGAGCAACTGGTGATTGCTTCGGCTCCATTTGGATCCCAGGGATCAGGTAAGAATAAAGCAGGGAGGAGGGAGAAGCGGGTAGGACTGGAAGCCTGGATGGAGGGAGCTTTTAAAAAAATATTGTATGAGGGATTTTTCAATGGTGGGGGGAGGCAGCTCAGGCTGAAACAAAACTAGAGAAAAACACATGAAATCTTGTTCGTTTTTCTTTTGTTTTGTTTAGAAAAAGATATTGGAAATGCCATTGATATTTCCTGTGTTGTTTTAAATGAAAGCACATCCCTATCAGATAAACCTGCATTTTGCAGAGCTGTTTAGCCCCTTTTGGAATAATAAAGTCTCCTGCTCTTGAAATAAGTTGGCTGTCAAGCAGCTTTTATTGCTACAAATCCAATTTTACCGCAGCCCAGCCATAATCATGTATGGCAGTGGTTCTCAACCTTTTTCTTATCGTGACACACCTGACAGACCTAGGGCCTCATTTTCTAAAGTATCGCAGGCCTGCGATACTTTAGAAGATGAGGGGCGGGGGGCCGAAATGGGGGGGCGGGCCTGCGCTAGCCGGCAGCGATCATACCGTCGTGGTGCGATTGCTGCCGTTTTCGCACCCAATAGCGCCACAATAGGAGGTGTAGCTATTGGGAGCGAAATAGGCAGCGAAAAGGCACTTACCTTTTCACTGTGCGAGCCGTCGTCGCGGAGTCGGCCCCAGTGATGCCCCGACTCCTCCTCTTCCGGGGCCGCCTCCACCCCCATTTTGGTATTGCACGCGAAAAGGGATGTTTCGTGTGCGAAACGTCCCTTACCGCGTGCGATACGTTTGGAAAATAAGGCCCCAAGCTCCCATCTGTGACACACTGATCATTACAATTCATGGCGGAAATAAAAAATAAAGGCCCAGTATTATTTTTATTGTTAAGAATGACACAAAGGAAAGTTAAGTACTCTGTCTGAACATAAATTGCATAAATAGTAAACATCTCACACCAAAACAGCACCAATTTCCAGCACTCAAACAGTAACCACCTTACCTAAGAAAAGACAACACTGAAAATATTACACCAGGCCTTAAGCCACCAATACACCTCCTATTAGGAAAACGGAACAAGCCAGGCTGCTGTAGAGCCCTACACAGAAACTACACACCAGCAGGAAACAACAAAGGAAATATCAATGGCATTTCCAATAGAGATGTGAATTGGCCGAAACTAATGGTTCAGCCTTCGTTATCGGCCAGCCGCGGGAAATTTCATTTTCCTGTGGTTCGGGCCGATTTTATTTTGGCTGCCCCCTGAAACGAAGCACGAATCCCGCCCCAACCCTTCAAATGGAATTACAATGGGGGGTAGTAAAAAAAACAAACCCAAACCCACCCCAACCCTTCAAATTTAATTAATTGCAACCCCTCCAAAACTTGCTGAAATTCCCTGGTGGTCCAGCAGGGTTCCCAGGAGAAATCTCCAGCCCTCGGGCCGTCGGCTGCCAGTAATCAAAATGGCGCCGATGGCCCTTTGCCCTTACTGTGTGATAGGGGCTATTGGCCAGCCTCTGTCACGTGGTAGGAGCAATGGACGGCCGGTGCCATCTTAAAAAATGGTGCGAGCCATCCATTGCTCCTACCTTGTAACAGGGGCCAACTAATGGCACTGATAGCCCCTGTCACATAGTAAGGGCAAAGGGCCATTGGCGCCATTTTGATTAGTAGCAGCTGACAGCCCAAGAAGGGGAGATTGCTCCCGGGACCCCTGCTGGACCACCAGGGAATTTCGGCAAGTTTTGGGGGGGTTGCAATTAATTAAATTTGATTTCAAAATAGCTAATGAATGGAATATCCAATAATTTAAAAAATTTCTAGATACCAATAAAATATTTCAAAATAGCAGACACAAAGATCCAATAATGAAAAATAAGGCTGAAAAAAAATGCTTTGCTCTGCATACCTGGGAACATTTGATATCCAGGTGGAATGGTTTGCTTGCAACTTTCTCCTCTCTCTGTCACACACAAGCTCTCTCTCTCTCACACTGGCTCTCAGTCACACACATATACACATGCTTTTTCTCTCTCATTTATATAGGCTCCTAATCACACATTTACCCACATGATGTCTGTCTTTTCACACTTACACACACAGGCTTTCAATCACACACTTACATACATGCTGTCTCTCACACACACATAGACTGTTATTTACATACACATGCTCTCCCTTTCACTTACATACAGGCTCTCAATCACATATTCACATGCTCTCTTAGCTACATTGACTCTCAGTCACACAGACACACATGTTTTCTCTCTTACTTATACACATAGGGGTAGATTTTCAAAGGGTTACATGCGTAAGATACATGTAAGATACGCGTAAATACGCGCGTAACCCCCGAAAACCTACCTCTGCGCGCGCCGAGCCTATTTTGCATAGGCTGGGCGGCGCGCACAAGCCCCGGGACACGCGTATGTCCCGGGGCTTTCAAACATGGGCGGTCCGGGGGCATGGTTGGGATGGGGTGGCAGTTTGGGGGCGGTCCAGGGGCGTGGCCGGGGTGTGGCGGTGGTCCAGGGAGGTCCCGAGTCCTCCGGCACAGCGGTCTGTGCTGAGGGTTGGTGTGCCGGCAGCCGGCCGATGAATGCAAGTTATGCCCGCCAGAGGAAGGCGTAACTCGAAGAAATAAGGTAGGGGGAGATTTAGGTAGGGCTGGGGGGTGGGTTAAATAGGGGAAGGGAGGGAAAGGTGGGGGGGAGCTAAAAAAAAGTTCCCTCCAAGGCCGCTCCGATTTCGGAGCGGCCTTGGAGAGAACAGGGAAAGCCATTGGGGCTCCCCTCGGGCTCAGCGCGCGCAAGGTGCACACGTGTGCACCCCCTTGTGCGTGCCGACCCCGGATTTTATAACATGCACGCAGCAGCGCGCACATGTTA
Source organism: Rhinatrema bivittatum (assembly GCF_901001135.1). Lineage (NCBI taxonomy): Eukaryota > Metazoa > Chordata > Amphibia > Gymnophiona > Rhinatrematidae > Rhinatrema > Rhinatrema bivittatum. The sequence continues at coordinate 322,102,816 of NC_042618.1, forward strand.
TAAAATCGGGTGTACATTTGTGTGCGCAGGAATTAAAATCGGCCCCATAGGCTCTTAATCATACATACACAAGATCTGTCTCACTTACACATACAGGTTCTGAGTCATACACTTACATTCATGCTATCTCTCTCACACATAAAGGATCTCAATCACACATACATACTCTCTTTCACACAAACAGGTTTTCAATCAGACACTTACATACATGCTGTCACACACACAGAGACACACGCACACACACAAACACACGTGATCTCAAACACATATGCTTGCTCGCTCATTCACTCTCTCCCTCCACCGAACTAGCGACAGCAGCAGCCTCCTCCATTTTCTGCCTTATTGGCAGCAGCAGCCTCCTCCATTTCCAGCCTTCGCGGCCACAAGAAAGGACTCCCATCTGCCGCAGGGGCTGTTCCTCTTTTGCTCTGCAAAACGCTGCTCTTCTTCAGGCCCTGTGTCTCTTCTTCGGGCCAGTGCTGTATGCATGCACCAGCATGATTTCTTCTTCCCGTGCACGCAGCCGCTGCATGCATACCACTTTCTCTTCCAGGCTGCAGGGGGCAGGAAGAAGAGACCCTGCTGGTGCCACTGACTCCAGATCTCCTGCCATGTTCCGCCCAGGCTATCAGCATTTTAAACCTGGGGTGGAGGCAGGGGGCGGGAAGAAGAGACCCTGCTGGTGCCACTGACTCCAGATCTCCTGCCACGTTCTGCCCAGGCTATTAGCATTTTAAACCCGGGGCGGAGGAAGAGTTTCATTTTGCTGGGGCAGGTGGAGCAGCTGGTTCAGCGGAGGACCGGGAAGTGCTTGGCAACACACTGGTGTGTCAAGACACACCGGTTGACAACCTCTGGTGTATGGTATGCAGGCCACACGCATTTAAAGCATACCAGGTTTGTGCAGCCTACATATATATTTCAGGAAGGCCATAGAACTGAACAGGTTAGAACATAAAGGTTCATTGAGCCCAGCATCCTGTTTCTCACAGTGATCAATTTTGGTCCCAAGTGTCCAGCAGACACCAAAAGGATAGATCTAGTCCTTGTTGCTCACACCCAGTGATAAGCAGAGGCTTTCCCAGATCTATCTGGCTACTGATCCAAACTCCTTTTAAACCCTGCTATGCTAGATGTCTTGTTCACACATCTTCTCACAACAGATTCTACCGCTTGATTGTGCACTGAGTGAAAAAAAAAACTTTGTCTACTTTGCTTTAAATCTGCTACCTGTTAGTTTCATGTATGTCCCCTAGTCTTAGCAGTTTGAAAGGGTAATTATCCCCTATTTTTCTCCCCACGTATTTTATAAACCTGTATCATATCCCTTTTTAACCATCTCTTCTTCAAGCTGAAGAGCCTTAACCTGTTTAGCCTTTCTTCATAAGGAAGCAATGGTGGTCTCTGAATGGTCCTCCGACCATTCCAAGCCCTTTCGAACTAGTCGCTGGATAGCGATGAGAAGCAGCAGGCCGGACAGAGGTCATGGGTGGATGGAGACATGGCACAAGATGAAGACTCAGGCGTTGAGGAAGATGAAGACTCAGGCATGGCAAGGCAGACGAAGACTCAGGGCCTGTGCTGAAGCACGCCCTCCACAGCCAACTAAGGCCAGGTGCAGAGCACGCCAAGAACAAGCAAGGCAGAGTTCATTTGAGGACAGAGGCAAGGGCAGAAGCAGGGACAAGAACCCCGAAGACCCAGACATGATCAGAACCCCAGGATCCAAGGCTCAGCGTGCAGAACTCGGAGCGGAGGCTCGGAGACAGACCAGAACTGAGGATGGAACCAGGAGCAACGGAAGGTCCCAGAGGCTTGCATTGCCAATCAGGAAACAGGTCAGGAACAGGAACAAGGCAGTTCAGACAAGGGATGGGATGACTCCATGGTACCGTCAGATGGAAAGACCCGCCTGCGTCTTACACACCCCAATGGGGGTGGTCGTGGACCACTGGGCCACTACGTGCCCTACTCAACCCAGCCGGGCTGGTCGTGGACCACAAGGGATGGTTCAGAACGGAGCTGAGGACATCTAGAGTCTGGTCAAAGACATCAGGCTGGAACGGAACATCAATGGAGAACATCTGGAACAAGGATGAAGACGAGAAACCAAGGAACGAAGACATATAGATGACAAGGGATCCCACATAGAACATAATGCCTTGAAGAAGCTGGAAGATGTGGAGTCCTAAGGAGGACTTGCTCCTTGTGAAGGCGAGGAAGGACTAATCTGAGGAGCCTTTTGTAGACTGAAGAAGGTGGATCCAGGAAGTGAGGTCATCCAGGACCCACTCCCTCACTGGCCCTTTAAATCAGGCCAGGAGGCGCGGATCCATGCCTAAGGAGAGGAAGCAGGAGAGGTGCAGGTCCCTGGACAGCAGCCCTGCCTGAGAGGAGGAGCTGGAGCAGGAACTAGGACTCTGAGCAAGCTCCGATATTGGAGGTGGCGTCCAGCCACAGGAAATGTCAGCGACTGCGGCCTCCGGGCCGCAAAGATGAAGAAGGTGGTCCCAGCCGCACCGAAGGCGTCAGCTGCCTCTGAGCTGCAGAGGAAGACCCGGCGTGGCTCCTGGCGTCAGTGGCTTCTGCCGCATGAGGGCAGGCCTCAGGCCTGCTAGAAGATGACGGCCTCCGAGCCACAAAGGAAGGACCGGCGCAGCTCCATGCCATGAGGGAGAGCCCCGGTGCAGCTCCTGCCACGCCGGCACAATGGCGGCCTCCTCCCGTGATAGGGAACCCCGGCAAGGCTCCTGCCATACCGGGACGATGACATCGGGGGTCGGGCCAGCTGGCCTGAAGAAAGGTAAGAGCCTGCTCGCGGCCTTGCCGCAAACAGGATCGCAACACCCGCTGTGCTGCTAACCACTAGGCTACTCCTCCAGTTCTCATTATGATATTCTCTGTGTTATTCTCCTTTCCTTTCTGAGTAATTCCCTAATTCTATTTTGCTCTTTTGACCACCAGCGTATACGAAGTCGGGGTTCTGACCGATCTCTTCAGATCAGTGAGCAAAATGTTATATTGGGCAAGAGTTGCTTCTCATCTCCCAAATGTTAGAAATCCTGCCCAGTGAACGGTGAGGCAAGTATTTCTACCTTCCCTCTCTTCTACAGTACTGACTGTCCTTTAAAAGTTCTTATCTTGCTGGTCTGAAGCCTATGCAAAAAGCCTCTCAATTACTTTACTGTACATTTATCTTAATGACTGTGGAGACAATCATAAGGAACTGATTTGCTAATAGCAGAATCTAGATGTTAATTTGGATAATATCAAACGCATGGGGGAGGGCAGTTATTTGTAATTAAAGACCTTTCATGTCTAGTGAACAATTGACATACCACATTCTGCGAGTGTGCTACAGTGTCCGTTTACATCCTCCCCTGACATGCTTTACTGTTGCACTACCAGGTTCACTGAAGCTTAGCTACAGCTTGCAGCTTATGATAGGAATTAGGAAAGGGCAGGTCAATACGGATTTAATTTCAACTTCATTTGAAGTGATGGGGAAATCCCAGATCAGCTTGGCTTGCCAAAATGTGTGCAAAGTTGCCTGGCCTGACTCAGCTTGCTCCCATTCTGACATGACTCAGAAACTAGGACACAGGTGGTTACCAGCCAGACACTTACTTGATATCTGACTGCTGTGAAATAGCTGGCAGAAGTCATAGCTTTGGTGGTAGAACTGTTTAAACCCATGAGAAATGTTTTCCTGGCCACTATTCATCTTATAAACCAGGAAATCTTCTCTGCTTCAATGGCAGGGGAGAAGAAAAACTGATACTACACGCATATCCAGCATAGCTCCCTGCTTCAACGGCAGGGGAGAAGAAAAACAACCAATAAGGGCTGAATAACACAGTCTGGGTAAAAAAAAAATAAGCATGGGTGTAGCTTGCTTATTGCGGCGGTTACTTCCCCTACTACCCCTAACTAATCAAGCTAGATATTTCACTTGGTTGCAGCTCCATCACTGCTCTCTACATTAATGGTGGGGGTGGAAGGGAAATAGAACCAAAGAGCTAAGAGAAACAGATAAGTATGAGAAAAAATGTGAAGCTTGCTGGGCAGACTGGATGGGCCGTTTGGTCTTCTTCTGCCGTCATTTCTATGTTTCTATGTTTCTATATAAACTCTGAGACAATTCACATAAAAAAATTCAAGAATGCATGCTTAAAATATAACATTTGAGATAAATCAAGGAAACTCAACAGGGTCCCAGAAAAAAATAACCACCTGGAGCACCAAATTTTGAAGGGGCCAGATACCTGGGCCGAAGAGGAACCAGTTCTTGTTAGCTTAAGAGTCATTTGCTAGTGTTTCCGTGTTCTCTGATGTCCAAGAGACGGCTCCCTGCTCTCTGATATCTGGTGGACACCCTTCCCCACACACACTCTCCATTCTGCATATGGGCACCCAAATCTGAAATCTGGCCCTGATTTAAATTAGCTCTAGTTCAAAATAATAAAACAAAAATCCAGGATGGATGTGGTTGAATTGGAATCAGTATCCCAGCCAAGTTACAGGCTATCATCCCCTAAGACAGAATTTCTCCCAATTATTTTTTTTTGTTGGCCTTAGAGTGTGGACATTTTGGTGGCTGCATTATCAACTCTGAAATACTCAATTAACTTTAGTCAACTCCTTCTTCCTATGGTAGCTGCAGAAAAATCTGCTGCCTTAGGATGAATTAGTGCTGTCATTAAGTTATTCATGCGCAGTTAATGTATTTGGCAGAGCTTCAAACAAGTATCCACTGAACAATAAAATACAGGTTTCCTGGCCTGCACTGTAAAGCGATTTTTATACTCCTAGTTAAAATACTAATGAATGTTATCAGCTGTCTTGGTGTGCATTAGCAGTACATTTCAAGGAAATCCAAAGCAAATTTGTACCCTTGTGCTCAATTACAAAGTAAAGAAAAGCACTAAGCAATTAAACAGAATTTAAGAGCAAGCTGCTAGGTAGTACTAAAATAAACACATTACAATGACAAAATTGGTGAAGTTGTTTTGATATTGGTTAGTAGAGACTGAGATTAGAAATATATATAACAACAAAAAAAAATAATGAAGCATCTTGAAAAGATATTGTAATGGATGTGATGTTCGTACACTGCAGAAATGCAGTGAATCACCTTTTGTATTGGCATCTGTGTAGAAGACATTTACAGAGGGTGAGGTTCTTACAGTCCAGAAGGATGATTAATAGAGCCAAGGGCTGGCCACTTTCTTTCTTTCAGTTTGCAGAGGACTTTAGCAAATAATGTGATAGACAGCTCTGGAGCTTAGAAAGTAGGCTTCATATGTGACTGCAATTTGAAAAAAAAAAACCCAAATATAAAACCAAACGTATGTAGACAATCTCAGCCTTTAATTAAATGGAGGTCACTACCCGTGACCTTCCATGTGCAGACTTTCAGAGATCTTTAGAAGCTAAAGGAGAAGTGGCTGGACATTGTAAAAGGGAAGATTACTTGTGTCTTTAATGTGACAGATTCCCCCTGCTCTTTTGGGCTTACAGCTCAACTCTGTGCCCAAAAGAACCAATGAAGCCCATTGAAGCCTCACTGGCTACAGTGCCATGAGGCTTCATTTGCAAGCACCCAGAAGTCAATTCTTCCATAATGTTTAACCCCACTGCCACGCAGCCAGCTATCTTGACTACAGATCTTGACCAGGGGGGCCCATAGACAAAAGCCCCTTCGGGAACTTGTATGCTGTCAGCTGAATTTTAAAACAGCCGCGCGCATACAAATTGGCACTTGCGCATGTAAAATTCGTCAGTTATGTGCGTGGCCGAGCCCTGCGCATTTTCAAAAGGGCCTAGCCACATGTGTAAGTGCCTATACACGCACAAGTGCCGGGCCCTAAAAAGGGGCGGGCTGGGGGCGTGGTCTGGGCGGGGAGGGTCAGGGCAGGATGGAAGCCGGCCAGGACAGCTATAAGGGGGTAATAGCGCTGTAAGGGGTAATAGCGCGTGGAAAACGTGCGGCCAACCCCCCCCCCCTCCCGAAACTAATAGCGCTCATCACATGCAAATGCATGTTGATGAATTTATTAGTTATTCCGCCGGAATACTGAAAGTAAAATGTGCGGCCAAGCCGCACATTTTACTCTCAGAAATGAATGCCTGCACAAGGGCAGGCATTAAGATCTGAGCAACCCAGGAAACATCGGGGACCCAAGGCTGCACTAGCAGGGAGGGAGAAGCAGTGGCTCTGCTACTCACGGGGCTGGACGGCCATGGCGGAAGAGAGACGAAGGAGCCCATGGGCCGCGCAGCAACCAGCTCTGACCAAAGATCGTCTCTCTGCCAGTGTTCTGATTGGCTGCGGCGTGCTGCCCCCTTCTGTCTGCCTGTCCCCTCGTTCGCTGACAGAGCTCTCCGGCTTCAGCTGTAGGTCAGCCTGGCTCACCTGGTGGCATGGTGGGAGTCGTGGCTGTCAGCGGGTCGACAACCGACGCTCAATTTTACTGGCATCGGTTGTCAACCCGCTGACAGCCGCCTCTTCCACTAATAAGGAGGTGCTAGGGATGCGCTATTGTCCCTAGCGCCTCCTTTTTAGCGCGCGGCCTAATTTAAATAGAGAATCGCGCGGCCAGGAGTGGGGCCTGGGCACGTGTTAGGAGAGTGGGCACTCAACACGGAGCACCCGCTCTCCCGCGATTTTTACAGTATCGGCCTGTATGATTATGAGCCTTCTGGCATGGGGAAATGCCTACTGTACCTAAGTATGACTTGCCTTGAGCTACCAATGAAAAGGTGTAAGCTATATGTGCATAAACAAGTTGCAGGAACATTGGGTCTTGCCTTGGGGTAGGGGTGGGCTCTCTGAATGCTGTACTTCATTATGTGGCTCAAAGATCACTCTGCTGGTGTCAGACCATAGTGCAGTGGGTCTACACATCTAACAGGCAGGAATGATTCTTGCAGTTCTGTCAAATAGCAGCACTATGGAATGCGAGGAGGAGCATACAGAAGGACCCTTTACAGGCGCTATCTTTTAACCTCAGCATCACTGCACACTACTTAATTGCACTAGGCGTATCCCAATATTACAGTCCTATTAGCTGCTGCTAATGCCTTTTAAAGATGTGATGAAATGTTTTAGGAATTCTGCTGGAAGTTCATCAAGGACTCAAACTTTGGATGGTCTCTCAAGTGTTGAAAATGGCTGCAAAGTACATAATGCAGACTCTAAAAAAGTCAAGGGCTTTGCAGAGTACACAATATCAAGCCCTTAGTGCAGATTGCAGCTGGTAAATGTAAGCGCATTTTAAAAGCTCTGTTCGTAAAAGGGATTCATGTCTCTGGGAGGAGAAAGCATTTTTAAAATAGGGACTTTAGTGAATTGGGGGGGGGGTTTTGTCTCGGTTTCCTTTCTTGCTTTCCTTTTGCTTTAAGAGGAAACAGCTGTCAGTGACTGGGAACGATCAGGGAGAAAATTTGGCAGCTTATTCGCAAAAGAACTCAACGAGCAAAGACACTGCTGCAGGGAGTCAGAGGAGAGGCGAAAAGCTTGCCTCTAGGAGCTCTATGGGCACAACAACAAAAAAATGAAACATGGGATAGAAAAGAAAGAAACCACCAGTAAATATCCAAGAGGGCAACCTTTCGGAAGGAAGAGGAATCCGTGTTATTTTGCTGCTGAGGGTAAACTATTACTATGCCCCTGACTGAACCAAGGAGGAGAACAGAGCTGCCGGGGTGTGGTGGGATACGATGTCTGCAAGCAGAGCTGGTGCTTCCATTAGACAAACTAGGCGATGGTCTAGAGCGCCTAGATTTTGGAAGGGTGGCAAAATCCTGCCAGTGTGAGTTCTAGAGGGGTGCTGTACAATACTGCCAAACAAGGAAACAGTCCTGAAGCCATTGCTTTGGGTAGGAGGTGACACTGGGCTGCCAATAAATAAGATGGGTTGGGTGAATAATTGAAGGTTCGCCTAGGGCACCAAATAGGCTTGCACTAGCTATTTATTTATTTATTTATTTATTTATTTAGAGTTTTTATATACCGGCAATCATGAAAACATATCTTGCTGGTTTACATCGAACAGGAGTGCATTAGTGGATACGCGCGTAGCCGCGCGTATCCACTAAAATCCTGGATTGGCGCGCGCAAGGCTATCGATTCTGTATAGCCGGCGCGCGCCGAGCCGCACAGCCTACCCCGTTCCCTCCGAGGCCGCTCCGAAATCGGAGCGGCCTCGGAGGGAATCCTCTAACGCCCTCCCCTCACCTTCCCCTCCCTTCCTCTACCTAACCCACCCGCCCGGCCCTGTCTAAATCCCCTCCTTACCTTTGTCGGGGGATTTACGCCTCCCAGAGGGAGGCGTAAATCCCCGCGCGCCAGTGGGCCGCTAGCACGCCAGTACGCGACCCGGGGGCGGGTCCGGAGGGCGCGGCCATGCCCCCGGACCGCCCCGGGCCGTAACCACGCCCCGGGCCCGCCCCCAAAACGCTGCCGACACGCCCCCTAAACGCCACACGGCTCGGGCCCGCCCCCGACACACCCCCGACACGCCCCCCTCGCCAAACCCTGGGACTTACGCGAGTCCCGGGGTCTGCGCGCGCGCCAGTAGGCCTATTGAACATAGGCGCACCGGCGAGCAGGGCTCTTAAAATCCACCCCTATATGTGTAAAATTACGTGCATTTAAGATGTATGCACATATTCAGCGGGCAATTTTCCAAAGGTATCTCTTCAACCTGAAGAAATGACTTTCAGTAATACCTTCCCTGTGTGCATGGAACTAAATCAGGCATCTCGTGTCAATGTGCACTGCTGCGAATACATTAAAACTGTGGTTCTCAAACCAGGGGATGTGCCCCTTCCTCTGAGCTGCGGGATGTTCGTTCTAATATAACTTTAATTGCAGCGTTTTTGGGGGGCAGGGGTGGTAAGAGGGGCCATGACTTAAAAATCACAGAGCAGAAAAAGGAAGGAGGGGGTGCTGGGCATGACCAAAACTGCTCGTGTTCGGTCCAACTCTTTGCCTAAAAAGCACAGATGGCACATTTTGGCTGTTTCATCTTTTGATGAATTTCAGGAAAAGAGATGCAGTTTGGCTTGGAATTCAGGAGGAAGGGGAGTTAACCTCCCCTGCCCTCCAAGCCTTTCCTTTATTTGAAAAAGCCTAACTATGTGGCTGCTGCTCTGTGACTAGGACTCGGACTTTTCAAACCAAGGACCACGAGGGATATTTCAAATCACTGAGAGTGTCGGGGGATTGGTGTCCTCAGAAACTGTTGAGCCAGGAGGTGGGGGGGGGGGGGGGGAGGAGAGGGGGAGAGAGAGCCCCTCAGAGTTATTTGCTGAGAAATCTTTGAGGGAGGACCATGTCTGGCCCATTCAGTGATGTGAAAAGCTGGAGATGGGGGGGGGGGGGGGGGGGGGGAGGGAAAGGTTCCCAGAGGAGTAGGGGTGTGGCAAATGGCATCAGCAATAACATTTCTAGATTGCTCCAAAGGTGACAATCCTGTCACACTTGCTGCAAAATCAGCCTTTCTCTTCGCTGCTTACCTATTATCGGCTCACCTGGGGAAGTAAGGGGTGGGGACGGTAAAGAGTGGATGGATGGCGAGATGGGGCGTTTGTGGTAGTGCACTTTCTCTCTCACTCACACACCCATGCAGTCTTGCTCCATCTCTGCTTCCTTCCCCTTTCTCGTCTCTTTCTCCCATCCCTTCTCTTTTTTCCTCTTCCTCCTACTCCCCCACCCCTTGCAGCATGCCAGATTCATGGGATGAGAAAAATAACCCGAGAGATCCTCGGACTTGGTGGCTGGGTTATAATGATGAGGATATCTACGCTCTGCATCTTTAGGGGATGATGTCCCTGTCCCCTCCCCCCCAGCTCCAAAACCATTGCAGCATTCCAGGAACCACCATCCTTTGCTGGCTTTCCATGGCAGCCCCCCCAGATACCATGGCTCAATACTGCCAGTGTCTTCCTCCCCTTGGCCTGCACTGCCCTTGGACCTCTCTTCTAGTCTTTGGTCCAAGTGGTTCCACCTGTACAAGCATCACTAATACCAGCAATGCGTAAAGCTGCCAGTCAACGGTGGCCTTGCACTGGCATGCCCTACCCCCGGTCCTCTGATCATGTACTGCCACTTGCACGTCCGACTTCAGATATTTGAGCTGATGGTAATGGCGGAATGAGTGGGACAAGCATAGAGGATCCTTAAAGGTGCAGAAGCAAGGAGATAGCCGGATAAGGGGAAGCAAGGTTGATGGCTTTGCAATAGACAGAGGAAATGGACAGGCAGAGGGGCCTTGAAGCCGTGCTGCCATATTTTCTGTTTCTGTGAATGCTGTTTTCATTGTGAGATGATCTGTATGTAATACCCTCTCTGAAATAATGAGATAGAGATTGTAAAACAGAACCATTCCAATTTATTTTCCAGTTGAAAGGAAGGCTACATAATGCAGCGGACCCAGCTATTTTGCATGCATGCAGCAGTCACTGTGAGTGACGATTAAGTCTGCTGCTTGGGCCGCCTTTTCCCTGTAACATTTCAAGGAAGAAAAGGGGGTTTATTATAAGGAGAGAGCCAAAAATAGTTAATGTTAACCCAATTAATGAACAATTGACAGTTCAGAACACTGTAAGTACTGTTGCTTTCACTCAGGCCCCACAATAACCATGCAGTTCTGTGCCTAGAACAACTTCTTTGAGTTGGCCTGGAGGCCTAGTTGCAATACTGTGTGCTATAGTACAGGAGACATGAGATCCATTCCTGAGTATGGTTTCTACTCCTCAGGTCAGCCGAGGGCAACTTTCCCATGCTGCTGTTCATCTCTTCCCTCCTTTTGGCCTCTTGCCTGGGGGCTTATCTGCCCATCTGCCCAGGACATGGCCAGCAAGCCTGGGACTGCTCCTGGGTATGCTTGATGTCGAAACGGGGCTGGGGGCTGCCTTCTTGAATGCTTATAAGGTGGCTGTGTGATCAGGCTGGTATTTTAATGGCTGATAGAGCCTAATGTGTTGAGTCCCTCTAAAAATATTATTGTTTGCTCCTGTTTGGTCTGACACAGCCTTTGCATCTCTCAGCGAAGGCTTCTTAGGTTTTGGTGTATGCTGCTTTGGAGATGTATATCTTGTTGTATATCTTGTGTAGGCTGGCCATGGCGACATCTGGCAGCTGTGAGGTATGCCTGTGGTTCTAGCTGAGCTGATGGGAGTCTGACGGTGACACAGCTTGGAATGGAGTAGAAACTAGTGTAGCTGTCCCATCTGTTCTTTCTGCAGCCTGGCTCTCCTCTTCCTCCTCCTGCAGAAGCGATGATGAGGTGATGGCAGGTATCAGCATTGGCATCTCCTCCTCCTTCCATGTCAGATCTTCTGGAATGAGCTTTACAAATTAGAGATCTGCAAGATTATGGTCTTCGTTTTATTCCCCCTGCTCCTCTTGCTGATGTTCTGGCTCTTGTTGGGCCCTTTCTTCTGCCTATTAGTATTCCTCCTGCTCCGCTGGCTGCTTAGAGCAGGGTAGTAGGCAGAAAGGCTTATGAATGAAATGAACCATACTAGATTTTATGTCTTACATATATTCACTTTTTTAATCTGAAAGTTGAACGTCATATTAATTGCCATTAACCCTCCTATACATTTCCCTCATATCTCCTCAAGGTTACCTGCCACCTAGTCTTCTGTGTCCAAATCTAGTGTCACTTCCTCCAAAACATCTGGCCCCAGTTTGTCTCTCAGGCTCTGCTCCATCACTGTGAGGGTTATCGGGCAAGGTGCACTTCCTCCATGCTCCCTTTATCTGGCTATCTTGATGATCTTGTCTTTCAGGCTGGCCTTCAAGTCGCGGAAGTGGTGGAACACATACTCACTGGAATGTCTTCCTTCACTCTCAGTGAAACCTGTGGGCAATCCTGCTCTAGATCATGGTCTTCATGCCCTTGGAGGTTTTTGCTGCCTGCCATCTGAAGAGCTGGTCATAGTTTGCCAGGACTCCCTCTATCAGCATATCATTTGGAGGAGAACTTTCAGGCACAAATGTGCTGCCTGCCCTCAGTGTCACTGCCATCTGGCTGGGTTGCCACTTCTGGTCTGTTCCCTCCCTTCCTGTTCCCTCCCTTCCTGACCCACTCCCATCTCCCCACCCTTGCTCCCCCTCCCTGTTCCTGCTGAGCTATCTTCTCCCCCATATTCTTTGTGTTTCTGGCACACTCTTACCTTTCGCCACCCTCTTCGCTCTCCTGCCTTCTCCTTACAAAAATCCCAACAAATCAGAAGCAGTATGGTTTTCTCGAAACAAAGATCCCAGATTTTTTCCATCTCTTTCAATGTCATGCTCAATTATTCATCCCACAGATTCAGTGACTATCCTAGGAGTTCGATTAGATTCCACCCTAACCTTTAGTGGGCAAATTTTAGCCCTCGTTAAAAAATACTTCTACTTTTTATGTACGATTAGGAGGCTAAGACCTTACCTTAAAGTACATGATCTCAAAACTCTCACGTACACTCTTGTATTAAGCCAACTTGATTATTGTAACTATCTCTACCATGGCATTTCTTCTCATTTACTTCATCGGCTTCAAATAGTTCTGAGCACAGCAGCAAACGTTATTTTTGGTAAAAAGAAATACGACCATGTCACACCACTTCTGAAGGACTACACTGGCTTTCCATTAGTATTCACATCATTTTCAGGGTCCATTGTCTAACTTTCAAAGCCCTTCAATGGAGCATCCCACCTTATTTAGCAAAGGTCTTGTTCCCTTATCAACCCCATAGATCTTTGCATTCATCTCAGCAGCTCCTGAAACCCAAAGAAATCGGTTTAGAACTCACAAGGGAATCATGCTTTTCCTACTTTGCTCCATTTGTACTGAACACAGTCTTCCAATCGATTTGTGTATGGAGGAAGAATTGCTGAAATTCAGGAAAGGGTTAAAATCCTGACTCTTTTCCAGAAGTTATATTGGAAGGTTCCTGATAATCTTAAATTCTCCTTTCAACCTTTTAAACATGACTGAACTGTTTTTACCTTTCTAAATATTATGAACTGTTTTTGTGATTATTTATAGTTTTATTCTCTATAATTTTACTGTTATTTAAAAGTTAAAAATTATTGTTTCAAGGTTATGTAACTATTATGTAACCTTTGTATTTACTATTTATGTATTGGATACATTTTCTTTTTTAAGTACATCGCTGTATAAAAGCCAAGGCAATTTATCAAATGTAATAAACTAAACTACCATCTCCCTCCTCCCTCTATCACTTGCACGCTGCCTCGATCTATCCCTGTCCTGCACCTCCCTGCTGCTTCTGGCCCCACTGGCACTCTGGCGCTCCTCCTCCACCCTGGCCCACTCCTCCTCTCCTGTCCCTTCTGTTCTCTCCATTCCTCCCTCCCTCCCTATCTTCACTCACTCCAGTCACATGCCCATCGCGCCCTCTCGCTCCCCTTCCACTCCTCATCCTTACCTCTAGCACACACACACACACACATAAGTTGAAACAAAAAGACAAGCAGACAGACAAAACAAACAGAACAAACACCTACACTCACTTACAGATAAAGACTAAAGACAATGAAAAAGGTAATGAAACTAGGAAAACAAGATAAGTCAAGACAAAAAAATGAATGCTTTGAAAGCTATTAGAGGAGGCATGGATTGGACATAACTTACTTAGGCACAGTTAAAATGAAGAAGAAGAGGCAAAAACTGGCAGAGTTCCCTGGTATCCAAACTGCCAAGCATAACAGCAATCACAGAATTGCCGCAGGCGGATCAGCCTTTTGCAAGAAGGCATAGCCATGCAGATATATTAAATCTTTTCATCTCTTCTGTATATCTATGTTAGTGTGTGTGTGTGTTTATGGATTCATGTTGACAGGAGAGCGATATTATGAAATGATTTCATATGTAAAGTGTGTTTTTTTTGTGTGGATTTTGGTTGGTTATCATTACCATTGCCTCTCCTCTTTTCATTCTTCTCTCTCCCCCCCCCCCCCCCCCCCCAACCAGAACCCTCAATAGCTCCAAGGGCTGCAGAGATTTCTCTCAGAGAGATTCCTTCAGTACCACTCTGTATGGCCAGGAGGGGCAATTACCTTCTCTTAACCCCCCTCCCCACCCCACCCAACCAGGCGCATCCCCATTATGGCGCACCCCACACCAGCCAGCCCAAGGGGACATCAGACTCAAAGCCAAGTCTGCTGTATCACAGCTCACTGTCCGAGGGCCCAGCCCTGGGGCCAGCCCCAATAGCAGTTTAAGTATGCAATTTTCAGATAAGAGTTTGCTTGATTGCCCCAAGGAGACACATGAACAGTTGAGGGTCAATGATATAAGATATTTAATCTTCCATTCCGGAGGTATAGACGCTGATGTCCTTTATTGTGAAATGCACGTCAGCTTGCTGATATTCTTCTTCCCTTTACTGTGGCTGCAGAGGACCTATTATTAGCGAGGATTTTTATCGTGAACTGTGAAATACAGCAAATGGACTTCACTCAGTTTGCAAGGGTATGAAAACTGTGTCTGTTTCAGTTGCCTGACTGGTGTGCGTGGACAGGACTTAGCAAAAAAAAAAAAGGAAAGCAGGCTGTTTAAATAAAAAACATGGACTAGGTTCTCCTCAGCTGACCTTGCAGTGACTGTGTTGCATTGTTTAGGAGACCTTTCCTTAGCAACACAAACAGCCCTCTCAAAAGACCTAAGCATTAATGTGAGTGTGAAGCATCGCTCCTCTCAATGCACACACAAGAAAGCATAGCCTGCCCCTGGATTACAGTAGATCTCACTTGCAGTGGACATATGGGCATGGTTATAATGGGACTGTGGGCAATCTGTGATACAGTATGCTGGACTGATAATAAACAGGGTTACACTGGCCATTTAGTAATGCAGGTCATATCACTTAGAAAGGATATTTTAATAGTGAGCAATCACATGCTTTTCTGCACTTGCAATGAACATGGCAAAGCTGAGTGTACAACACAAACAAGGATGGTAAAATAATAAGCAATTGTTTATACAGAGCACTCTGCTTATAGTGCATCTAGTGGATTATTGGTTACAGTATATATAGCGCTCTACACTGGCTCCACTTGTGAGGGTGCTGTTGTTTTAGTAGGAAATCACTGCGCAAATGAAAGAGATAATAAAATGAAAGTTACTTACCTGTAGCCAGTGTTCTCGCAGGACAGCAGGATGTAAATTCTCACACGTGGGTGATGTTATCAGACAGAGCCTCAGCCAGTATTGCTGCTGACTTCACAGCTTCTAGGGCTTTCAGAGTTCTACTGAGCAAGGGCAGGCCCATCCCACGGGTGCTCTCGCTGTTCTTTAACTAAGCTAAATAAAAGAAACCAAATCCTAGGGGAGGTGGGTGGGTTCTGTGAAGACTTACATCCTGCTTGTCCTCAGAGAGCACCTACTACAGGTAAGTAACTTTTGTTTTCTCTGAAAACAAGCAGGATGAGAGAGATATCCTAGGTAGAGAATCTCTAGCTCTAGGCTGCCATCAAACAAAAAGAGGAAAATTCCACATGAAGCGTGCCAATGGGCACAATATTTTTGTTGGCAAAACGTTATCATTTTTAATTTTTTTAGGATGCATTAACATAATAAAATATTAATTCATTAATATAAAATAAATACAAATAATAGGCCCTAGAGGGGATGGAGTTGGATTCTAAACCTCAAATAAACTTATCAGGGCAGATTCACCAAACCTACTGTCATGTCACTGTTGCACGTCCTGTCCGTGCTCGGCCCGCGCCCGGGCCTGCTCACCTCACCAACTCCTCCACGGGTCCCGGGTCGTCATCCCCTGCTACAACAGCGAGTGCAGCTAGGCCTCGGCGTACCGCGACGGTGGTCGCTGGGTCTTCTACTTCCAGCCAGGCCTCACGGCCTTCGTGGCATCAGCCCCATCCCTAGGCACGCGCGCACGCGGACCGCCTGGCTCCTTAAAGGGCCAGGGGGCAGATTCCAGCTCCACGTCACGCCCTGATTGAACGCTGCTTAAAAGGAAGTGCCTGCCTGCACTTCCTTGCCTTGGCAATCGAGTGATTTCTAGTTTGCCTCTGCGTTTCCAGTACTTGTTCCAGTCTCATTCCAGCGTCCTTCTGTTCCAGCGTCCTTCTGTTCATGCATCCTCCTGTTCCTTCGTCTCCCCAGGTAATACTTCTGTGAATACTTCTGTGAATAATTTCTGTCTGTGTTTTCATTTCTTTATAGTAAGATATTATTCTAGTAAATTAATTTGCTGTTTGGTTGCTCTGCTATAGAGTTAAGAAAAACAAACAAACACTCCAGCTTTAAATCTATTTCTCTTTTGCAGTTAGCTGGCACAAATAATCTGTTTAAATCTTAATATTGGGGCATAAAGACTGTTTTAAAAAAAATTGACAAAAAAGGACAGACAAACTTCTAGAAGAGACCTGATCCAACTGGATTGGGTGTGTCTCAGACCTTGGGGGAGGTAAACTTAGAGAAGCAGGAGAGCCATTGTGGCCAGTGCATAGGCTGGAGTATATTATTGGTCTGGTTCTTTGCTAATTTGTTTGCTTTAAGATTCAGTATACCTGCATTTCTCTTATTGTAGAGCTGTCTTTAATAATCTGTTTAATATTGGCACATAAGTGCTGAGGGATCATTTAATAGATAAAGGACTATTAAAGTTCCAGGAAGTGCCCTGCTTTACCCAGCTTGTCCCAGGGCCATGCGGGATGAGCTCTGCGATGGCCCTGCGAAGGTGAGGTCAGGCTTCATTCCTCACGGGATGAGTTTTGCGATGGCCCTATATCAGGCCTCTATTCTCAGACGCTGAGTAAATGAGTGAGTGGGCCTGAGCACAAAGTGGGCGAGCCACGGCCCACCCAGGCTCACCCGTGGCCATGCCACTGGGGAGTAGAGAGAGCAGTATGGCATTTTGGTTTAGAGTTTGAAGAGGAAGGAACTACTTTTCCCCTGTCTTTAGTTTGGGCCTCACTGCCTAAACTTTCTGTAGAGAGATTTTTCTCCTTACCAGTGCACTCCCTGCCTGGAAGGGTGTGCCTCATTTTGTATACAGAATACAATGGACTATTTTTGTGTGAAGTCAGTTTTTGGAGTTTTCTTTCCTTTTGTGAATCCTTAGTCCTTGCCGGAGGAGGGACAAGCTCTGCCTTTGCGGACAGGGTAAAGAAGGCCTGCTGTGCCCCTCTCACCTTCAGTGGAGGGACAGTGGTGACACGCCATAAGAGAGAGAGGTTTTTTCCTTGGAGTTTAGAAGACTTTGAGGTTTTGGTATTTTTCCTGAGTGGGGAGGAAGTTTTGAGGCTGCATAAGAACATAAGAACATAAGAAAATGCCATACTGGGTCAGACCAAGGGTCCATCAAGCCCAGCATCCTGTTTCCAACAGTGGCCAATCCAGGCCATAAGAACCTGGCAAGTACCCAAAAACTAAGTCTATTCCATGTAACCATTGCTAATGGCAGTGGCTATTCTCTAAGTGAACTTAATAGCAGGTAATGGACTTCTCCTCCAAGAACTTATCCAATCCTTTTTTAAACACAGCTATACTAACTGCACGAACCACATTCTCTGGCAACAAATTCCAGAGTTTAATTGTGCGTTGAGTAAAAAAGAACTTTCTCCGATTAGTTTTAAATGTGCCCCATGCTAACTTCATGGAGTGTCCCCCTAGTCCAGGGGTCAGGAACCTTTTTGGCTGAGAGAGCCATAAACGCCACATATTTTAAAATGTAATTCCATGAGAGCCATACAATATGTTTAAAACTAAATACAAGTAAATGTGTGCATTTTATGTAAGATCACACTTTTAAAGTACAATAAGTCTCTGAAAATATTACACCAGGCCTTAAGACACCAATACATCTCCTATTAGGAAAACGGACCAAGTCAGGCTGCTATAGAGTCCTACACAGAAACTACACGCCAGCAGAAAACCTCACCTGAATCACGTGCTGTCCCTCACCTAACATAGAATAAAGAGACCAAAACGCATAACAAGAAGCATGCAGACAAAAACTGAATTGGAAACTGCAACAAGCCAGAGTCTCTGTATGCAGTGTAACAAAGGAAAAAAGAAACATCACACATCCTTATAAAACAAATCAAGAAATATAAAATCATCAGCAGTAAAACTGTACTAACAAAAAGAACATATTTCGAAACAGCTGATGAGTGGAATATCCAATAATTAAAAACTCATATAAAACATTTCCAGATACCAACAAAATATTTCAAAATAGCAGACACAAAGATCCAGTAATGAAAAATAATAAGGATACAAAAATTTTTTTGCTCTGCATACCTGGGAACGTTTGATATCCAGGTGTCCTGAGATTGTTCTGAATTAGCAGGAGGTGGGGTGGTTTGCTTGGAACTTTCTCCTCTCTCAGTCACATACCAGCGCTCTCTCTCACACTGGCTCTCAATGACACACCTATACACACATGCTCTCAGTCACTCACATATACAAATGTTTTTTCTCTCTCACTTATATAGGCTCTTAATTACACATTTACACACATGCTGTCTATCTTTTCACGCTTACACACACACAGGCTTTCAATCACATAAATACATGCTGTCTTTTTCTCTCACACACAGACTCTCATTCACATGCTTACAAACATGTCCTCTCTTTCTCTCATTTACACACAGGCTCTCAATCACATACTCACATGCTCCCTCACCTAAATCAGCTCTCAATCACACACAGACACACATGGTCTCTCTCTCTCATTTAAACACAGGCTCTCAATCACATACTCACATGCTCCCTCACCTAAATCAGCTCTCAATCACACAGACACACATGGTCTCTCTCTCTCATTTAAACACAGGCTCTCAATCACATACTCACATGCTCCATCACCTAAACCAGCTGTCAATCAGACACAGACACACATGATCTCTCTCTTACTTATACACACAGGCTCTTAATCATACATACACATGATCTCTCTCACACATAAAGGATCTCAATCATACACACATACTCTTTCAAACAAACAGGTTTTCAATTACAAACTTACACATACAGGGTCCCAATGGTAAACTTACATTCATGCTCTCTCTCTCACAGGCAGGATCTCAATCACAGACATACTCTCTTTCACATATACAGGCTCTCAATCATTCACATACATGCAATCTCTCACTCACACACACAGGATCTCAAACACACATGCTTGCTCGCTCATTCACTCTCTCTCTCCCCCCCCCCCCCCCCCCCCGGGAACTCGCGGCAGCAGCAGCCACCTCCCAACGCTAACCTCCTTCATTTTCAGCCCTCGCGGAGGCGAAGGCGGAGTCCCATCGGCCGCGGTTGAAGATTTTCATTTTCCTCCGAGCCGCGCTCCAGTCTTCTTCCCGTCGGACACTAGCGTGCCTGCGCGGGTCTTCCCGCGCAGGCACCCGATGCTCTCCACTTCCTCGTCCGGGCCGCGGGAAGAAGAGAGCACGCCGGTGCGCTCTTCTTCCCGCGGCCCGGAAGAGGAAGTGGAGAGCATCGGGTGCCTGCGCGGGAAGACCCGCACAGGCACCCGATGACTCCAGCGCTGGCACCCGGCTGACACCCGATGACTCCCGCGCAGGCACCCGGATGACTCCAGTCGGCGTGTTCTCTTCTCCTCCCCCCCGCGGCCCGGAAGAGGAAGTGGTGAGCATCGGGTGCCTGCGCGGAAGAAGAGACCACGCTAGTGTGGTCTCTTCTTCCCGCGCAGGCACCCGATGCTCTCCACTTCCTCTTCCGGGCCGCGGGGGGGGGGGGGGGGGGAGGAGAAGAGAGCACGCCGGTGCCGCTGACTCCAGCTGTCCTGCCGCGTTCCGCCCGGGCTGACAGCATTTTAAGCCCGGGCGGCGGAGGACCGGGGAGCAGCTGGGTCAGCGGGGAACCGCGAAGTATGGCGACACTTGTCTGCGAGCCAGATGCAGCCCTCAAAAGAGCCATATCTGGCTCGCGAGCCATGGGTTCCCGACCCCTGCCCTAGTCCTTCTACTATCCGAAAGAGTAAATAACCGATTCACATCTACCCGTTCTAGACCTCTCATGATTTTAAACACCTCTATCATATCCCCCCTCAGTCGTCTCTTCTCCAAGCTGAAAACTCCTAACCTCTTTAGTCTTTCCTCATAGGGGAGTTGTTCCATTCCCCTTATCATTTTGGTAGCCCTTCTCTGTACCTTCTCCATCGCAATTATATCTTTTTTGAGATGCGGCGACCAGAATTGTACACAGTATTCAAGGTGCGGTCTCACCATGGAGCGATACAGAGGCATTATGACATTATTCATAGACTAGGATCGAGGAAGATCTAATTTTTCCCAACCTAAAGGCCTTTCTCATAGAAAAGTCCGATGTAGTACTTTGGAGAGGAGATTTGGGGTAAGAAGAGGTGATACTAACAGTAGTCTGCCATTTTACAAAAAACTGTTCATGGTGTTCATGGTGGATTACAACCTAAGCAGTAAACAATTAAAATCAACAAATAAAATACTATTACATATTAAAAGCTTCCTTAAATAACAGGCTTTTTGACTGCCTGTCCAGCAGTTTATAAGAATAACGATGAATGGACTGTTTCTCATAAGGCATCTTTGTCTGCAGAATGATGCGAGTTGGATCTAGCACACTCCTTCTGCTGTTAATATTATCTTAGTGTGTTATTGCTTCTCCACATATCTACTGTAAGAAGAGGTGAGACATCTGAAGACCCCTACTGGAGATTTCACTCCAGGACACAGGACACTGACTTGTTCTTGAAGACTGGGAGCTCAACTAGGACCTCAGGTACTGTTTGGGGAAGGGATCCCTTCACATATTTGATACCCCCTCCCACCTGGGACCCTTATCTTTCCACTCACTGAAGGGTGAGGAAATCTCAGGACCCACTACTGAGGGACACTTCCACAGAGAGAAAGAGAGATATAGAGAGAAAAGACATTTGATCAAAGAGAACAGTCTGACATGATGTAACTGAGAACAATCTTGTTGATGCAAATTGATTATTTTGAACTAATCCAGCCTGTTCTTTACAGTGTACCTGCCCCAAAGAGCTCATAATAACACACAAGAAAGGGATTACAACCACACACCTTGAGGCTTGAAAGATATCCTTTTTCCTATTAGAAAAGAACCCACACCCAAAAGGACTTAGCCCTGAAAAATTCAGTCAACACCCTGAATTGGGGTTACATATGTTACAGTTACTGCCCAATATTCCAGACAGCTACAGGGGGGGACAGTGACGTCTCCAAAGTCATATACAGAAGATTCAATAACAACAAAGAGATTTCTTCCGACTTGTATTCAGTATCATAACCACTCTAACATATTTCCTTCCGTGTTTTTGATTTATAACATTTGGATGACCTCGTTTTCCCCATCTGCTGTTTTATCATGTTTCTATTTGGATCCCACATTTGAATGATAACAAAATAATGGGATCCACCACAAAGAGAAATGATTTCCATGCACTCTCTGACTATTCACAATGCAGTTTTAATTCACGATACAACTCCAAGTCCTTATGGTCCCAGAAGTGGTTCCACATGGCTTCCATGTATTAAGTGGGTTTCCTGATAGATATGCTTTTGATATATCTCCTGATTAACATATAAAAAGCATGACAGATGTAATCATCAAAATTAACACAGAAGAAAATATCAACAATAATGATTATAATATACATCTAAGAAGGCAAACAATATACTGTAATAAGGGACAAGACTTTCATTTCTTGATGGGAGTAATTAGTTTAGATTCAGTTCTAGCTCCTCAGTCCTTCTCCCCCCACCACTGAACACCCAAAGATGGTTCAAGCTATCTATTTAGTTCAGGCCATCCATCACTCAACGTATAACTGTACAGAGTCTGGTCCAAATTTGAAAACTTGCTAAAATGGAGCTGCTTTATCTCCTTTCTGAACTACCAGTGTGCATCTTGCTTAATCCCCTGAAATTAGTGAATAAACCATATTTATTACTGAGCTGAAAACACATGTAAGTCCCTTTTATTGTAGCTAAGCATGACAATGCACCATACTAACTGGACCATACAAATTGTTATTGAAATCTCATATAGTGCTGTACCCCTCGATTAGTGCTGCTGTCCATTATAATACACTTAGTTATGTCTTAGAACATGTTTCAGCAGTAGAAAGTAAAACAGACACAGATTTACTATTACGTTACTCAAATCATTAGCCAAAATGACAAATCTTAGTCCCTCCAAACATTTCTTGAAGAAAATTCGAGCCATAATCATGAGGACCAGGTCAGAAACAACTTCCCCAGTTGTTCTTTCAGCTCTGACTTTCAAGCCATTGAATCTTATTTAAAAAAAAAAAAGAGCTGTTGATAGTCTTCATCACATTTGATATATTTTGATTTTTCTGAGGTTGAGTGGTCATGTTCCTGCAGTATCAATATAATTTGAAATAACATTGTGTGAGAACAATAACAAGCTACAAAAGGGTGCAGAGATGGAAAGAGAGTCTCATTCCCTAAGGGTATGATTAAAACTCACCAAGAGGGTAATTGTCTCATACTTAGTGACTAGACTAGCTAAACAAGACTACCTGCAAATATTTCAACTTAAATATAGAAAACAAATCCTAATCTACAAAAGAACATTTAGACAGCAGGGCCGGTGGAAGCACTAGGCGAGCTAGGCAGTCGCGTCGAGGGCGCCAGAGCTTGGGGGGGGGGGGGGGTTAGCAGTTTAGTGCTTCCACTTGCCCTGCTTAGATGTGGTTTTCAAGCAGCAGTAGAGAAGATGTCTGACTCTTCCCGGGGTCACCCTTCAGCCCGCAACGCGGGCGCCCTCCCGGGCATGTAAGCGCTCCCATTCTCTGCTCCCAGCCGCACACTGCCCCGGATCACTTCATCGCCCATGCTGCTCTGCCTCCCGAAGCTTCTTTCTTTCGCCTTCAGCGGGGCCAATCGCCATCGCCGGAAGGAGCAGCAGGCATCTGGGGAAGAAAGAAGCAAGGGCTGCAGGGATGTACATCCCAAAGGGTCAAGGAGCAGGAGTGGTTTTGGCCACAAGGCTGAAGAGGAGGGCAGCGTCTGCTCTACGAACTGGAAAGAGAGGAGGAGGGCCTGAGGAGCAGTCTGTAACTGCCGCTGAGAGAGAACGAGAGCACTGCATTGTGTATGTGTGAGGGACAGCATTTGTGAAAGAGCGCGTGTATGTGGGCAGAGAGAGGCAGTGTTTGTTTATGTGGGGGAGGGAGAGCATGTGTGCCTTGGAGAGAGTATAGAGGTGAGAGTGGGGAAAGTTTGTGTGTCCCTCCCTCCAACCCACTAATCCATGACAATCTCAGGGTGACTGGTGGAAATAAAAAGTTCCCAGGCATGGAGAAAAACGGATATATATATTTTTTTATCCTTATTATTTTTAATTATTGGATTTTCGACATGTCTGCCGAGGGGTAAGGGTGGGGACGCAAGGCTGTAAGGCTCGCCTAGGCCGCCTTATACCCTTGCACCAGCCCTGTAAGACAGCAAATGTTTTATTATTAGCCTAATTTTAAATTTGTAATTTTATTAATATTTTTGGCAAAAAAGAGCAAATTACTGTGGAATAAAAGTAGATAAATCAGCAGATGCTGCAGGACAACAAAGGCCAGAGCCAAGCTAGAGGTCTAGCTAAATGGGTGTGAGAATTTTAATTACAGAGGAAAACAAGTAATTAGAATTCCATGGGACGGGGAAACCTACAGTCACACCTCATGCACTACCTCCTTCCCAGGTGCTGGCCCAGAGATCACTTCCAGTCCATAGATGGCTATCCAATAGGCATGTAGCCTCTGCATAATCCTATATAGGACTTGGGTTTACAGGCCCCCCTGCAGTGTAGCTTAGGAAAGGATGAACAAACTTTGAACCATGGCTCCCCTCCCATCCATTGATTGGGGCCTCCTCAAGTTTTATTTATTTATTTATTTATTTATTTATTTATTTATTTATTTAAGGTTTTTTTATACCGGCATTCATGATAGCGTTCACATCATGTCGGTTTACATAAAAACATGGGTGTGATGAATACAACCAAGAACATAAATAAACGTGAAGAAGAGATGCAGTTACAATTAACAAGAGCTGATGAACTGGGGTGCAGGAAAAAGAGAGATAGAGGAGGTTAATTATATACAAGAGTACAGCATATAAACAAAGTCCAATATATACATCTACTGTGTAGAGTGCTTATTGGTGGGGCGTGTTAGGTGGAGTTCGGGAAAGCTTGCCTGAACAGCCATGTCTTGAGTCTTTTCCTAAAGGTTAGGAGGCATGGCTCATTTCTAAGATCAGGGGGGATGGAGTTCCATAACTGTGGGCCTGCTGTGGAAAATGCTCGGTCTCTTAGGGTGCTGTGATTAGTGGTTTTGGTAGGTGGAACAAGGAGGCATCCTCTGTAGGTTGTGTTACAAGATATTATTTTCATTCATTCATTCATTCATTCATTCAGGCAAAGGGTTCCTGGCCTGTTGTCAAATTATCTTGCCAACCAATCAGTTCTTGAACCAATTGCCAAGCCATCAGGAAGCCATGCTGCTAACCAGTGGCTCAAAACCCCAGTTTTTAAAAGGAATAAGCACATATACACAAACATTGACAAAGAGAGACAGGCAAACACCTCACACCCAGACAAGACAGACAGACACTAATACCCCATATCCAGACAGACAGACATAAACAGACACAGAGACTCCACACGCAAAGACAGAGAGACACACCACACCCATACATAGCGAGAGAGACACAGGCAGACAGAACACACCACACACACACAAAGACCACAGCACACCAGACATATGCAGAGACCAAACAATGACTGGGAAATAAGTATAGGCTTTTATCCATCTCCCCATATTGAAACAATTTTTATCTGATTTTGGAAAGATAGAATGACTAGCATTTATTTTTAATAAATTATTATCCAACTTAGGCCTGGATTTATCAAAATGCGGTAAGTACTGCATGCAATAGCGGCGTGTTTTATGCAAATATAGCATTTATCACAATTTGTGCTAATTACCTGTGCGAAGAGCTAAGTTAGTGCAAATTGTGATACCATTTCCAGATTCTGTGATAAGTGCCAGACCTGAGAGAGAGAGAGAGAGAGAGAGAGAGACTGGTCATAGTATCATGGCCCATAGGTAGGTATTTGTATCCCTATGGTAGGCCCACCTAGTAACTCGAGGTGGGGTTTAGGTAAGAGTGTAGGGGGTTAGGGGCCACTTTGACATTCTATGTGACACCTACGAACAGGACAGTGGTCTTGTGAAATTTGATGACCTTTGGAGTGAGGAAACTCACTCCAAGATGAGATTTGGGCAATGTTCTCTCAAAATTGGCCTTACGGCTGTGCGGTAGCTCTTCGCAGACAGGCTAACCCAGCCCACTCTCCGCCCCTATTTTCTGAATTTGCATCGCACCATATGATATGGTGCTATCGCATGCGCTAAACACGTTTTCGCATGTGATAAGCCCTTAACGCATGCGAAAACGCCTTATCGTATTTTGATAAATGACCCCCATAGTCTTAACATTGTGGATTAATTTAATAAACATTTTTTAAATGTACTGCAAGACACAGTACTACAGTGGCACTGTGTTACTTATTTTATAACGCCTCAAAATCATCAGCTGTTGAACAATTTATCTTATCTGGCATTCCAAGGGTGTTTCTGGGAGGAGTTAAGTTATTCCGTTAACTTAGCAGATTTTTAATTATAACTTGCTTAGTTTTCCGGATAACTTTAGGCCTCTTCGGAGCAGGCCTAAACTTATCTGGCCTTATGTGGATAGATAACTTACTACTTATACAGATATCTTCAAAAGATATCTGGGTAAATAGCGCTGTTGACACCAAGAAAAGAAAAAAAAGAAAACATGTAATGGGTCTGAGACTTGCTCCCCCTCCCTTCTTAAAATGGCCATGTAGTCTTTACCCTCCAAGCCCCTCCCAAATCATTTATTTATTTATTTATTTATTTGACGGTTTTTATATACCATAGTTTGGAGCAAGCCTTCACCACAGTTTACAGAGATAACAACAGAATACAATAAACAGAGTATGTTAACTGATTAACTGATTACAGGGATAACAACAGAATACTTTAAACAGAGCAGATTAACTGGTTATATTATAAGGAAGGGCTAGGTAGGGGAGGGGGGATTGACTGGAGTTAAGCAGAGCATATTAACTGAAAACATTATGCCAATAAATTAGGTGGGGGTTGAGAGGGAATTCACAGCAGGTAATGAACATTACAACTGTTTATGACAGGCAAGGGTAAATTGAGTACATAGTATCGAGAGAATTGGGGAATGTAGTTGACTTTGCACTGTGTAATGGAGATGTATATTACCCTATGCCATCTCTATATGTTTGTTTGAAGAGCCAAGTTTTTAGTAGTTTTCTGAAGAGTTTTATATTGCTTTGTTTTAGTATGTTCTCTGGCAGGGAATTCCAAAGGTGGGGTCCTGCTAGTGAAAATGCTCTCTCCCATACTGATGTGAGTTTGGCAGAGGTGATTGTGGGTATTGATAATAGTGCTTTGTTGGTTGATCTTGTATTGCGTTGTGGGGTGTATAAGTGTATTACATCATTTAGCCACTCAATTTCTTTTCCATAAACTGATTTGTGTAGTAGAGTAAGCACTTTGAACTCAATTCTTTTTTCGATAGGGAGCCAGTGGAGGGCTTTTAGTGTTGGTGTGATGTGCTTGGTTTTTCTCTGTCCAGTTAGGATTCTAGCTGCTGTGTTCTGCAGTATTTGGAGAGGACGAATGGTTGATTTGGGGAGGCCCAGTAGAAGGGAGTTGCAGTAGTCAAAGCATCTTGGACTTGTAGGACGGTTCTGAAGTCTTGTGGATTTAGGAGGGGTTTAAGGTGTTTTAGGGTTAGTAGTTTGTAGAAACCTTTTATTTTCATGGAGATGTGTTTTTTGAAGTTTATTTGAGGGTTGATCCAGATCCCGAGGTCTTTTACTGTATTGCTAAATTTGGAGGTTGAGTTATTGATGGCATTGGTGTTAGTGTTTTTGTTTATTGTGGATTTTCGTTCAAGTAGTATGTATTCAATTTTATCCATGTTTAGGCAGAGTTTCATATTATTTAGTAGTTGTTTAATGGAGTTTAGGTAGTTGGTTGATCACTTGAAGGTATTTTCAAATGTGTCGGAGACTGGAATTAGAAGTTGTATGTCATCAGCATACATGAAGTAGGTGATGCTGAGACTAGAGAGTAGCTGGCATAGAGGTAGGAGATATATGTTGAACAGTATGGCTGACAAGGCAGTTCCTTGGGGGACTCCTGTTTCTAGGGTGGTTGGGTCGGATTTGGTGTTGTTGATGTTTACCTGAAAGGATCTATTGCTTAGGAAGGACTTGAACCAGTTCAAGGGTGTTTCGGTGAGACTGATTTCATAAAGTCTAATTATTAAGCTATTATGGTCGACTGTGTCTAAGACTGCTGAAAGGTCGAGGAGGATAAGGAGGAAGCGTTGACCTTTGTCGAAACCCCTTATAATTGTGTCAGAAAGGGCAATAAGTAGTGTCTCTGAGCTGAAGTTTTTACGGAATCCGTGTTGTGTCGGGTATAGGATGTTGTTCATTTTTAGGTGCTGGTTCAGTTGTTTGAGAACTGCTTTTTCTGTTATTTTGCCGCTCCGCAGATCGGGCCCCTCCGCCTGGTTTCCCTGTTCAAGAAATGTTAGTTAAATAAAGCTGCCCCTGATCCCCCCCAAATATCATTCCAAGTTTAGATCTGCCCAACCCTTAGCTCTCCGGACCCCTACCCCTCCTCTCCAATATGAAATAAATCCTGCAAGGAGCGAAATACAACAATTAGCGCTTCCAGTGCTCCAGCGATGCATGTGTCAGTACTAGTGCTGGAAGCGTAAACTATGAGGCCAATGTACCTACCGGCAAAAAATTTCACAAGCAAAGCTTTGCACCCATAAACATTCAAAAATCCCATAATTTGGGGATGTTGCATGCTTTGTGCACAAAGCCTCATTTGTGAAGTTTTATACTGGTTTTCTGCTTTGCAAATAGCAATATTTCACACAGATCTTTGTCAAGATTGTATTCAGATTAAAAATTAATGAGCTGCAGTGGTGCATGGTTGGGCAAGGCAGCTCATTAGTTCTGAATTCAGCAAAATCTTGTGAGCAAAAATGTCTTTGCGAGCCACTATTTTGCAGAAGAGTGACTTCAGTAAGATGTAGTTACCATTTTTTAAATCAGTTCCCATAGCAAATGTTCATTAAACGTTTGCCAGCCAGCTCATTGGCATCCTTTGTGCAAAATAGCTGAAAACCACAGGAAATCCCAATGGTTAGTACATCGTCCTCAAAATCTGTCAAAAAAGGCAACTATTTTATGTGAAGCTTTACTGAAGAAGGCCTACATTTTTACAGCACTGTTGATTACGTAACCAATATGTAAGATCAACGATGTACACATGTAATCAATAAGCTGGCTGAAGATGTTGAAGGTGATTGCATCTATCAGTGCATTAGTGGTCAATCTTCTTGTGTCCTATATGTAACCCCCCTGGTGTGCAGGTCCAGCATGGGTAGATCCATAAAGTTATTTCTCGAATAACTGTGACCCTTGTTAATTGTAACTGTTTCCTTCGATCACCACAGTTTTAGTTTGATGTATTTAATGCACCCCGTTTCATGTAAACCAGCAAGATATGTCCTCATGATTGCCGGTATATAAAAACCTTAAATAAATAAATAAATAAATAAATATTTGGGGCAGGGACCCTGACTACCTCCTTCACTTCCCCTAACTCTCTTGGTGTAGATCCTTTTCGAATGGGGGCAGAAAGGGGTCCTTTCATTGCCAGTTGAGCAACTTTGGTTGTTTCATTTTTAGTAGAGCAGGATAAAGAGCTAGTTCTTAGACAGTATTTCAAAAATAAGAATGCTTTCTTCTCCAAATTTTCCCTGATGTGTCTCAGGAGACTTAGATGCGCAGGAAAGCATTTTTACATCTAAAGACACATGTTGTCTCCTTGGGTGCATCTTACATCCTAAAATTTCCTTGAAATGTATTGTTACTGTTCTGGCAGCAAGTATATCTTTACAGATCCTTTACATCTTGAGACTTTATTGCTGATAAATTCTTCTGTAAGTCAATAAAGGAGACATGAGATTATTGTATTGGGGAACATATTGTTTTGTCTGAGCCAGCTTGTAGATATGCTGGTTGATTTTCCTTCTGTATTTTCCTTCCTTTTGAAGCCCCTGTTGATGAGGATTTGTATTTGATGCATATTATGCTTAGTTCTTATAGTTTGTTTCTATAGTATATGTTGCTGGATGCATACTTATATTTCTTAGTTTTTTCTCAAATGTTTGTTGCTGTGAGGTGCTAAGAGCAGAGTCCAAGTGCTGGTCTGAATGTCGAATTTTCTGTGGCACACCTATTATCTGGTCTGAAGGCACAAAGTGGTTGGGAAACACTGGTCTAGACGTTGCCTTCCCCTTCCTTTTCTTACCCATACCTACATCCTACAGCAGAGCTCAAAGCTCACAAGTTAACCCCCTCAACTGACATTCATTTTAAATATAATCTAAGCTGGATGACCACTTGATAGGGTCCTTATTCACAACTGAAAAGCACATGTTTTGACTAAAATGTTCCCCACCTTCCCAATACCTATTTTACAACACAGCCTGTCAGCAATAGGAAAACCTAACAGATCATTCATACTACAACCCAAACGACAGGCGCTACACCGAAACCTTAAATCATTCGCCCCAATTTTGATAACACCCATCACCCAACTCTTAGGCCTCACTGTATTCTCACTTTCATTATTCAATGCACAATCTCTGTCCAAGAAATCAATAATCCTCAACGACTATCTCCTTGATACCAAACCAGATATATGTGCCATAACGGAAACATGGCTCAAACCCACGGACACAGCAATTACAAACCAACTTCCCACATCAAACTACGACATCTTCTCCATCCCCTGACTGAAAAAAAAAGAGGAGGAGGACTCCTGTTTGCATCAAAAAAAGACCTCGGGTTCATCCAGCACCCATACATCTCAGACTCTAAACTAGAAATGGGTCTCTTCACCTCGGAACAACTACAAATCCTACTCGTCTACGCCCCTCCGGGCCTCCTTGAGACAGACCCCTCCCCCTTAGTAGAGGAAATCACAACCCTCATCAAACTGGACGCTCCAGCAATTATCCTAGGAGATTTTAATCTGCATGTGGACAACCCTACCCTATCATCCAGCTGTGAATCCTTTCTCTCAGCCCTGGGGTTCAAACAAATAGTTAGCAAACCCACACACAAAGCAGGCCACACGCTGGATCTTATCTTTATTAACCCAGGCATCAAACATTCTTCACGCCTCAAAAGCAAGAAGGTCCCTTGGTCTGATCACTCACTTATCTCAACCTCATTCTCATTGAAAAAACCCTCCTCCTCCATAGGGCCCTCACCATCTTTCCCATACAGAAGATCCTGCTCTACAGAAGACCTCAGCTCCCACCTAGCCTCTCAACTTCCATCCATTGATCTCTCAAACCCGAACACAGCTCTCCGCTCTTGGAAAGCCATCACAGACTCCATAGCCGACAAGCTATGTCCGCTTACAACCAAAAAATCACTCCCAAACGCCTCCAAAAGACAACCATGGTTCACGGAAGAACTAAGAAAGCTAAAACAAAATCTAAGACAGAAAGAGAGCGACTGGCGCAAATCCCCAAGCACCAATACACGATCCATCTACAAAGCCACCCTCCATCAATACAAGTCAACTACCTCTAAATCCAAAAGGGACTACTATGCATCCAAGATTCACCACTTAATCTTCGACACAAAAGCCCTCTTCGCCTATGTCTCCAATCTCACCCAAATCAACCCACAGGAGATTCCCAACAACCTAGCACAATCCAAAGCTGAAGAACTTGCTCTTCATTTTCACAACAAAGTCAACAGCCTTCTAACTCATCTGCCTTCTAATCCCACCGACCCTGCTCTTTACCAGTCTCTTCAACAGTCATCCCTCAACAACAATGGTCTGGAAACACTTGAACCCATCTCTATCTTAGAGATACAAACTCTTATAAGAAGAATGAAACCTTCCTCCCATCCTTTAGATACTATCCCCACCAAACTGCTCCTGGCCATCCCTGACTCCATCGCTAAAACATTGTCGGACATCATAAACTGCTCACTCTCCCAAGGACTTTATCCTGACGACCTCAAATTGGCCTCTATCAAACCTCTACTTAAGAAACCCAATTTGGATCCTAAAGACCCCAACAACTTCCGTCCTATCGCCAATCTCCCATTCATAGCCAAGATTCTAGAAAAAGTTGTCAATACTCAACTCTCCGAATACATTGAAGAAAACAAAATCCTATTCCAATCACAATACGGATTTCGCAAATCACTGAAAACAGAATCCCTCCTCATCTCCATGTCGGACTTCATATTAATGGGCAATGACAAAGGTCAATCCTTCCTCTTAATTCTACTGGACCTATCAGCTGCCTTTGATACGGTCAATCATTCCATTCTCACTTCCATTCTGGCTTCTATAGGTATCTCAGGCACCGCACTCTCATGGTTTAAATCTTTTCTATCCAACAGAGGCTTCAAGGTTAAGATACAGAACAAAGAATCTTCAAGAATGGACGCATCCATAGGAGTCCCTCAGGGCTCCTCACTGTCACCTACACTCTTTAACATTTATCTTTTACCAATCTGACAACTCCTCTCCAACCTTAACCTCAAACATTTCCTCTACGCCGACGACATCCAGATCGTGATACCCATTAAAGAATCTTACACAAAAACACTGGTTCACTGGGAAAATTGTCTCTTCGAAATTAAACATCTCCTGTCTAACCTAAACCTAGTTTTAAACTCCTCTAAAACAGAACTGCTACTCATCTCCCCAGATAACTTTTCCATCTCTAATCCTCCAACTATCCCAACTACTACACAGGTGAGAGATCTAGGAGTATTAATTGATAACCGGATAAACCTCAAAGCTTCCATCAACAGAACCACCAAGGACTGTTTCCACAAACTCCAAGTTCTAAAAAGAATTAGACCACTCTTCCACACTCAGGATTTCAGAACCATTCTACAAGCTATCATTTTTTCTAAGATCGATTACTGTAACTCTATCCTTCTGGGCCTTCCTTCCTCCTACACTAAACCCCTTCAGATGTTACAAAACGCTGCGGCAAGATTACTGACAAATTCCAGAAGGAGGGATCATATATCTCCAATCCTAAAAGATCTCCACTGGTTGCCTGTTCACTTTAGAATCCTCTACAAATCTCTTTCCATAATATACAAAACCATCCATCAACACACCCCACTCGACTTACAAGTCCCATTCCAAATTTATAACTCCTCCAGACCAACAAGAGACACACTCAGAGGATCTCTTCAAGTGCCCCCAGCCAAAACTACCAGACACATTACCTTGAGAGATCGGGCCTTTTCAACAGCCGGCCCCCTTCTGTGGAACTCCATCCCACCGGACCTAAGACAGGAGCCCAGCCTCCCAACCTTCAGGAAGAGACTTAAGACCTGGCTATTTAAAAAAGCGTTCCCGGACACCGATTAATTCTATTCAGCCAGATCTACCACTTCCACATGTAAAAATGTTATTACTAATGTAAATACCTATACCTAATTCTCTCCCTTTTCTTCTCTTCTCCCAGTTCTATTACCTTGTTATTTGTAACTGCTTCCTTCTACACTAATAGGTTATTCAACTGTTCATTGTACACCCCTGTTATATGTAAACCGGCATGATGTGTTTGCAACATGAATGCCGGTATATAAAAATTTTAAATAAATAAATAAATAAAGCTATTAAGAAAGCAGAGAGTCATTTCTTGCAATTCAGGTTTCCTGGAAACAATCTTTCAGAGAGGCCTGCGGTTTTATTGTCCCTTCTCAGTCCAGGTGTAGTGGCTGAATGGGAGCATCTTGTATTTCTGCTGTAGGAGCCTTAGGGCACGTTATAGAAATAAGCTCATAAATCCTTTGTACCATGCATAGTACAGGTAGGATAGACAATGGGTGCAGTACAATAAAGTTGAGATTTTCATTAGATAACGATCTTTGCATTACTTGATTCTGTTCTGTCCTCTTTTACAATGGCTCCATTCTCCCCCCCCTCCCCCCATTGCTTATAGTGTTGATGCCAAAATCTATTTTTCAATAAAAGTAAAAGTTTCAATTGATGCAGGAAGAACTAATGAGGAAATCCTAAATGAAGCAGCATAGCCTTCCACATATCTTCTTTACATGCCAAACTCCCAACTTTTCTATATTTCCTGGCACAAGTAGCAGCCAGACCCTACACTTACGAAGGAACGTAATAATAATAATTATTATTTTATAAGAAAAAGCACATGTCCAAGTAGTACTTTTTTTGCTCTGCAACTGTAGGTAAAAGCATCTCAGGTTCGGCATTAAACACAAATGCCTACCATCGGGTTTTTAGGATCATGAGCATACTTGAGAGGACAGCCCAAGACCTATTGCAACCTTTAAAACCTCTGTTTCTGGCAATCATCACGTCCTCTGAGAATCTAACATTGGCGTGGGCCATAAAGGCGATTAAACTTTCAGGAAATTGTTTCCTGTCATTCCGGGGAGGGCGGGAGAAGTTCCATGTAAAGCTGTGCTCTTTGCTAGCCTCGGAATCACTATTGGATGGGCTCGGGGAAGGAGCAGCTCTAAAGAACACAGATGATCTGGTAAGGCTAAGCCAGGGCTACAGGAGGTCTGAGAGTTGACCAGGAGGGAAAAGCAGTTTCTGGAAAATGCAAAATAGAATGTCATTTCTTTTAATGAAAATAATTGTAGCTTCAGTGGTACGGTAAGGATATACTTCTGTGGGTGTCTATTCAGTGTAGCCAACTTTTCAGTTAGCTTTGAAGAAATACAGCTTGACTGGAACAGCACATTATGGGGCTACATTATGTGGGTAGTTAACCAATTCATGGTTATTGCTCCTATTAATCCACAAATCCATTGGTCTGTTGGTTTGGTGCACAGTTTTTCTGCGTAGGAGTTATTTGCAAAAGTAGTATTTCTGTATTATAGGAGGTATTTTGGCAAAATCCACTACAAAAGGGGACCCATAGTTTATCTGCAACCAATTTACTGACAAGGACATTTTCTAAGCAGGATAGAGCAGATATAGTGGGCTACTAGGATTTATTGTCTATCTGGGAAGTTAGAGAGTGGGAGAGAATGAGACTATGATGTGTAATCTGGGGAGAAGGAGGGGTTATGAGGAGAGGCTGAAGATGATGGGAATGTGATATGAAATATGGAGTGTGCCAGGGAAGGGGGGTTAGTATATACATCTCCAAGGAAGAGAGAAAGGGATTGTGGAGTAAGAGAGGAGGGATAGCAGATATATGCAGATGGGGGAAAAGGATAGCAACAAGAAACATAGGAAAGGTGTGATAGCTTATCTGGCCTAGTGTGATAATATCTCATCTCTTCACATGGCCCTCTGGGCACACCCACATGAGAACTGTACATGACAGGAAAGATGTTTTATCTTTTAATGTTTATTTCGCAGCTATACAGGAAAATATGTTGTAGTTTAGAGAAAATTACAGCTAAGAAAATTATCTCTCAAACTCAAAGTAATAGTTTATAATCTTGCACACTCTTGCATCCTTGAGCTCAGAGATAGTCCATGGGCTATCTTCAGGGCCTGCCCTGGACTGTGGACTCCCTGGCATCTTTAGCCCTTAGAAGCTTTATAATGGCTTGCCTTCCCAGCTCCTGGAATTTGCTTATTCCTTCCCTAGACCACAGTTTCTATCAGGGCATTCCCAAACATTTAGCATTTACAGTCAGGCTAGCATGGTTTCTCTGCCATAGCCAAACACCTGCTTCTACCATGCTGCTAGAGCTCATCGCAGCAGGCTGCCCAGTCCTCTTAGTCAGATGTCCCCTACCAGCATGATGGCTCTTGGAATAGTCTGGCCTCAACTACTTGGGCCACTGCCTTCCAAGCACTCTCTGAACTCTTTGCCTTCCTGACAGCCTTTCTGCTGTCTCAGTAAGACTCTTATTAGCCTCAAGTTTGTCAAGCAGTCATGCTTGACAAACTTGAGGCCAGACATTCTGGGACTACATTTCCCAAGAGCCTCTATCTTAAAGAAATCTCCTTTTCCCTCTGTCACTGCACCTGTAGTGACCACTTGCTACAACATCAGGCAGGTAGCACACACCTTTACAGAGGAGGTTGTTAAAAAGGGAAGGGAATATATATCAGGAAAGGGATTAGGATGGGGCAATGAAAGGAAACATTGCTTACAGGGGCAGAGTTATTATCTGGGAAATAGGAATGGGGACACAGAGAATGAAATGCTGGTATGGAACTAGTTGTATCTGGGTGAGGAGTGAAGAAGAATGAGTATGGACCAGCATTGCTATGGAGTGTGAGCCAGCTCACAAGCCACATGGACTTGGAATCTATTTCCTCTCATTTTGTGGGCTGTGTGCAAAAAAAGTTCTCATGTGCAACATGGTGTACAAATTGTGTGCAATGTGCTTTGAAACATCATTCTAGTTTCCTTTTCTTGAGTATTCTAATTTTCCTGTACAGGCTTGTTTCATGCCCTGTGTGCACATGCACACACGTGCACAGCCTAAAGGGAACATTGCTTGGCATATTTTATCCTGCCAGGCAGACTCTTCTGCATCTGGTCAAATTTTCAGCAGCCTTGAATTTTTAGCATGAGTGTCCACCTTTTATAGGTGTTTTATAATCTCACAGTACACTAGAGTTCCACTGAAATTTGAAACAGCAAGATGGGGGATGGGTGGGTGGATGACAGAAAAAGACCAAATGGTTCATCCAAGCTGCCCAGCAACTTTTTTATGCTAACTGCCGCTCTGTGCAGATTACACCCATGTTTCTGTTAAGGGTAGTAATATTTGCAATCAAAACCAAGCAACTGTCAAACTCATAACAAAATTACGCTAGCCACATTTTTACAGGGTGAGCAGCCTTCATGGTACTTCAGACAATGCTGCTTGAATGTGCTTTGCATTTGGACATGGCCATAGAAGCAGTCCTGTGCTTTTTTCCTAATGTCTGTGTAAAGGTCGGGGGTCCAGCATTGGCTGTCGTCTGAATCCAATTCCCCTTCCCCCTCCCTGGCACCAGAGCAGAGAGCAATGTTGCAGTTATGTCAAAAGCATCAAAGTTAATTGGTCAAGGGTAGTAATCCCCATACCTTCTATTAAAGGTGGTAATGGCAGCTCCATGCAGGTTACCCCCATGCACTCTTTTCTTCATTTCCAACCTCTAGCCTTTTAGGGACCCAAAGTGCTTATCCCCATGCCTTTTTGAATTAATTTACTGTTTTGGCCTCACCACCTCTTCCAGAAGGGCATTCCAAGCATCCATCGCTTTCTCCGTGAAGAAATATTTCCTGATGTTGGCTTTGAGTTGTCCCACCTGGGGTTTCATTTCATGACCCTGTTTCCTTTCCAACGGAGAAGGTTTGAAGTTTATACCTCATTAAAACCTTTCAGGTATCCAAAAGTCTGTATCATATCTCCCCTGCACCTCTTCTCTTCCAGAGTATACATACATATTAGATCCTTCAGCCTGCCCTCATAAGTTTTCTAGTACAGACCCCCACATCATCCCTTCTTCGGACCGCCTTCATCCTATCTCTCCTATTTGAGATACCCTAGGGCAGTTTGTAAATGGTCCTGAGGTCCGGAGTCACTCTGATTTCATATCCAAGGTGCTCCGGAAGCATTTGTAGAGACTCTTTTCTGATAACAGCAAATTTGTGTTATGGAACTGAAATATCCCAACCGAAACCATTATAGGGGAATGTGTATACATACAATGCATACATCAATGTGCATATTGGCAGGACTGTATAGTGGCAGGCTTGAACTTTTAAGCTATGGGTTAAGCTAGAAGCAGCCCAAGCCTCTTTCTGTAACTTTATCTTGTTCATCTCTTGCTATATGTGATTTGACACAGCGGCTGGTACAGTACCAAACATAATGAACCTTAGTATCTGTCTGATTCAGGTTACAGTTGACTTATTAAATTTTAACAGCTTTATCCTAACTTCTGGCCACTTGGGATCCTGTTGATAAGAATCTCCATGGTAGCAGGATCCCTGGGGTCCCATCAAAGAGTCTAAATTACCTGTTTTCACTCCAGATTCAGGAACAGGGCTCTCCTTTCGAAAGAGTTTTTTCCCATAAGCCCAGAGATGAGAGAAATGCTTTTGCAGTTAGGATCCACAGTAGTAAGGAGAAAAGTGCATACTGTAGACTAGTTAACATAACAAATGTTTACTTTGCTGGAAGTTATGTGTGGAAGCGGCATACCCTGTATGCATGTAAGTACTACTTTGGGAAAGCATGTACTAGCAGTGTCGTGCGTAAATGTTAAAGGGAAAAAAAAAAGAGACGATGTAGAGGCATTCCAGGAAGTGGCTCACAAGTTCACGCACAAGTTAGTATTTTGTAAGCAGTACACACACACATGTACTCCTGCTGAATCATGAAACTGAAATCACACTTGTCTTTTTTGTCTGCAGTTTTTTTGGGTGGGTGGTCTGGGTGAAGTGCTGGAGGGTCATGGTGCTGGAGGGTCTAATTGATCCGGTGGAGGTCTGGGTGAGCTGGTGTTGGTGTACTG
Source organism: Rhinatrema bivittatum (assembly GCF_901001135.1). Lineage (NCBI taxonomy): Eukaryota > Metazoa > Chordata > Amphibia > Gymnophiona > Rhinatrematidae > Rhinatrema > Rhinatrema bivittatum. The sequence continues at coordinate 322,140,529 of NC_042618.1, forward strand.
TTTTTTTAAAAGTTCGCACACAGGTATTTTCATACGTGGAGTACTGTTGTGGTCATTACATATTTTATAAAACACCCGCTTCTGCGTGTAAACTGCAGCAACTACATGCAATTGTCATAATTATTTTGTGCGTAATATTGATGCATGTACTTTTCTAAAATATGTCTAGTGAGTATGAAGCACCCTGTGCTCAAAAACTGTGCGCGCACTGAAACAAACACGTGTGCCTTTTGGGCAGAAATACATTGTATTTTTTAAACTGTGCGGCTCCCACCACATGGGTTGCCACTATAGACGTACCAAATGATGCGTATATGTGTTCACTTGGGCACATTATTGAATAGTACCCTCAACATTGTGTTCAAAAACAATCAGGTAGCCAATGTAATTTCATCAGGTTAGGAGTAATGTGGCCACAAAACTTAATACAGTAAGTCCTCTGACTTAACACACAATTGGTACCTGAAAACAGTGTCTTAAGTTGAAACATATGTCAAAACCAATTGTTCATAATAATAATGTTATAAATGAAGGACTGGTTCCAGCTATTTTCACCAAAATAACTCAGAATTTAGTAATATATAGTGCTGTAAAAAGCATAAATGCTTTTTAAAGAATTACTTTTTTTTTTATCTGAAGAGGAAAGTGCCAAGGACCTTCTGTTTTGCAGAGATGAAGTCTCTGGTACTCTTCCTACTGGTCACTTTGCCAGGCCTCATAGTCAGCAGCATGCCAATGAGAGCCTATAGGGAGAAACTCAGGTGTCTTAAAATCAAAACACGTGTTGGAAGTTGGATAATGGGTGTTGTCAATTTTGAAATGTTGTAACTTTCAGTCATTGTAGCTCAAAATGCCTTAAGTTAATGACTTCCTGTATTAGTCAGTACCCAGCAGCTGCATTTTTTACTAATTGTAGTCTCTTCAGACTATGAAATTGAATTCATGCAGACCAATTAATGTAACAAAAATATTCCTATAGCAAATGTTATGTATTCTACTTGTGGCCTTTTTGGTAAGTAGCTAGTATTCATAAAAGAGTAAATCTTCATGATTATGTATGGATTTGAATGAACTTTCTTTCTCAGTGGGTAATGGATGACTTACACAGACATGAAAATGAATGAGTAAAGATGAAGAATTGTTACCTTTTCCGTGTGATCATAGATACATGTGTTATGACCATTAGCCTTCGGACAGCTGCGGCCGACCTAACTCACATCATGTCATGCCTGGCTCTCCTCTCCTGGTGAACTCGCAGCTGTGGCCTGCCGCTACGTTCCTCCTGGCTCTCCATGCCCCACATGGCGGCTGGGACACCGCCAACCTACACTCCGATTCCTGGCCTCCTTAGGCGCGCACACGCACCATCTGTCCTTCCTTTAAAGGCCCAATGGTGGGAACTCCAGGGTCATCCCTGGCTGATGACATCACTAGCCTGAGATATTTAAGCACCTCCTTTGGCCTCTGCTAACTGACTTGGCAATGAGTTCCCTGAGCTCCTCTGATGCTTGTTCCTGTTCTCCGGACCTGCGGATTCTGCCTTGGATCTCTGCTCTCTGATTGGCTCTAGGTACTCGCTCCTCTGGGGCCTGCTCTGTGCTTCCATTCCTGGGACTCTGTCACCAGGCTACGCCGCTCCTCGGGGTAGTTGCTGCTTTACTTCGCCAGAGATCCTGTCTCTACGCTTCCCCGTTCCTCAGGGTAGCCTCAGCGCTATTATGCCAGAGATCCTGCCTCTATGCTTCCCTGCTCCTCGGGGTAGCCTCAGCGCTACTACATCAGAGATCCTGTCTCCACGCTTCCCCGCTCCTCATGGTAGCCTCAGCGTTACTACACCAGAGATTCTGTCTCTACGCCTCCCCGCTCCTTGGGGCAGCCTCAGCGCTTCCACATCAGGGGTCCTGTCTCCACACTCCCCGCTCCTCGGGGTCTACCCTGTGCGCTTCTGCATTGGAGATCCTTCCTCTGGTATATCCTCTCTCCTGACCTGCCTAGCACTGCGATTGAACTGACTCCCTCTGACCCTTCTTCTTGGGGCACCTTGCAGTACTGCTACAGTGCAGGTGCCTGCGATCACTTGGCTGTGACGCAGACAGCTCTTCTATGCCTCCTCTCTCCTGGGCCACAGTCGTGGTCCTGTTGCCTGTGTTTCCAGTCTATCTCACCTCCTGTCGGTGGGGACCTGTGAGGCCCAACTCCTCAGGTAGCTTCAACCCCCACCTCGGGCCAAGGGTCCATGAAACCTACAAAAACCTAACAACATGATTAATTTTATTGAAAGGAGACATTATTTCAGCAAATTCAAGCTTTAAAAATAAGACCCAGTGTACAGTAATACTTTTAATAAGTTAGCAGTACATCAATATGAAAAATGTATGGCTCTACATGTGGTGCACAGAATATCAATGGAGAAATACTTAGTTGGGACTATGATAATAATGATCATCAAACCAGGGAGTGATATGGAAATGATTACATCTTATGACCTCATGGTGGCCAAACAATGTGGCAAGGTTGTAGTGAGAGCCAGGGAGACTACTTGCAGAGCTTAGGAAGAGTTTTAACCAACAACAGAAAGGGAATTTGCAATGCCGCTGTACAAATCATTGGTGAGACCTCATATGGACTATTTCTATTTGTAGAGGTTGTATTATATAGGGACAAGGACAACGCAGAGGTGATCCAGAGAAGGGCTACAGCATGCACCATAAGCCCTGTCAACTGAGTTGATTGGTCCGACCTCCTTCCCTGGGCTGAGTTTGCCTTGAATTCTCACCCGTCTTCATCCACCGGTAGTTCACCCTTCCAGGTAGTCTATGGAAGTCAGCCTCTTCTGCCACTACCACTTCCATTATCCGTTCCCTCACCAGCGGGTGGAAGGAGATAGGGAGATGATAGAACTGTTTCTCCTACTTGTATGTAAATTTACAAGAGGAAAGCTGGGGCAAGGTCTGGTTGGTGTCATTTTGAAAAATATGCTGACTAGGCCCAGGGTTAGGGGACGCCCCGGCCTGCATCACAGGAATGTCTACTAATTTTTGAAGGGTTGGGGTGTGGAAGGGGGGGGGGGGGTCTGGGGGTGCAGGTGGGAGGTTCCACTAAACCCCAATTATTTTTTTATACATTTGGGGAATTGAGGGGCACTCTAATCCCAACAAGTTGGTGGTGAATATTAGAGATGTGAATCGTGTCCTCGATCGTCTTAACGATCGATTTCGGCTGGGAGGGGGAGGGAATCGTATTGTTGCCGTTTGGGTGTGTAAACTATCGTGAAAAATCGTTAAAATCGTGAGCCGGCACACTAAACCCCCCTAAAACCCACCCCAACCCTTTAAATTAAATCCCCCACCCTCCCGAACCCCCCCCCAAATGCTTCAAATTACCTGGGGATCCGGCGGTGGTCCAGAACGCGGCGGTCTGGAACGGCCCCCTCAATAGAATCGTGTTGTCTTCAGCCGGCGTCATTTTTCAAAATGGCCGCCGCAAAATGGCGGCGGCCATAGACAAAAACGATTCGACGCAGGAGGTCATTCCGGACCCCCGCTGGACTTTTGGCAAGTCTTGTGGGGGTCAGGAGGCCCCCCCCCAAGCTCGCCAAAATTTTCCTGGGAGTCCAGCGGGGTTCCGGGAGCGATTTCTTGCCGCGAATCGTTTTCGTACGGAAAATGGCGCCGGCAGGAGATCGACTGCAGGAGGTCGTTCAGCGGCACCCCCGCTGAACGACCTGTGGAATATTAATAAAAAAAAAAGTTAACATAAAAGACACATAGGATCTTAGTTACCTTTGGTAACTAAGCATAAACATATAAGCCTTCGTAAGGCAGAGAGCAAGTGGGTCAGGTAAACTTCAGTTCTCACAACCAGTGTGATCCAGGTCAGTCCATCTCGGTTTACCTGTGCACAGATATTTTCACAGGTCAGAGTATGCACAACAAGTTCAGCAGGTTTACCGGTCTTCACATTTGGGCTCCACAGCATGGCTCACGGGTCTCGGCTTCCAGCAGTATACAAACCTCTTTTGGGTCGCTTGGCTTCACTATAACAAGGCTGCTTGGTGGCTCAAAAGCTTGTCAAGCAATGTTCTAGCCCCCGTCCCAGCACTCTGTGAGGTTTAAAACCGGCCAGCAGCCTTTGTCCCTGACAGTGATGATGTCACAGTAAAGAACATACAGGTTGATGCAACAAGACGAGCATTAAAACGGGTGCTTGTATTGAGCACCCATTTTCATAACATGCACACAGCCATGTCTCCTGGGTGCCAGATGCAATATTTAAATGAACTGCTGTGTTAAAAAGGACATGCTAGGGAAGAATTATGCATCCCTAGTACTCAAATGCATCAGGCACCCACAGCTGCAACAGTCGCTCAATACGAGCATCTGTGTTTTATCCTGCTTCAAGTCAATTTTGCCCAATATACACGCACAATAGCAAGGAGTGAAATCGGCTTGGAGCGTGCCTATTGTGCGTGTATATTATGCATCCAGAACTTTTTTTTCATCAAGCCATTGCATTATACCTTTATTCTTAAACATCACAAAGCAGTAGATTTAAGTATCACAATGATACTATTAGGAGGAACCACAGAGGACAGTATTTTTTTAAATGTCTTCTGAGCCCTTGATTCACGATTTGACTTAACGCCAGCTCCTGGGCTGGAGTTAAATTTGCCACGTTAATAAGTGCGTGTTGGGCGCCCAGCAATTTTCTGCATCGGGGGGTAATAGCTAATAGCTTCATCTACATGGAATTTAATGTGGTATCGGCTACATGTTTGTTTGGGCGCATATTTTAGACCAGCGGTTCCCAACCCTGTCCTGGGGACCCTCCAGCCAGTCGGGATTTGAGGATATCCACAATGAATATGCATGAGAGAACATTTGTATGTTTTGGAGGCAGTGCATGCAAATTTTCTCTCATGCATATTCATTGTGGATATCCTGAAAACCCAACTGGCTGGGGGGGGGGGGGGTCCCAGGACAGGGATGGGAACCACTGTTTTAGACGGATTAATCTCCTTATTGCATCAGGTGCTAGTCTAGCGCATCCAAAACACACAGTCCAACTGCGTGTAAACCTGTGTACTAGGCTGGGCACGCTTGATTGCATCGGCCCCATAGTGATTCTGTAGGAGCACCCTCCAAGGGATTTTTGAGCTGTGCTAAAGGATTTATAACTATTTTGCTGCAGATGCGCACATTATATGGTTTCTCTTATACTGAAAACGTTGAAGACACTAGCAAATGCAAATTTAAGGGTAAAAAATAGCTGGAAATGAGTTCAGAGTGATGGAGATTATGGAGGATAGGAGGAGCAAGTTACTATGAAGATTGTTGTATAAAGCCCAGACGTATCATACAATGGAAACTAGATGGGAAAAACCTTTGCAGCAAGGGACATGAAGTATTAGTCAGCTGCATACATGAAATGCAGCCTGTGTGATCTGTGCAGAAATATAATGTTGCGGGTCATCAACAGTATCTTTAAAGAAATACTGATATTTCACCACAACTACAATAAAAGTGGATGTGCATTCGGTTAGGTCTCCGAGTTTCATTCAGCCTTAGCATTAGGGTTAAGTTATGATGCCATGCTTTATTGTACTTACTATTATGATTTTTGTACAGTGCTGAACAGAAATCTCTGGTGCCTACATATTGTATGAAAAAACCCTGGAACTGTCAATGGGTTGTTTATAGCATCGAGCTTTTATAAAGGCGATCCCCAAACACTGTATTCAAGCCATTCACTGAATGAATATTTGAGAATACCTAACAAAAGAGATTTCTGTCTCTTTGGTGAATGAGGAGATTCTGGTTTTGTGCCGAAGCAACTGAGGACTCTGTTGTTGCAAAGTGGCCATACTAAAGAGTATTGCATTGTTCCAGGCCACCAGGGACGGTGGAGCCATTCGTAGGTTGGCCCCCATTGCATGAGTGGCTTTGTAGTTCTGGCTTTGCTAAGAAAAAACAGGTCAAGGCAAAATCAGGACAGAAACTGCCTGACTAGCAAGCATGGTCACCCTGCTGTGATGTTATTTAAGTTTCTCTGGCAGAAGGGGGGAGTAGATTTCACATAGTACATGAACCCCATCTATTCAGGATTCAATGTCCTTTTAGGTTCAACTGTACAGCGAAGGCATAGAACCATGGGGGTTGATCACTGTGGGAATCGATGGCTCTGCTGTGGGGAAACCTAATATCCCTGGGTGGTTCCGTTTAATAAAATGGAACAGCAGTGGATTTCCTGCCAATGGTTATTGTGGAGCCAGGAGTTGCACATTGAAATCTGCACTTTCTTAGGCAGTGAGGAGGACTGCATACAATTAAAAAGCTCTTGCAAAAAAAAAAAAAAAAGAAATCAATGATGCTGTTCCAGATCACCTTTAAACTCTAGAAAGCATGATGATGTTTCTTTTGGGATTTGATGGAATTGAATTTGGCAATCCAGTGTGTACAAAAGTCCATATTATGAAGCAACTATACCCAGCCTTTCACCACAGTCGCTGATCCTTGGAAGAGATACATTTTACACTAAGGCAGCTGTATCGCTTTTGGTCAGAGTTGAGAGTTCTCTACGAACAATAAATAGGAGTTATTTTTAGACAGTGTCCGCATGTAAAAGCTCACTATCCCTTCTGTGACTCCTTAGCTAAGATGCCCTAAAGAAGACTATATTTGGATATTTAACTCCAAACTCTAGCAGCTTCCTTTCTCTAAATATGTGCCAAAAGAGAGTGGGAGTGGGAGGATTTTAGCTTTTGAAATCCAGCTTTAACTTATTTTTTTTGTAATTTTAAGTGTTTAATAAATCCAACTCATTTTTTGATACAGATTTTCTAGGCAGAAGTCTAGTTTGCAATCTCACCACAAACATTCATTTACCCTCAGTGCTTATGTATAGATTGTTCATTTTCTGCAGAGAAGATGAAGCATTTTAAGGTTGGGTTTTTTGTTTTTTTTTTTTGCTTAATACTAATCACTGTCAGAATAAACAGGGTTCAAAACCACAGCCCTTGACAGTGCAGGCTGTGGACCTGTTCAGATCTCCAGAGGCAACTAGTACTCCAGGGAGCCCTTGCTTTTTTACCTTCTATGCTAAGGAGAACGAGACACACTTCTGTGACAATCTGATTGAACCATCACTGGGTGTGCCCCAAATTGAGACCACTATATAATTCATTCCTGGAAGGCACACAGGGCTGGACCAACCAATCTTCTCAGTATCTGACCCGTGGAAGCTCTGGTCCTCTGGCCTTTGATTCTGTTCTAGTATTAATGCCTTGCTATCTTCCTCCAGTATTCCTGCCTGTGATATAGTTCCAGAAATCCTGCTCCACATCTCTCTTGTAGCTCCTGTCCAGTCCCTGGACTTCCCCCATTTTGCCTCAGACTTAGCCTCTCCAGGCACCCACTTTCATTCTGGGGTGGCCCCAGAATGCTGAACCCTAATAGCCTCTGACAGTTTAAACCAGCCCAAGCCTGAGACTAGGCTGAAGGGGAGCTCCATGGCCCGGGTTTCCAATAGGATGAAAGACTTCATGCTTTCAATCAATTTTACAGAGTGGGCTCTTGCCCCACAGCAGCAAGCTCCTCTGGAGAACTCATTCCACCAACAAATTCAAAGGCTTTAGTGAAGGCTGCACCAGCAGTTTCAAAGACTCCACTCAGGCTGGGCCGGCAGCTTAAGCATATATACCAGTGATTTCAGCTGTCCCAGCAGCCTCAGTCCATGCATCAGTAATTCCAGCTGCTCCAGCAGCTTCAGTTCCTGCACAAGTGAAGCCAGTTCGTAACTACTCCAATGACTCTTCTTGACCAATCCAGCTACTCCTGCAACTCCATTCCAGGATGAGCCAGCTCCTTCTGCAATGGCTCCACTCCACCTTTTCAAGCAGCACCCACTACTCCTTCAAGCATTCCAGCTTTCCAGGCAATACCCAGGGCCAGTGCTTCCATTATGCAATCTAGGCAGTCACCATGAGCGCCAACCCTTGGGGGGGGGGGGGGGGCAAACGCTCCAGGGTGACCCCCTATGCTGGTTGAAGATGGAAAGAGGCCATGGCAGAAGTCAAGAAAAAGAGGCCCAGGTGGAGCCCATCCTACCTGTGACTGAAGATGAGAAGAAAAGAGGGCCACAGGTGGAATCCATCCCACCCGCAGCTGAAGACAGAAAGGAGAGAGACCTGGGAGGGGCCATGGGTGGTGCCCATCTCACCCACAGCTGAAGACAAGCAGGAGGGAGGGCCATAGGTAGAGCCCAACCCACCCACAGCTGAAAACAGGAAGGACAGGGAGGGCCGCAGGTGGAGCCCAACCCATCCATGGCTGACGATAAGCAGGATGGAGGGCCACAGCTGAAGTCAGGAAAGAGAGAGGGACATGAGTGGAGTGAGAGAGCAGTGGATGAAGGCTGAATGAAGCTGATGTCACATGGCATGTCCTTGTGGGGTGAAGGTGTGTGTGAGTAAAATAGCATGTGGGGGGGGGGGGGTGTTTGAAAGTATAGTATAGTAGTATAGTCTACTTTGTTAGACACTTTATTTTTATGTAACGCCTATTAACTCTGTTTTGCCATTCAATTTATTTTTAGTTTATCAGACGCCCTGTTTTATGTAACGCCATAGCCGCGATTGTTCTGTTATTATGGAAACCGATATGATTTGATATTTTTTTCAAGAATGTTGGTATATAAAAATTCTAAATAAATAAATAGTGTGTTTGTGATTCAAAGCATGTGTGGAGAGAGCATGTGTGAGAGCACGGGGGAGAGTGAATGAAATAGCATGTATGTGTGATTGAGAACAAATGGAAAGAGCATGTATGAGTGTGATTGAAAGCAGGTGTATATGTGATTCAAACCATGTGTGGAGACAGTATGTATGTGTGTGTGTGTGATTGAAAGCATTGTGGAGATAGCATGTATGTATGTACATGTGTGTGTTTGTGACTGAATGTGTGTATGAGTGTGATTGAGAGCATGTCATTCACATTCAGGACGACCGTCCCGCTTCCCCCCTCAAGAGCACCCCCTCAAACAACACAGGAAGCGCAAACAACACTGGGATGCCAAACTTATCAAGAACCTCACTCACACCATCCACAAAAAACCTAGGAGTAACCATCGACAGCCAACTCAACTTTAAACGACACATCTCCAATATAATCAAAGATGGATTTTTCAAACTTCAAACACTTAAAAAACTCAAACCTCTCCTCCAACCGCATGATTTCCGAACAGTACTGCAATCAATTATTTTCTCAAAACTCGACTACTGCAACTCCCTCCTCCATGGACTTCCTGAAATCCACATCAAGCCCCTCCAAGTTCTACAAAACGCCGCCGCCAGAATTATCACCAATCACAGAAAATCCTCCCACATCACACCCACTCTCAAAGACCTCCACTGGCTGCCCATCACACAAAGAATCCAGTATAAAACCCTCACCCTTCTTCACAAAAAAATAAACAACAACAGAATGGTCTGGCTAAACAACAACATCCAACCATATTTCACACAAAGAAATCTCAGATCCACCAACTCAGGTCTCCTCTCCATCCCAACTCTTAAAAATGCTCACCTCAATACAACACGCAAACGAGCAATTACAATAGCTGGCCCTACCCTCTGGAACTCCCTCCCCCCACAGCTCAGAAACGAACCCTCACCGCAAGTCTTTAAAAAACAGCTCAAAACATGGCTGTTCTTGAAAGCATTCCCTCCTGAACCCAACATCCTATAATAAACGCTCTTGAAAGACTTACCGCATAACTTCTACTCTGCATGAACGCATAACCCCTCCTCCCCTTCTCTATCCTCCCTTTTCCCTGTCCCCCACCCTACTCGTAACCTCCCTTTTCCCTGTCCCCCACCCTACTCATAACCAAGTCATATTGTACATATTGTATATAGGCTATATGCCATTTCTATATACCCACATCTAATATTTAATTTTAATTTTATTCATATGTTACAATGTTCCTTATATTTATTGTTTAATCAACTGTTCTCTTGTTACAATGTAAAATAGGGCAGTTCCGGCTCTATTCAACCTGTTTTCTGGAAACCGATGTGATATTAGGGATGTGAATCGTTTTAGGACGATTAAAATTATCGTCCAATAATTTTAATATCGTCTTAAACCGTTATGGAACACAATACAATAGAGATTCTAACGATTTATCGTTATAAATCGTTAGAATCGTGAGCCGGCACACTAAAACCCCCTAAAACCCACCCCCGACCCTTTAAATTAAATCCCCCACCCTCCCGAACCCCCCCCAAATGAGTTAAATAACCTGCGGGTCCAGCGGCGGTCCGGAACGGCAGCGGTCCAGAACGGGCTCCTGCTCCTCAATCTTGTTGTCTTCAGCCGGCGCCATTTTCCAAAATGGCGGCGAAAAATGGCGGCGGCCATAGACGAACACGATTGGACGGCAGGAGGTCCTTCCGGACCCCCGCTGGACTTTTGGCAAGTCTCGTGGGGGTCAGGAGGCCCCCCACAAGCTGGCCAAAAGTTCCTGGAGGTCCAGCGGGGGTCAGGGAGCGATTTCCCACCGCGAATCGTTTTCGTACGGAAAATGGCGCCGGCAGGAGATCGACTGCAGGAGGTCATTCAGCGAGGGTTCCGGCGCCTCGCTGAACAACCTCCTGCAGTCGATCTCCTGCCGGCGCCATTTTCCGTACGAAAACGATTCGCGGCGGGAAATTGCTCCCTGACCCCCGCTGGACCTCCAGGAACTTTTGGCCAGCTTGTGGGGGGCCTCCTGACCCCCACGAGACTTGCCAAAAGTCCAGCGGGGGTCCGGAAGGACCTCCTGCCGTCCAATCGTGTTCGTCTATGGCCACCGCCATTTTTCGCCGCCATTTTGGAAAATGGCGCCAGCTGAAGACAAGATTGAGGAGCAGGAGCCCATTCCGGACCGCTGCCGTTCCGGACCGCCGCTGGACCCGCAGGTTATTTAAGTCATTTGGGGGGGTTCGGGAGGGTGGGGGATTTAATTTAAAGGGTCGGGGGTGGGTTTTAGGGGGTTTTAATGTGCCGGTTTTGCGATTTTTCGATTTTTCGATTTTTCACGATTTTTCACGATATTTTACCCCCCCAAACGGCAACAATACGATTCCCTCCCCCTCCCAGCCAAAATCGATCGTTAAGACGATCGAGGACACGATTCACATCCCTATGTGATATCTCGATCGAATGTCAGTATACAAAATAAATAAATAAATAAATAAATAAATAAATAAAATGTATGTGTTTGTGATTGAAAGAGCATGTGTCTGTTGGTGAGAGAGGAGAAAGTTTGTGTGCAACAATACCACCCCAGCCACAGCTAATCCATGACATTCTCAGCACTTCTGGAAATAAAAAGCTCCCAGGTATGAAGAGGGGGTAATTAGTTTTATCTTTATTAGCTTTAATTATTGATTTGGCTGCTATTTAATTTGTCTATTGTATTGAAATATTTTGTTTGTATTTGGAAAATTTTTGTGTTCTTAATTTTGAACATTATTCTATTCGTCAGCTGTTTTGAAATATTTATTCTTTTTATTAGGATGATTTTGGTGTTATGATTAATGATTTATATTTCTTAATTTTATTGTTTGAAATTGTATAAGGCATGGTGGTGTTTCTGTTTTTCCATTGTTGCATTGTATACAGAGTCTGGTTTGCGGTTTCCAGTTCACTTTTTTTCTGCACATTTCTATTTCTATTTTATGGTCTCTTTATTCTGTATTTGGTGAGGGTCTGTCCGTGTTCTGAATATGTGGCCAAGGTGAGATATTCTTTTAATGTGTTGTTTCTGTGTAGGGGTCTATAGCAGCTTGGCTTGTTGTGTTTTCCTAATAGGAGATGTATTGGTATTTTAGAAACCTGCTGTAATATTTGCAATGTTGCCTTTTCACAGGTAGGATTATTACTGTTTTAGTTCTGCCATTTAGTGCTGTTTTGCTTAGGGAAGTTTACCACATTGTAATTGTAATTCTGTTTACTCTTGGCTTTCTGAAGGCCAAACAAACAACTGACATGTGTTACCACAGGCCTAATGCCATATGGGTTCCAATTTCTTCTTTACAAGATTTTTGGTTGGCACCTGATAGCAGAAATGCAAGTAAGACAAGCAGAATCTGTAAAGCATATGGTGCACCTTGTGTGCACAAAAAGAACAACTTCCTGCTTCTTCTACAGAGTGCAGAGGAAGTAGCACCTATTTTTTTTTTTTTTACTTTAAGCAGCATAACACTGACAAATACACAGTTTCTGTACAACACTAGTACACAGCTGAGAACAGTTGTTGCAATAACAGGCTGGAATCAAAATATAAGTCTAACATCACCACAGCAGTACATGCAAATATGTTGTTGTAAGTAATAATTACACCTCAAAAGACTGTAATAATACAGTAAGTAATAATTACACCTAAAAAATGCAAATTTTTAAAATATTGTGAGCATGGGTGGAAGCTATAGCTGGGGGGAGAGGGGTGCCAAGCTACATGGTTTGCCTAGGGCATCTAACACCCTTGCACCGGCCCTGGCAGCATCTGCTCATCCTTTGATGACTCCAGCGTTCCGAGTATGCTATCCTCACAATACGTTATACCTTCTCAGTGCTGCTAGACAGCTAGCTAACCTTTAGCCCCAGCTTCAGATACCAGATGGACTCAGTTCTTGAGTATCAAACATTTATTAGAATGAAGAACAACACAATACTCATTGTGAATGAGGAAGAATCAAGGATAGCCACACAGACTCTGGAGACTGTTACAACTATGATGAGTATTCATTCACTGGAAGCTTTAGATTAGAAGTAAGCTGTAGGGATGTGAATCGTTTTAGGACGATTAAAATTATCGTCCGATAATTTTAATATCGTCTTAAACCGTTATGGAACACAATACAATACAGATTCTAACGATTTATCGTTATAAATCGTTAGAATCGTGAGCCGGCACACTAAAACCCCCTAAAACCCACCCCCGACCCTTTAAATTAAATCCCCCACCCTCCCGAACCCCCCCCAAATAACTTAAATAACCTGCGGGTCCAGCGGCGGTCCGGAACGGCAGCGGTCCAGAACGGGCTCCTGCTCCTGCATCTTGTCGTCTTCGGCCGGCGCCATTTTCCAAAATGGCGCCGAAAAATGGCGGCGGCCATAGACGAAAAAGATTGGACGGCAGGAGGTCCTTCCGGACCCCCGCTGGACTTTTGGCAAGTCTCGTGGGGGTCAGGAGGCCCCCCACAAGCTGGCCAAAAGTTCCTGGAGGTCCAGCGGGGGTCAGGGAGCGATTTCCCGCCGCGAATCGTTTTCGTACGGAAAATGGCGCCGGCAGGAGATCGACTGCAGGAGGTCGTTCAGCGAGGGTTCCGGCGCCTCGCTGAACGACCTCCTGCAGTCGATCTCCTGCCGGCGCCATTTTCCGTACGAAAACGATTCGCGGCGGGAAATCGCTCCCTGACCCCCGCTGGACCTCCAGGAACTTTTGGCCAGCTTGTGGGGGGCCTCCTGACCCCCACGAGACTTGCCAAAAGTCCAGCGGGGGTCCGGAAGGACCTCCTGCCGTCCAATCTTTTTCGTCTATGGCCGCCGCCATTTTTCGACGCCATTTTGGAAAATGGCGCCGGCCGAAGACGACAAGATGCAGGAGCAGGAGCCCGTTCCGGACCGCTGCCGTTCCGGACCGCCGCTGGACCCGCAGGTTATTTAAGTTATTTGGGGGTGGGGGATTTAATTTAAAGGGTCGGGGGTGGGTTTTAGGGGGTTTTAATGTGCCGGTTTTTCGATTTTTCAATTTTTCGATTTTTTAACGATTTTCACGATTTTTCACGATATTTTACCCCCCCAAACGGCAACAATACGATTCCCTCCCCCTCCCAGCCGAAATCGATCGTTAAGACGATCGAGGACACGATTCACATCCCTAGTAAGCTGCAGCTGCAATAGAAGCTGGAGTTCAAACTGGTAAAAGACAATGCATTGATCAGGAGATTTGTAAGTAAAGGATTCAGATGGCGCTACCGACTTGCCAAGAGGCTTTCCCATCTGAAAAATCTCCCCAGCAAAGAAAATGTCCCAGGTTGCCTTGGGCCAAGGGACCAATAGAAAGAAGGGAAGCACAAAGAAAAAAGAAAGGCAGAACAAATCAAGCCCAGTTAGGAAGCTGAAAGCATTCAAACAGCAGCTAACGATGACCAATCAGGGTAAAAGATCTAAACTCAGGGTACAGCATTGTTTTTGCAAAAGAGCCTGCAAGCATGTGGATTTTTCTCTGGTCAAGAAGGATTCTAAGTAGGTACCTCCTGGGACTATTAACCCATTGATACATACATTTCAGACCCTTGTTCTCAAGGATATAGAGAAATTGGAGCAGAAGAAAAATAGGGTGTTCTACAACCTGACAAAGGAACAAAGAATAGCAAAATGCTCACTCAAGGAGAAGGAAGACATTTGGGCCGATTCAGTAAAGTGCGCTCAGGCAGAACGCACTGTTAGCCCCCGTTTGGCCGCGTGTTTTCGATGCGCTATTTTTACCCCTTAAACAGTAAGGGGTAATAGCGCGTGGAAAATGCATGGCCAACCCCCTGAAACTGCCTGCCGGGGCTGCGGGAAGCATCGGAGACCAGCATCTGCTGGGTAAGTTGAGGGGACCTGGTTGCAGCAGTCTGCGACCGGGCTCCTCAACAGTGTCCCTTCCACTTGCTCTCCCTACTCCCCTGGCCACTTTGCCCTCTCAGGCCCCAGTTCCTTCACCTGCCAGTATTTCTCCCCTCCACCTCTAGGCTCAACCCCTTCCACGCTATCGCCAGTCCCAGCATTTGACCCCGTTCTCAGTATTGCCCCTCACATAGGCTCCCTCTGTCCCTCCCTCTCTCACACACCTGCTCTCTCTCTCTAATACACATACACACACCCTCATACAGGCTCCCTCACACTCTCGCATACACACACATCCCCTCATACAGGTACCTCTCTCTTGCATACACACCCAAACAAGCTCCCTTTCTCTCTCTCACACATACATCCTCACATGGCAGGGATCCAATAACTGCCAAAAGTACCTGAGATAAACTAATTTGGGAAAACAGTAAATAGTCGATGTGAGATTGTGTGGTGTGGGCTCTGGATACATGAGTAAAGTCACATTCTTTCGGCTGCAGGACACGCAATACATCCAGCAAATTGAGACACTGTCAAAAATAAGGGATATCCTTATGCCAAGATGAGCGCTCCATCAAAGACCCTGTAGAACGCTCATGTAGGGGATCCGCTACAAGATTAAAATCCCCCCCACATAAGACAGTGCAGGAATCCATATTGGCTAACTTATCAATTATGTCTTGGAAAAAACTGTGATTGGAAACATAAGGTGCATATAAATTGCATATCACCAAATCTTTCCCTAATAGACTTCCTTTACTTATTACAAAATGGCCTTCAGGATCAGCAACAATCTTCTCAGGGGTCAAAGATTTTCGCATGTGAAATAGATACACCACACCTGCCCTGTTTGTTCCAGAGGATGCCTCAGCTACTGCCCCCAACCAGTCTCTCCTCAATTTGTCCTGCTCAAGATCCGTAAGATGACTCTTTTGCAACAACACAATGTCTGCTTTGTGCCTTGCTAAAGCCTTGAGAACTGTATATCTTTTTACTGGGGAACCAGTTCCATCCATAACCCAAGATATACCTCTGAGGTAGGATTTATTCATATAGCAACATCCTGCAAAGAAACACAATTGCAGAAAAATTCCATAACAAGAAGTACCCCCCAGCCTAGGACTCCCCAAACAAAGTTCTGAGATTTTGGTTGCTCCGGAAACCCAATAAGGGAAGAAAAAGAACCCCATAAGGTATGATGCAGTCCCCACAAAAATCTCAAACTCTCTCTGTCCTCCCCCAAAACTCACCCATGAACCAAAGCATTCCCAAAAGGCCCTCTCCCACTAAATCCTCCCTAACAACCCTCATTTTAGCCCCCCGAAGAAACCAAACTCCCATTAATTCCCAATGTCCCTCACAAAAAGGGCCAGAGATCACTTCTGATGTTTAGGGAACTACCCAATTCAACTACCCTAAAGCCCACCTACCATTCTCAAACTAACTAACTAATTATAAACAATATTTATATAGCCTGTCTGGCTCAAATAGCTTATAATGTTAAAAAAAAGAATTGTCCATAGGCACTGAATATTGCCAGAAGAGCCACCTTAGGTCCTGGAATGACCACTCAAAACTCCAATCTGAAATATGTGGTATCTCAGCCAAATGACACAGCAACAGTGCTGGTAAAATATCATTAAGTTTTTAGAGAACAAACTGACAAAAGGGTCCCAACTCGATGAAAGTCACCAAAGAATAGGTTGGGAAAGTGACAAAAAACATCCCAAAACAATCCAGCTCAAGATCTTTCAACAGAGGTTATCCAAGCAAGCAAGGCAATTTGCTCACAAAAAAGATCACGGTGCAGCCAGGAGGTAGAGAGAGCAGGAAGAGAAGGTGATGATGCTGGGGGATAGAGGGAAAGGGATGGGATGGGAGAAGAAGGTGATGATACCAGAGGTGGTGGGAAGAGAGAGGAAAGGGAAGAAAAGGTGATGTTGCCAAGGGTGGAGGAGAGAAGATGAGGACTGAAGTGGAGTAAAGGGAGAAGGAAAAGAGGGTAAAAGCTGGTGATGATTTGAGTGGGTGGGAGATGGGGGAAGAGGGAAGAGAAAAGGTGATCTTGGGGGGGTGGGGGAGCGAAGGGAAGTTGATGATGCCAGGGGTTAGGGGGGAGGAAAAAAGAGAATGATGATGCCAAGGGGGATGGGGGATAGGGAAGGTGCTGGTGTGCTGTGATGAAGTGAGCCCAATGCCAGGTGTGCCACGACACAAAAAATGTTGGGAACCACTGGGCTAGAGGTTGGAAATGAAGAAAAAGTGTTCATGGGGGTAACTTGTATGGAGCAGCAGTTACTACCCTTAACAGAAGGCATGGTGATTACTACCTTTAACCAAGTAGCTTTCATGCTTTTGACTCAACTTCAACATTGCTCTCCGCTTCGGGGGGGGGGATTGGATTTTGATGACAACAAACGCTGGGCCCTGACTTTTATGGTCCAGGATTCTGATATGCAGACATTAGGGAAAAAGCACAGGACTGCTTCTACAGCCAAGCAAAGCAGCAACATTGTATGAATTACCAAGAAGGCTGTTCACCTCGCAAAAATTTTGCAGGCAGTAATTTTGTTATGAGTTTGACAGTTGCTTGGTTTTGATTGTAAATATTACTACCCTTAATAAAAGGCTTGGAGGTAATCTGCACAGAGCAGTAGTTACTATCCTTAAGAGAAACAATGGGGGGATGGGGGGGGGGCATTATTTGCAGCAAAGCAGCTAGTTAATTTAGCAGGGTATAGCTATTTGACTAACTTAACTGAGATATTTAGCGATGCGGCTGCACCACTGAATATACCTGGCTATCTTAAAATTAGCCCGATAAGTATATTTGGCTAACTTTAGGACAGCCCTGTGGTGGTGTAACCAGAGTTAACCATATTGGTTAAGTGGCTAACTCTGAATATCAGAGTTAGCTGTGTAACTTATGCGGTTAACTCCGGCCCGCTCTGAAACAGTGAGAAGGAACTTCCAGGCTGAGGCCCAGGCATCGGGACCCAGCTCCTCTTCATGTGTCCTCTTCTTTCTTCTTCCCGAAGCACAATGATAGCATCTGCTGGGATTACACCAGAGTTAATTATCTCTGGAGCATTTACTCCACAAATGGAGCCATTTTGATGTATGGAAATTACCTCTGGGTTGGGTGGCGGCATCAGGCCTGGGTCCAGACTGAGGCCCTGGTATTGGGACTCAACCTTTGATGGATACCCGACGGATCAGGTAAGGCTTTGTTTTTGTTTTTATTTTTGGGGGTCTCAGCCAAGTTTCTGGGCTTCCGCTGAGACCCCGGCATTGCACTCGGGCCTAGGCTGAGATCCTTGCTTTGAGCATCGGCCTATGCCCGAGCATGACACTGGCACCTCGGCCAAGGCCCAAAGCCAGGGCCTCAGCTAGGGCATATGCCACATCCCCTGCTTTGTGCCTTGGCCTATGCCATAGGAGAGGCTCCGGCTTCGGACCTAGACCTAGGCCCGGTGCCTTTGTTTAAAATGAAATGAATGAATAAGGTTTGTTTCATTCGGGGGGTGCTCCTGATTCAGTTCGAGATGCCCGAATGAAACGAATTAGCCTTATTTGTCAAGTTTTGCACTTTAGTTTTAAATGAATGTACATCTCTAGCTTCATCACTTATGAGAAAAAGTGTAATATGCTGTCAAGCTATAATGGGTTCACCATTACTATTGCACAATTGCTCTCCACACCATCTAAACTTGTTTTCCTTGCAATTCCAAAGGGGGAGTATATTTCATCCAATGCACTTGTTTATTGCTATATATTGGCAATTCATCATATATATGTTTGACAAAGGGTTATTGAACACTAGAGCTGCGTAAACAACTAACGAGTTGAAGCAAATATTGTGGAACATTGTTTACAGCTTCAACATTCTGCTGCCTCATTAAGATGGGGTATCTTGGATATTGTGATACCCTCAAATAGAAGAGGAAACTTAGATCACAGATTATTACAGTTAGAACAACAATGGATCTTTAAGCTACAGACTGTTGCTCCCATGGACCTTTATCAAAATGTGGACTGGGCGGTTTTTTATTTAAACGTCTATGTGGGCATTGTCTGTTCTTGCTCAGATGTTCTTGAGACTCTTTAAATGTTCAAATTGTTTTCATTGGATACAATTTGTCACATGATTGACATAGGCCAGGCACCACAATATTTTGAAATCAGGATTTAAAAGTTTGTTTGACTCTTTTGGAATTAATTCACTTTATATGAAGACATTGTTGTTATGAAGCAGCGTTATGCAACAGAGAAGTTAAGTAATGACTGACAAGTCTGGCATTTCCTGTTTATATTTTTAAGGAATGGATTTAAATGTTTGATTTTTTGCATTTCACATTTTTTGACACATTTTATTGAGAAAAAGAAGCAAAAAGAAAAATTCAAAGGAATGGCAAAAAATGACAGGGATAAGTCCTACTTATCCGACTATCCAGCATCTGAATATCAGGTCCATTGTTTCTCAGAAAGTACAATTAAATAAAAGATGTGTGCAAGGTGGGACGTGCATACTAAACTCCTATCCTGAGAACCTAGAGAATGTTTGCTCCATTGTCTAAAAAAAAACCTGGTTAAAGGCTGTAAAACCTCACAGTTGAGATTGCAGGATCTACAAGAATGAATGAAATAAATGTGCATATCCTGGCTATTTGATGTGTGTAAATTTATTTCATACAGAGTCATTATGGCTGCTGTGACAGATTAGCTATGTGGTCAGTAGGACAGATTTGGGAACCATTGCTACAAAGGATCTGTATGCACTACACCTTTTTTCAAAGCCAGCAATACGAAAATTATTTCAACTTTCCCCTGCATTTTATGTAACTTTTTTTTTCTTATTGTCTCTAGCTACCTTTGTCCCCATTGCTTAACTTAACCTTCCCCTGCTGAGAACTGCTCTAAAATGGTGAATGAGAACTGCTGACAGGCAGAAATATCACATGAGTAACTTACAAGAAACCGTTTCTGTTCTATATTTGAATACTTTAATGCGTTATATAATTTTATTTAATTCTAAGTATTCATATGATTGACATTTTTTATTTTGTATGAACGGTTTAAATTTTCAGCATATTTTGTTTTTATGAAATATTGTATTTTATGTTTTTTATGTATTTTATGTTTATTTTATTTTAAGTAAATATTGTAAACCAGTGTGAAGGTATATACCAACATCGGTGTAGAAAAATTAAGAAAGAAATAAATTAAGAAAGAAATAAACAAATCTGAACCAAAAGTTATGCCCTTCAAGGTTGAAGTTTGCAGATCAAATTTCTGGTGATCTGCCCCTTTGGATCACAGACTCCCAAAAGTCCCAGATCAAAGGGGAGGTTCTGGTTTATTTTCTTTGAAATGGTGCTCATCTCTGCGTATAACTATTAACGTGGATTGTTATATGATTCTTTCCATTGTGAAGCAAACAAACGGAAAAGATATGGCAAAAGTACTCAGTGCGTTTGGCTGCATTATGACCTACAGGAGCAGCGGAAGAAGGCGTGTAAAGTGAGACTTCCATGTGCCTTGTGTGTGCTCTCATAGTAATTACCATTGTGTTCACAAAAGGTTGCCACAGAGCAGCAGAAACATGCAGCAAGCCTTGTCATTACCTACCTGTCCTTATCTGTGATACATTCAAGAATGAAATTCCTGCCCAGCCACAAAGCGATAAGAGCCTTATTGCTAGTTAAGCATATTTCAGTGCAGCTCCAGGACAGACTTTTCAGTGGGATGGGTGTTCGTAGCAATACAGCTTGACTGAGAGCATTTATAGGATGGGCATGTTAAACAATACCAATAATATGAGAAAGCCCTGCATACCACCGATCTTGTGTGACTTTCGGATGGAAATTCAGTCTGTATTGTATACATTGCATTTCTTATTTTGAGTTCAATATCTACCTGCTTGACTAGAAAGGACTTGTGTCTTTTGTGGTATTGGAAAGCAAACAGATCAGCTCTGGTCTATAGCAATGCACAGTTATTTCCTAGAACTGAGGACACAGCATCAGAGAGCAACCCAGCCTCACTCACCTTCTTAACTGAAAGAGATAAGCGTATGCAGGAATCAGCGATTGCATACACCCTCAAGTGATTTTCCAGAACTAACTTTCATTTCTTATTAGATGCAAGAAACTTGGTGGGAAAATATATTGCCCTATTTGAGAGAGGATATTGTGACACAAGGGCCATTGTACAACTGAAGAAAGTATACATGAACATTTTGGTACCCTTTAGGCCTATAGTTTGGGGAAAGATAAAAGAGGGAACATACAAGTATGTCAAACGGTGCGATATTGAAAAGAGGATGTACACACATCCTGCAAGCTTCCTAAGTATGGTGGCTTGTTATTGTTTTTTTTTTAAGCAGGAATTGGCATTCTGATTGTGCCTTAAGCAAATAATGACATCCATGAATATGTTCTAAAAAGTCAACGAATGTAATATTTTGCTTCTTCTGATGCATACAGTATAAACTGCATGAAAACTATTTTTTTCTGAAGTCGGTTTGTTTTCTTCAAAACTGATGGGCCATGATACAGGTTCTGAGTATAGCATATAGCTTCATCTAATGATTAGAGCAGTGGGCTGGGAAGCCAGCGTTCACATCCTGCTTCTCTAACGCTTTGTGTGACCAAGTCACTTCACCCTCAAATGCCTCAGGTACCAACCTAGATTATAAGTTCTCTCTGGAGCAGGGACCTACCCATTGTTAGTGATGTGCATTCATTTTAAACAAATGCATTTTGGTGTAGATTTTAAAAACTTGCGCACATGTTATAAAATCGGAGGTCAGCGCGCGCAAGGGGGTGCACATTTGTGCAACCTGCGCACGCCGACGCCCACGGCCTTCTGCAGTTCCCTCCCTGTCCGCTCCAATTTAGGAGCGGCCTGGGAAGGAACTTCCCTACCCACTATACTAACCTTCCTACCCTTCCCCTACCCTTCCTGCCTCCTAGCCCTATCCAAACCTCCCCGCCCCCCCGAAATCCTTGTCTTACCATTTGCTCCTGCCTCGGGGCAGGAGCAAGTTGCACACGCCGGCACTCTGCCGGCACGTGATCCCCTGGCACAGCGGCAAATGGCTGCTGTGCCGGGAGCCTCTAGCCATGCCCTGTCCTGCCCCCAGATCGCCCTGACCCTTTCCCAAGGTCCCAGGACTTACACGCATTCCGGCGATTTACACACGTGGCCCTGCCTTTGAAAATTGGCCTGGCATGTGTAAACCCGGGATTTACGCGTGTAAGGTTTTGAAAATGTATCCCTTTATGTAATGAAAAAGTTTATTTTTCGTTGAACCAAAAATAGACATCTAAAAATTTTCAGATATTCTTGGTATGTACTTAAAAATAAACAGGGGCCTATTCCCTCCCCCCTCTCCACCACCTCCACCTTAACTGAGCCAGGGCCTTCCAGGGCCTCTTCACTCATACCCCTGCAAAAAAAAGCTAGCGTCTCCTATGTCCCTCTGTACCCCCACCACAAATAAGCCAGGATTGGGGCCTCCCCAGTTCCCTCTTACCTGTTCCATGGCAGCCTTTTATGAAGAAAGGGGCAGGAGCAATCTCCAATCACTCTTCTTCCCCTCAGCCCCCCCCCCCCCCCACACACACACACAAATGCCAGGGGTTCCCTGGGTCTACTATGTCCCCTACTACAAACAAGCTGGGACCTGGGCCTTCCCAGCCCCCACTTACCCCTTCTATGGGAGTCTTACATAAAAACATAAGATTTTCCATACTGGGTCAGACCAAAGATTCATCAAGCCCAGTATCCTGTTTCCAACAGTGGCCAATCCGGGTCACAGGTACCTGAAAGTATTCCAAAATGTACCAGACTGCCAAGGAACCAGGAATAGGACACAGGCACTCAGGAAGGACACACAGCGGAACCAGGAAGCAAGGATCAGGAACCAGGAATGCAGAAGCAATGCACTTCTCCAATGGCGTTGACTTATTGCAGAAGCATCTATGGAGAGTTGGAGAGGGCCCTTTAAAGAGAGGAGGTCCTGATGTCATCAGAGAGTGCAGCGGGGAATCTCCCAAAGTGGGCCCTTTAAATCTTAGAGAGACATGTGCACACTTAGGAAGATGTGAGAGGCACAGTCAGTGGTGTCCTGCTGTAGGCCGCATCGTGCCTAGAGAAGTGTGGCGGACAGCCGCATTGCAGATCCAGGAGCCTGGCCCGGCGTCAGGAGGGCAGGTGAGCGTGGCAGTCCACGGCCTTGCCATGAGGGCCACCGAGTGCAACATTTTTGTCCTGAAGGATGGAATACCCTTGAGACAGACACCCCATTTTGGGGTTTCACCAACAGACATTACATTTGCAGCATCTGTATGCCTCCATGTTCTATCACTGGTGGGAATGAGCTTTTAATTCCTGACTTTGTGCAGAGAGGATTTCAGTAGGCAGGGCAAACAATTATTAATTAGTTAATATATTGATGAACACAGTTTCATGTTGTATAAAAGATGCTGTCTCCATTGTGGATGGTGGCCATTATGCAATGTTGAAGGTGAAGATTGAGATGGGTAAAAACAATTGCAACCTATGTTCATAATGAAAAACTTCACCCACAATCAGTGTTTTTCTTTAGATGAGGTTTATTGGATCATGTTCCAAGATCAGATGAAAGCATTCTGAAAATCTTGGGATATCAATAAATACCTACATTTTTTCACTTTGCTTTTGGTCTTGAATTATGATGCAATAAACTCGACCCAGCAGGCAATACCTGGATTATGGATGGATTTTTGGATTGTGGACTTACATTTTTTTGTAGAGAATGGATGAAAAATCTATCTTTCAATATAAGCTTTGCTATTATCAGAATTAATATAGTCCTCTTAGTGAATACCAATTACTGAAAATATTTCCTTAATCATTTAACATTAGACATCATTAAAATCAATATTTATTATTATGCATAACTTTCTGGTAAATATATTTATTTACATCAAAAACAAAATTATAATCTGTTTTTTACTGAGCCAGATCATTCATTTTTATGTATTTATTTATTGATTGATTGTTGATTTGAAATGTATAGATCACCTATCAACATTCCTAGGCAGCTTACATATTGCCATTTATAATTTAAAACTATACAAACACACAGGCCGATTCAGTAAAGTCCGCTGGAGAGCGGACGAATGCCTGCTCTCCCAGCGCGTGCACAGGCCACTTGCCTATGCGTGCGATCCTCTATTTAAATGAGGCCCAGTGGTAGAAACGGGCAAAAGGAGGCGCTAGGGACACTAGCGCATCCCTAGCGCCTCCTTTTAGCCCGGAGCGGCGGCTGTCAGTGGGTTTGACAGCCGACGCTCAATTTTGCCGGCGTTGGTTCTCGAGCCTGCTAACAGCGGCGGGCTCGGAAACCGACACCGGCAAAATTGAGCATCCGGTTTTCGACCCGACAGCCGCTGGCCGATTTAAAATTTTTTTTTTCTTTTTTTTTCTTTTTACTTTTTTTACCCTTCGGGATCTCCGACTTAATATCGCCATGATATTAAGTCGGAGGGTGCACAGAAAAGCAGTTTTTACTGCTTTTATGGGCACTTTCCCGGTGCCGGCAGAAACTAGCGTCTACCTTTGGGTAGGCGCTAATTTCTTAAAGTAAAATGTGCGGCTTGGCTGCAAATTTTACTTTCTGTATCGCGCGGGGAATACCTAATAGGGCCATCAAGTTCTGCGGGTTGGACACGTGTTTTCCGCCCCTTACTGAATAAGGGGTAAGGGAAAACGCGCGTCCAATGGCAGGTTAACAATGCGCTCCGTCGGAGCGCACTGTACTGTATCGGCCTGATAGTAAGAGTAAATTAAGTACAGCATAGAAAAATAAAAACATGCTGACGTAGATTTTAAAAATATACGCGCGTGCGCGTACTTTTGTTCGCGCACTAGGCGCGAACAAAAGTACGCTGGATTTTATAAGATACGCGTGTAGCCGCGCATATCTTATAAAATATGGGGTCAGCGCGCGCAAGGGGGTGCACATTTGTGCAACTTGCGTGCGTCGAGCCCTGCGCACGCTGCCCGTTCCCTCCGAGGCCGCTCTGAAATCGGAGCGGCCTCGGAGGGAACTTTTTTTCTACCCCCCGCACATTCCCTTCCCTTCCCCTACCTAACCCACCCCCTGGCCCTATCTAGACCCCCCCCCCTACCTTTATCGGAGAAGTTACTACTGCCTCCAGGCAGTAGTAACTTAAGAGCGCCGGCGCGGCAGGCCCCGACACAGGCCGCTGTGTCGGGGCACTCTGCCACGCCCCGGACCGCCCACACGCCCCCGGACACGCCCCGATCCCTAACCGTGCCCCCTGGCCACGCCCCCGACTGCCCCTTTTTGCAAGCCCCGGGACTTACGTGTGTCCCGGGGCTTGCGCGCGCTGCCGAACCTATGCAAAATAGGCTCGGCGCGCGCAGGGGGGGTTTGGGGTAGGTTTTCGGGGGGTTCGCGCGTATCTTACGCGCGTACCCCTTTGAAAATCTACCCCATAGTAAATTAACAACAAAACTGAGTAAAAATCAATTCAAATAAAATAAGACAAAAACAATTGAAAACTGCTGTAATCCTGAAGCATGGGCATATAACCATAAAATCACAAAGGCAAAGCTCATAATTAAGCCATTTATCATGGCTCTATACTAGTAAAAAATAATGTATGTTGATACACCAGGGTAGGATATATGATAAGTTCCTCCTCCCCTTTGCGCATTCATATTTGTCTTTCAATGAAGGAAAACTCCACCCCCTTGGCTTGGGCTTCCCTTTCAACATTCTAGAAGTTGAGGATGTCATAAGTTCCTATATGGCAGATTTCTGGGAGAAGCTAGTCTAATACTGTGAGAGAGGGGACTGGAAAATCAACAAGTCATTGTATGTGCCTCTAACAAGGTGAATCCTATAAGAACACTGGGATGTTAGAATATGATTATATATTGCTAGTAGGCAACTACAATCCTGGAGTGCCATAAATAGGTCTGGTTTTCAGATTATGCATGAGACTTGGGCACAGTGTCCATAGTGCTCAGTGGTGCACAGGCACCACCAACTTTAAAACAGAGTGTGCCATGCACCACTAACTGCGAGAGGAAGAGGCTGCGAGGCCACCAGTGGATCCTATCTTGCCGGTAGTCAAGAAGAGAAGCAAGACTGGGAGGCTACCAGTGGACCCCTTCTCACCAGCAACTGAAGGAAGAAGAGGCCCAGGAGGCCATTGGTAGCTGAAAAAAGAAGAGGCTTGGGAAGCCACTAGTGGCCAAGAAGAAGAAGAAGCCTGTTCTCTCGCTTCTCTGTGTTCTGGCCTTCAAACCATGTGTGGCCAGTATGTTCTCTATGCTAATCTTTTGCATCATAAGATTAGCATAAAGGAAGTACTAGCCCTCCGAGTTTTGAAAAGCACAAGGCAGTAGGAGCAGCAGGAGAATGGGTTCCTGTTACGTTCTGTGTGCCTTGAACTAGAAGTGGGCCCTTGGGTCGTGGCAAGTGAAGACTCTGCCCACACAGAGGAGCCCTGTGGGCCCTTACCACAACAGGCAAGGTCTCAGCAGTGATGGACAACAGAGGAAATAACTTTATTATACAGCCGATGAGGATCCAAGGAGCGGATCAATAGCATCAGTACCCGAGAGGGTGACCTGCAGCTGGTTGGTCCGAGTAGAATCCCCAGCGTGGAGTGGTCTGATGAATACCTTCTCTAGGCGTAGCTTGTGCTGGTAACTCCGGTAATGGTCTGCAGCGCGGGGTAGGCCAGAAGCCCATGGAAAGCTGCACAGGACTGGAGGACTCCGGTAGTGACCCGCAGGCGTGATAACCCGGGGATCCGTGCCACAAAGGTAGACGAGCAGGTTCTGTACTCACGCCAGTATTGTGGAAGTAGATGGAGGATCAGGCACCGAGGAGGTCTGAACAAGAACAACAAGGGTCATCCGAGGACGATGCTGGAACTCACTGGAACAGAGAAGCAGAAAGTAATGGCTCTCAGAGGAGTGGATAGCCCTGAGTGTGGCAAGGCCCCCGAGGAGCGGGTACCTAAGTCATCCAGTAGGATAGCGAGATGGAGTTCCAGGGTGGAGGAAATAGCAGGACCGAAATCCTTGCTAACTCATAGTGCAAGAAGTCAGCTGATCTTAAGTATGGTAAGCGGATGACGTCATGCGGTGGGGATGTCTGGAAGGTTCCCGCCATGACACGTTCAAGAAGGGGGCAGGCATGCGCGTGCCTTAGGTAACCCCGGATGTAAGATGGCTGCCGGGAATGCCCACGCCATCCCGGGTACATCATGAGGGACGGTGTGTGGAAACAGAGGCTGCCATTCTCCCCAGACTTGGAACTGCATAGAGAAAAGAGGTGAGCAGCAAAGATCGCAGCCGCCTGCGACTGACGGGCGTAACAGTTCCTTCCTCTTCTCGGCCACAGGCGGGACTAGTCTGCCAGCGGCCTTCCGGACCCAATGGAAAGACTGCCTATGTTTTCTCTTTGTGTATGTGAGAAAATGGTAGCCTCCCTGGGTGTGTGTGTGAATGAGAGAGAAAAATAAGTACCTGGGGGTGGGGGTGTGTGCAGTGTGAATGGTATCCTAACTGATGATATGTGTGTGTGAATGGGAGCCAGGGGCGGATTGGCCTATCAGGGGATTGGGCATCCCCCGGTGGGCCGGTCGCTCTAGTCACGTGGTCTGCTGAGCGTGGCTGTGACAGAGCCGCCCTCGGCAGACCATGTGGTATCTCCTGGGCCGGCCAGGGTGGCGAATCCCCAGGCCAGTCATCATCGGGAATCCGCCCCTGATGGGAGCCTGCCTGGATGTGTGTGTGTGTGTGTGTGTGTGTGAATGGGGGCCTGCTTGAGTGGGATGTGAATGAGAGCCTGCCGGAATATATGTGTGAGTGAGAGAGAGAGATGCATGTGGGAGTGAGATCTTGTGTGTGGGTGTGAGGGAGTGTATGGGTGTGTGGGAGTAAGATCCTGCATGTGAGAATGAGAGCCTGTGCAGGTGTATGAATGTATGTGAGAGAGAGCATGTAAGAGCCTGTGTGTTTGTGTGGCAATATCAACCTGTGTGAGAGAGAATGTGTGTGTCTGGGGGGAGGGAATGGGAGCCTGCATGTGAGAAAGCATGTGAGAGTGAACGCCTGTGTGTGTGTGTCTGTGTCTGTGTGAGAAAGTGGCAGTCTGCATGTGAGAGTGAGAGTCTGTGTGTGTATATGCATGTGAGAGCCTGTGTGTGTGAGAGAGCATGTAAGAGTGAGAGCCTGTGTGTGTCTGAGGGGGAATGGGAGCATGTGTGTGACTCAGTATGTGTGAGAGAGAGAGCCTGTGTATATGTGTGTGCGTGTGCATGAGAGTCTGTGTGTGAATGAGAGCATGTAAGAATGAGAGCTTGTGTGTGTGTATGAATGGGAACTTGCGTGTGAGAGATAGCATGTGTGAGAGAGTATATAAGAGTGGGAGCCTGTGTGAGAGAAAGCTTGTGATTGAGAGCGCACATGTGAGAAAGAGCCAGTGTGTGTCTATGGAGGAAGAAAAGAAGTCAGGAAGAGAGAGAAGAAACAGAAAGAATAAAAGAGGCCTTGAAAAAGGAATAAGGAAAAGATAGACATGGGGAAAAAAGAGACTGGGACCAACCAATTAGAAAAATAAGATCAGACAACAAAGATAATAAAAAATTTTGTCTTTTTTCAATTGGAATATGCCATCTTTGGGAATGTGCATTTCTTATATATTTGTATTTTGCTTTTTCTTCAGTATTCCAGAGGTCACAGAGTCTGGTTTCTCTGGCTTTCCATTTCAGTTTTGCCTGCATTTTTCTTTCTAATTTGTAGTTCCTGTTGCGGTCTCCACCGCTTCCCCTCTATCTGCTGTGCTTGGTGCTCACCTCCAATGGGGGGTACGCCGCTCCCGCGGCTCAGCTAGGCCTCCAGGGCGTCCGCCATTGCCAGATCATCTCGCTGCTGCCACACGCGCGCGCGCAAGGACACGCATTATGGACGCACGGCCGCTGGAAGTCTGGCCCCGCCTGGGTTAACGACGCCACGCCCCAAGCCTGATTTACCCGGCGTTCGCCTGCCTTCTCATTGCCTTGCAACGAGGGTCGCTACTGTTAGTAGTTCTTAGTTGCGCTTCTGCTGTTCTGCATTCCGGTTGACCTCAGCTTGTTCCTGACTCCGCTCCTGCCTGCCGCCTGCCATTGACCTCCGCTTGTTCCTGACTCCGCTTCTGCCTGCCACCTGCCATTGACCTCCGCTTGTTCCTGACTCCGCTTCTGCCTGCCGCCTGCCATTGACCTCCGCTTGTTCCTGACTCCGCTCCTGCCTGCCGCCTGCCATTGACCTCAGCTTGTGCCCGACTTCGCTCCTGCTTGCCGCCAGCCTCCGACCTGTGCCTGTTCCTGAGACTGCTTCTACCGACTGCCAGCCTGACTTGGGTTCGTCTCCGTTCCTACTCACCACCCGTTCCAGCTCTATTGCACGCTACAGACTCCAGTCCTGCCTTCTGCTGGTCACAGTCCACAATACGCTACAGACTCTGTTCCTGTTATCTATCTGCTCCGCTCCACGGCATACTACAGACCCCGGGCCTGCTCACAGACTGCTTCTATTCAGCAAGCCAGGGACTCTATCTGACCGCCCCGCTCTCGCCGGGCCTTCCTGCTCCCTGTTTACTGGATTCTGTGATTGCTCATTGCCCAGGCCTTCATTCTATAGAGACTGTACTGTGCTCCTAAGTCCCAAGGTTCTAAGACCCTACGGGCTCCTCCTGGGGGGTTCCTGGTTCCCGGGTGAAGACCTTTGCCTGTGGCTCCGCCTCCCGACCTACTCTGCCTTCAGGGTAGTTCGGCTCAAGGGTTCACACCTGGACTGCAGCTTCCCAGACTGCAACAGTTCCTTATTCTGTATTAGGTAAGGGTCTGTCTGTGATGCGCATGTGTGACAAAGGTGCAGTATTTTGACTAGCGTGTAGTTTCTCTGTAGGGATTTGTAATAGTCTGGCTTGTTCTGTTCACCCAGTAAGTGGTGTATTAGTGTTCTAGGGCCTGTGTGCGTGAGAGTGAAGGATGCCTGGGGGAAAACCAAAAGCATATAGATTCAGCTATATGTGAGAACTCTTCATGACAGATATCTAACAGCCTTCATAAATTGCCACAGAGTGCTTGATGGCTTATGCGCCACCTGGAGCTCCCTGATGAAGGAGTAACCAACTCTGAAAAACTGCCGTGTCGGAGGAAGAACTTCGGGACTGCACATACAACCCATTATGTTGTGCTGACAGGGAGAGTGGACTGCATTCTAGGGCACCTGGCAGCAGCAAATGTTCTGATGCACCACCAATTTCAGCAGTCACTCTATGCCTTTGCATGAGATATAGTTGCATACAATGGAGGCAGTGAATGTAAATATACCTCATACATGTTCGCTATGGATATCATAAGAACATAAGAATCGCCTTACTGGGACAGACTGAGGATCCTTAAAGCAAGGTATCCTGTTCCAACAGTGACCAATCCAGGTCACAAGTAACTGGCAGGATCCCAAACAGGAAATAGATCCCATGCTGCCCATGCCCAGGGATAAGTTTTGGCTTTTCCCAAGCCTATCTGGTTAATAACAATTTATGAATTTCTCCTCCAAGAACTTGCCCAAAGCTTTTTTAAACCTGGCTATGCTAGCTGCCTTTACCACATCCTCCAGCCATGTATTCCAGATGTGCATTGAGTGAAAAATAATTTTCTCTGATTTGTTTTGAATGTGATATTATTTAACTTCATGAAGGGTCTCCTAGTTTTTGTATTATCTGACAGCGTAAATACCCAATTCATATTTACCCATTCTATTCCACTCGTAATTTTTTTATATACCTCTATCTTATCCCCGCTCAGCTGTCTCTTTTCCAAGCTAAACAGTGCTAACCTCTTTAGCCTTTCCTCATAGAGGAGCTGTTCTATCCCCTTTATCACAGTGGCTGCCCTTCTCTGTATCTTTTCCAGTTATGTTATATCTTTCTTGAGATGAAGCGACCAGAATTGCACACAGTACTCTAAGTGCAGTCTCACCATGGAGCTACACAGAGGTATTATTACGTTCTCCATTTTATTCTCCATTCCTTTCCTAATAATTCAATACATTGTTTGCTTTTTTGACTGCTACCACACAGCGAGCTGAGGATTTCAAAGTATTCTCCACAATAACGCCCAGATCCTATTCCTAGGTTGTAATTCCTAATATGGAACCTAACATCGTGTAACTACAGTGTGGCTGTAAATTTCATCTGTCATTTGGATACCCAATCTTCTTGACTCACAAGGTCTTCCTGAAATTTCTTACAATACGCTTTTGATTTGACTATTCAGAATAATTTTGTGTCATCTGCAAATTTGATCATCTCATTCATTCCCTTTTCCAAATCATTCATTCACTTCGTAAATCATTCATAAATATATTAAAAAGCGCCAGTCCCAGTACAGATCCCAATACCTTTCTCCACTGAAAAAAACTCACCAGCTTTTTTAAAATTCAGCGTTATTTATTTAAGAATTTTTATATGCCGACATTCTTAGGTACATCATGCCGGCTTACATCCAACATTGTTAACAGTAAACGAAGAAAGTTACATGGAACAGGGCAGGGGCCTCCGGGGATCTATGGAAAGGATAGGCTTTACAAGAGATAAGACAGGCGCAGCATTAACAATAACGAGTTAACCAAAAATGCAATGATAAGGGTAAATGAAAATTACATGGAGCAGGGCAGGGGACTAAGAGTATTAAAAGAGATAACGGGCTTACACAATATATGGGAGACGTGGCGAATTTAACAATAATGAGTTAAGCAATAATGCAAAGTTATATGGAACTGGGCAGGGGCCTCAGGGGATCTACGGCACCGATAGACTATACAAGGTATAAGATAAATGCAGCATTAACAATAACGAGTTAACCAAAAATGCAAAGTTAAGGGTAAACGAAAATTACATGGAACGGAGTTACGGGTGTAAGCCTTGGCCCCGCCCTGGAATATCCATGCCCTGCTCCTTTTCCGTCCCTTGCCCCCCTTTGCCCCCCTTATTCTTGATGCGTACACCAGTATCAATGTGTGTACTTTGTGGCTTCTTAAAATTCGCATTGCTTGCACACAACCTGCATATATGCATATGTGGCCATTTTTGCACAAGGAGCGCTTTTAAAATCTATCTCAAAGGTTTTAATCTGTTGTGAACGGTATTTTTCATGTGCCCATGGGCCTCAGCCCGACCCAGACCTTCCAGGCCGAGCCAAGGGTTGACGGTGGCTCCGCGTGGCTGAACAATCGTGCCCTCGGCCAGGCCGGCAAGCTCCCATGGCCAACATCCAAGGATGATGGAAGGTGAATGGTCCTTCGACCATTCCGGGCCCTTTCGGACCTGCTGCGAGCAGCATGGAGCAGCAGGCCTGGCCTGAGGTTGAGGGCAGATGGACCTTGACACGAAGACTTGGATTGATGCAACGGCATCACATGGCACGAAGACTCGGGGTTGATGTGACGGCATCACATGGCACGAAGACTCAGGGTTGATATGACGGCATCCATGGCGAAGACTTGGGTTGATGCGACAGCATCACATGGCACAAAGACTCTTGACATCCACATAGGCAACGCAAGGCATGGACATTGGCACTGTCTTCAGGGCGCTACTCAGGCCACCTGCGGGACTGAGTCGCGGACCACCCTGTCCCAGTACGTGCCCTACCCAGCCCCAAGAGGCTGGTTACGGACCACGACGGGAGTGGGACAGCACAGGAACACACAACCGCGACTTGACGGCTCAGGAGCACAGGACAACCGTCCACCAGCAGGCTAGTCCACTCAGGAGTACTGCATCTGATGGACTTCCGGCCTACCGGACCAGAAGGCTCGAGAGCGTAGAAGGTGAGGCGAAGGAAGGAACATCACGGAAGGCAGGAACAGCAGGACATAGGAGAACAAGACACCTGGACGAGGACCTCAGGCACGAAGACATGACATGGTAAGACAAGAAGACATCATGATGAGGAGCTCCATAAGACTAGAAGACCTTACATGGACTCTGGCAGGCCGGAGCCTCCAGAGCGAAGACTCCATGACGATGCAAGGCCAGGAACAACAGACGGAGCAGCCCTTTATAGGGCTGAAGCAGGAAACAGTCATCAAGGTGGGGCCAAGACACTTCCTGTGTCTGGCCCTTTAAATGAAGAAGGAAGACGCGGCCGCGCACCTAGAGAGAGTGAAGGAGCTGTGCAGGACCGCGGACAGCGGCCTGCACCAACGTAGTGCGTCAGAGGAAGCAGGGCTGGCCTGGGATGCAGGCCCGACATCGGCAGCAGCTCCAGCCGCTGCAGGAGGCCCCGGGGGCGGCTCCAGCCGCCACTCCAGCCCGGGGTTGCGGCCTTAGCGCCGCGAAGAGGAAATCAGCGTCGGGGGCGGTCCCAGCCCCAAAGAAGGCCGCGGCTCCGGCCGCGGAGCAGAAGAGGATCCAGGGCGGCCTCCGGGCCGCATGGGCAAGCCGACGGCGGAGTCCTGCCGCGTCGGTGAAGACAACATGGTGGTGAGTGTGACTGCTCACGGGGGGACCCGCGGGCAGCGCGATTCATGACATAATCAAACACTATCTTATTCTCTGTAGGTAATAACATTGCATCCTCCCTGCTTTAAAAAGAAATCTTCACTTACAATCTTAAATACTAATATGTAATATTCCTGTGTAGTATTCCTGTATTAACCTCTCCAGTTTGAAAAGCTGGCATTTCTATTGGCAAACATCTTGTTATCTTACCTGTTCCATCTTATTTGATATGCTTTATTCTGGCTTTGCTTGTAAAATGCAGAACATAAATATACTATTAATCTTATCTTTCCAATAGTCATTGGGTATATTCTCTAGGGATGTGCAGAGGGACGTCATACGTTGCATTCGTGATTCGGATTCGTCGGGGAGCAGATACGTTGCATTCGGCCCTATGGCGCCCCGATGCGTTAATACGGCGATTTCGATTCGTGTCCCAGCTAAAATTAAAATTAACTATGACCCCCCACCCTCCTGACCCCCCAAGACTTACCAAAACTCCCTGGTGGTCCAATGGGGAGTCCGGGAGCCATCCCCTGCACTCTCACACCCTCGGTGCCGGTTTCATCATGGCGCCGATAGCCTTTGTCACAGGGACTACCGGTGCCATTAGTCAGCCCCTGTCACATGGTCATCGGCGCCATCTTGTGCTCCTACCATGTGACAGGGGCTGACCAATGGCACCGGTAACCCCTGTGACATAGTATGGGCAAAGGCTATCGGCGCCATTTTGAGTACTGGCATCGGATGGCCGGAGTGCAGGAGGTTGCTCCGGGACCCCCGTTGGACCCCCAGGGACTTTTGGCCGGCTTGGGGGGGCCTCCTGACCCCCACAAGACTTGCCAAAAGTCCAGCGGGGGTCCGGGAGCGGGCCATGCCCCGGTCCCTCCTCCTACCTCGGGGCTGGCCTGGCCCGCACGGACACCTCTTTGGCTCGGTAGACCCAACCAGCATCCTGCCGTGGCTCTCCCTGTGTGAGGGAGATGCCGCCAACCTGACGCTCTTGGCCCCGCCCCCTAGGCATGCGCGCGCCCCGGGGGCTGGAGCCTTAAAAGTGCCAGTGCGAGAAATTCGAAGAGGATGCCCAAGATGACGTCAGGCTAGGACAACGCCTTGCAATGAGGTTCACGCAGTCCCCTGAGTTGCTAGTTGCTGTGTTAGATCTTGGATCATCTATTCTGTCTTCTGGCTTCTGACCTGGCTTCGTCTCTTGACTACATCTTCAGCTTCCACCCCTGGTTTTGGTTTTGACTTCTGACTTCTGACCCGGCTCCGTCCCACGACTCTGTTTCCAGCTTCCGCCCCTGGCTCTGGCTTTGGACCTCTGATTTCTGGCTTCTGACCCGGCTTCGTTCTTGGACTCCGACTTCAGCCTCTTCCACCACCTCAGGTATCCGGTATTTGCTGGCCCAGAAGATTATCCTAAGTCTCAGCAGCTCGGGCTTTCACAGGCTCCTCCCGGGGGAGCCGTGGGCTTCCGAGGGTGAAGATTCTTCCAGCCTCCTGGGCCCAGCCATCCTCATCATCCATCTCTTTGGCCGTTGCCCAGATCCTTGGTCGCATAGGGTCCCGCCTAAGTCCAAGCGGTCCTGGTTCCTACGGGCTTCTCCTGGGGGGACCTCAGACTTCCAGTGGTGAAGTCTTCTCCGGAGTCTCTTCAGCGCCGCCTCCCGGCTGTGACACTCCCTGTGGGTTCCCACAGGATAACACCTGCAGTCTCAGCCGGCCCAAGGGTCCACGACCATAACAAATTACCCGAGTAAATTGCCAAATATACGTGTGTGTTTCTATTAAAATAGTAACATTTAATTTAATTTATTTATTTAATTCTTTTCTATACCGGTATTAGTGGTTACATCATACCAGTTTACATCTGAACTGAAGGTAGAAAGTACATCAAACAGGGACAGGGGGTGGGACTACAAGGAACAGGAGAGAAGGGTAGCCGGAAACTGGCAAACAAGAAGTCAGAATAAAGAAATAACATGTTAAACAATGTAACATAACTTAACAAATAAGTTCAAGTAACGTACTGATGCAGCAGGGTGTTAAGGCACAGGGGATCTAATCTGGGTAAGCCTGTTTGAAAAGCTAGGTCTTTAACTTATTTTTGAATTTGATGGTGCAAGGCTCAAATCGGAGGTTTGTGGGTAGTGAGTTCCAGCGGGTGGGACCGGCAATGGAGAAGGCTCAGTCCCTCGTGGAGGTGAGGTGTGCCTTCTTGAGGGATGGGATATGGAGGGTTCCTGCTTTTATGCACATAATTGTTGGCCTCATCCCCAATCACCCCTTTTTTATGCATGTATATCTGCACGCAAACCCTAAAGTGTACACGTACTTTCAATATTTATAAGGTAGCTATTATGCAAGTACAAGGCTACTTACATGTGGATATGCAAATGTTTATATTTGTAAGTCTCAAAACATTTACCCCTTAGATTTTGAGTGAATTAAACTATGCTTAATTCAAAACTGCTCTTCCTGGAGAAAATTCAATGAAGATCGCACATCATCAAAGGCATATTTTATAAGGAAATGGAACTTTTTCTTAGCACAAGTTGTTTCTCACATGTCACAGCAGAGCAGCTCTGGTGGACTACACCAGCAGCAGGAACATAAACGTGGAGGGACGGCTCCGTGGCAATGTGCTACAGGCATGCAGAACGAACGTTGGCAAACACTGGAGATTTTTGTGTGGCGGCTGACTGTGGAGTATTAATGCAAAGCCATGTCGTCCAAACTGAATAAAAGTAGCTTTTGTTCCCAGAGCAATTAGGACATTCCAGTGGAGCCATCAGGCAGGGCAGAGCACAGTGGTGCCCTCCTTCTATAATAGTCCCTGTCAAAGCGTTCCAACAGAAAATCCTGGCTTTGTGGGAGTACAGGCTGCAAAAAAAAAAATGTACTTCCACGCCTGGATGTTCTGGATACTTCTGAGGCTGGCAAAGCTATCTGGAGAATTTACAGTCTTCTGTTTCAATATTTCAGAATCTTTTTTGTGTCATATGGGAAAGCATTGTCGGTGTAGCGAATCCCATTTCCTGCACTGTGCCCTTTTTGTGCTTAAAGAGGATGATTTTTTTTTTTAATGAATGCAAAGGACATAAAGGGTGCAGTTTTCTTCTCAGAGACATAAGACCTTAAAGGAGGAGACCCCAAACTTTTTAAGGGAAAGGACACTATGAGGGCTGAAGTGGAGCTCTTTCCCTTCCTCCATCTTGGATTCTGAGTTCGCTGAGTGGGTTGGGGAGCACGTCTGTCACGCCTGATGACTTTCTCACCCTCCCACCTCCCTTCCCTGTCTTTCATCCCTCTCACCCTTCAATCTTCCCTCACCCTCTCATCTCTCATCTTCCTTTCCTCACTCCTTTCCCATGCTTCCTTCCCTTCCCTCACATTTCCCTTCCCTCTCCACTCATCTCCCTCTTATTCCCTTAGGGGCCGATTTTAAATCCTACGCGTGTGGGGTACATTTGTGCGCGCAATCCAACGCGCACAAATGTACACCCAATTTTATAACATGCGCGCGCTGCCACGCGCATGTTATAAAATCCGGGGTTGGCGCGCGCAAGGGGGTGCACACTTGTGCACCTTGCGCGCGCCGAGCCCAAGAGGAGCCCCGATGGCTTTCCCTGTTCCCTCCAAGGCCGCTCCGAAATCGAGGCTTCAAAGATGATGGATGAAAGAAGGAGGGCAAAGGAAAAAAAGGGAATTATCCAACGCAGATTATTATCCAGATGGGAGATTTAATTCTCTCAGTTTGGCCAAGATCCAAACATTTTCATGTCCCCATATTGTGCAGATTCTCAGTCTCAGCCAAAAAGCCAAGAGACATTCTCCACTTATGACTCAAACCTTACAGTGGACTTATTTTGAAAATCCAAAACTACGTGCGTTGTTGCCTTCTCCATCTGAACCCCGCCTCCAAGAAATCCTCCAAAAATGCAGGCAAAATTATTAGGGATGTGAATCGTTTTAGGACGATTAAAATTATCGTCCGATAATTTTAATATCGTCTTAAACCGTTATGGAACACAATACAATACAGATTCTAACGATTTATCGTTATAAATCGTTAGAATCGTGAGCCGGCACACTAAAACCCCCTAAAACCCACCCCCGACCCTTTAAATTAAATCCCCCACCCTCCCGAACCCCCCCCCAAATAACTTAAATAACCTGCGGGTCCAGCGGCGGTCCGGAACGGCAGCGGTCCGGAACGGGCTCCTGCTCCTGAATCTTGTCGTCTTCAGCCGGCGCCATTTTCCAAAATGGCGCCGAAAAATGGCGGTGGCCATAGACGAAAAAGATTGGACGGCAGGAGGTCCTTCCGGACCCCCGCTGGACTTTTGGCAAGTCTCGTGGGGGTCAGGAGGCCCCCCACAAGCTGGCCAAAAGTTCCTGGAGGTCCAGCGGGGGTCAGGGAGCGATTTCCCACCGCGAATCGTTTTCGTACGGAAAATGGCGCCGGCAGGAGATCGACTGCAGGAGGTCGTTCAGCGAGGGTTCCGGCGCCTCGCTGAACGACCTCCTGCAGTCGATCTCCTGCCGGCGCCATTTTCCGTACGAAAACGATTCGCGGCGGGAAATCGCTCCCTGACCCCCGCTGGACCTCCAGGAACTTTTGGCCAGCTTGTGGGGGGCCTCCTGACCCCCACGAGACTTGCCAAAAGTCCAGCGGGGGTCCGGAAGGACCTCCTGCCGTCCAATCTTTTTCGTCTATGGCCGCCGCCATTTTTCGGCGCCATTTTGGAAAATGGCGCCGGCTGAAGACGACAAGATTCAGGAGCAGGAGCCCGTTCCGGACCGCTGCCGTTCCGGACCGCCGCTGGACCCGCAGGTTATTTAAGTTATTTGGGGGGGGGGGTTCGGGAGGGTGGGGGATTTAATTTAAAGGGTCGGGGGTGGGTTTTAGGGGGTTTTAATGTGCCGGTTTTTCGATTTTTCGATTTTTAACGATTTTTCACGATATTTTACCCCCCCAAACGGCAACAATACGATTCCCTCCCCCTCCCAGCCGAAATCGATCGTTAAGACGATCGAGGACACGATTCACATCCCTAAAAATTATGTGCATTGTACACAAATGAACACAGCTTTACTTGCATTGAAGAGGGCAGTTTTCAAAGAGCACATTTCAACAGATTAAATTCTGTTATGTACAGGTAAATGACTGGGAAAATTGTCCTCTAAAAGACATATGTACACTGTCTATACCAAACTATATTTCAGAAATAAATTTATTTAATTTATTGATTGAATTTTATACCATCTCCCTGGTCAAAAACTTGCCAAGGTGATGTACATCAAAATAAATTGCAATAATACAGTAATAAACATCACCAAAAAGTAACATGCACCCTGTATTGATTTACAAGTTCTACTATTATATTTTGCACTGCACCCCTGGGAGCTTCCATGTTCAAAATAGGGGTCAGAAGTAGAATGTCATAGATCCTTATTAGCTATGATGTCATAAATGCCATGAACCAATCAGATACCAATCAGATATGACGTGATACTGTTGCTCATATGGATGCTTCTGAAAAGTTGCAGACGAAATGCCTAAAGAATTTCAATTACAGCAACTGAACAGCAATATTTAGATTGATACCAGGGTGTTTGCAACTTGGCATGTGCACTTTTGAATCATTATATTGTGCCAAGCAATTACATTTTTACTTTGTCATCTGACTGCAGATTAATTGTGGTTATTTATTTCACTGCTTGCATGACATTTTTGTGCTCTAAAGGCACGCCTTGTATTGAAGAACACAGTTATTTGCATGGAATCTTAGGGAATCTCTAACAATAAGTTTTTAAAGATAGATACAGTGGGCCAGCTGGGTGATAGAAGGTCCCCGATTTGATGCCTGAGGCAAGTTTTCCATTTCCTAGGACAGCAGGGTTGGGGATGCTGCACTGGCAGTTCCACAGCCCCTGGGGAGAGTGGAAGTGGAGTGGGGGGTTATGGGGAGGGAGCTGTGATCATAGTGGTTGATTTCAGGATCCATGATTGCATGGCTCCAAAAGGAACCCTGGACAGTGGCCCCTGGCCCAGGAGGATGATCAAACTCGGGTCCATTGTAATAAGCTGTGCTAAAGCTGCTGCGGGTATTTGCTCATTTTCCCCATGCTAACCTTACACATATATGAAATATGTTCAGCATGGGAAAAACGAGCACATAAACCTGCTTTAAAAACCTGTAGACGGTTTTGCATGAGTGCATGCAAATGGCATGCAAAGGAGGCAATTAACTATTAACGGGCAATGCAGGGAGCCATGCATTGGTTAATGTGGGATTTTGCATGCAGGCTTTTTAGGGCCTGGGTCAGGGCAAGGGTTAAGTCAAAGCATGTGTCTGGAGGCCAGTTTAGTTTAGTCCATTGCTAGCATTAGTGTGGTTGTGTGTCTGTGAGCTCTCGGGTAATCATGGATTACCTTCACTTTTTCCGGATGCTATGGTACATTTTGCAGGTTAGCTAAAGAAATCTCTCTGCATTTCCCCATGCTCATCGGCATCCGTCGGTACAGCTGCCACACGATCGGAGACGGAACATGAAGAGGTTAGACAATGCTCTACCCGCCTTTAATCCCACTGCAGGACCACTAACTTCTTCACTGTTTTATGAAAGGGGGAAGGCTTTTGCCCCGAGAATCATTTGTGAGTCACCACATTAATGTGGGTTTAAGCATGGCTTTCTTCGCGTTCTAATACATAGGGCCTTGATCACGTGCGTTTGACTTTTGCGTGGATTTACTGAGCATTTTTCATTTGCATATGCATCCTTTATTATGTCCCGCAGAGGCACCTGCTTTTGTCACACGCACTAAAAAAAAAAAAAATACTTGCAGACAACTAGCGCTGATTTCACCGCGGGTCTTATTACATCGGCCGTGTATTGGGAGTGGAGAGGAGGGGGTTGGCAGAGATATAAAATAGAAAAAAATCTCTGTGTAGTTGTGAATGAAGGCAAAAAGCTTATTCTCAGTCCATGGGGAGGGACTCATCTAGCACTGTTGATGCTCGGCATGGCCCTTGCTATGGCAAATTTCACAGAACAGACTGGGACAATTTACATCCAATCATGTTTAAACATGTTCACTCAGAAGGGATATATCCACAAGCCAATGATTTTGATGGTCATCATAAGGATAATAAAAAAAATGTGGAAAATATTATTCTTTGTCTCAA
Source organism: Rhinatrema bivittatum (assembly GCF_901001135.1). Classification (NCBI taxonomy): domain Eukaryota; kingdom Metazoa; phylum Chordata; class Amphibia; order Gymnophiona; family Rhinatrematidae; genus Rhinatrema; species Rhinatrema bivittatum. The sequence goes on from NC_042618.1 coordinate 322,180,974, forward strand.
TGTTTCCTTTTTAAGTGAAGGGTAGGAAGAGGTCAGTGTTAGGCACGTGATTCCATATCAAGGATTTAATAGGTTCATCCTTTCCATATCCTCTGGAGAAATGCTTGTACATCCTGTTAAAAATAAATTGATTTATTGTGAGATTTATACTTAAGGCCATGTTCTACAGTAAATCCTGGACCACATAGGGTACTGTGTATATGAAGTGCTCAGAAAGAGCACTTAGCAAGACATCTACTGCTGTAGTATTGTATAGGGCCTTATGTACAATAGGTGAAATAGAACTGTTATACCATCTTCATGGAGTAAATTGTTATCTGATTGCATCATAGCTGCTTTTTGTGAATTGTTTTTCATCCCTGGGCTATCCATATTTTACTAATGTAACTCCCCTCAAACTCGGGGGAGGAGACCACCTTTCCAGTCCTGCAGAGCAATGAATCGCTTACAGAAGGTTGAGGCATTGCTGATAGGAGGGTCAGTAGCAAGTGACTATTCTGTGGACCATGGACCGTGGAGAGAGAGAAGGTCCTCAAGTACCAAATAATACAATCAAAGGGTAAGAAAATATGACAGAAAGATATAGAAATAATACCAATTGTAATGAGTGCCACTGGCCTGATTAAAAAGAATTTCCAGGCACATCTAGACATGATACCAGCGTATATAATACTCTATGAACTCCAGAAGGAAGTTTGTTTTGGCGCAATGCAAGTATTAAGAAGGGCATTAGCAGTAAATTTGAAAGCCTGAGATCACACTCAACATACCATGATTTATGAGTGAGGGTCACTCATTTGGCGGCATTACCCCATGTAGGGGGGAATCTCAGGTTCCAGGGTATGGAGGCAGGGCTGACAAGAGGGTGTCACCGTCCACAACTGAAAAAATAAATGGTCCACTTCAGAATGTGTGCTCCAAACCTGAAAAATGTTTCCTTGAAAAAAAAAAAAAAGGCAACATTTCAGCAGATGCAAAAAAGACAAAAGTCCAGAAAATGTAACAGAATGAAGTTTACAGTTCTTTTTTGGAATCTCAGAATCACTTACTGCAAACATAGTTCTTAATCAACTTAAGTCTTCTTACTCATTGAGAGCACCTCATTTTCTGTTGTTTAGCCAAATGAGAAGTTATATATATATCCTTCTTGAAATTCCTCCAAGTACTCACAGGCTGGCAGGCTGGCCCAAGGCAAATCTTCCCACTTGCTTCTGGTGGTTGGACGTTCACAGTTAACCTTTACCACATGCAGAAGATCCTCCTCTTCCACGGATCCAAAAACTGGAACCCCAGGTTAGGCCACAGCTTCTTGATGCCCCTTCCTGGCCTCTAGCAAGACACACACAAATCAACCCATTACCCATTCTGTCACCAGACTACAACTCCCCACTGTATCCTGAATTCCTGCAACAAAACTCCTCTCAGTTCCTTGTGGAAAGCACCTTTATATTTCCTCTTTATCCTATCCCCTTTGAGGAAAGAAGCCTCCTGTCATCCCCACCTTAGTTCATACTTCCTGAACTCTCTACGAACCCTCCATTGCTGGAAAAATCCTAGTTGTACTGAATGGCAAAACTATATTCCGCTAGAAATTGTTGCAGCCCCGGTCGCCGCCTTAGCGACTGGGTCCTTACCTCCACCGGGGTTCTCTCCGCACTGCCGCGAGCCGCGGGATTCGGGGCCAGCCTGGCCGCATGGCAGCGGCGTCTCCACGAGGGAGACGCTGCCGACGCTGCCAAGGCCCGATCACGACTCTTCCCCCTGCAAGGAACGCGCACGCGCGAGGGCTGTCCTTTTACAGGTCCAGCACCCGGAAGTGCTGAACCGCCCTCTCCCTGACGTCAGCGCCGGCGGGGGATTTAAGTCTGCAGTGCTCCTTCCTGCTTTGCCTTGCAACGTGGTCGCTCCTGAGTGTTAGTTGCTGTTCCTGATCCTGCCTGCCAGTTTCAGCGTTCCTGTTCCTGTTCCTGTTCCTGTTCTTCGGACTTCTGCTGCCTACCTTGACCTCGGTACGTTTTCCACGCTTCTGACTTCTGCTGCCTGCCTTGACCCCAGTACGTTTCCACGCTTCTGACTTCTGCTGCCTGCCTAGACCTCGGTACGTTTCCACGCTTCTGACTTCTGCTGCCTGCCTTGACCCCGGTACGTTTCCACGCTTCTGACTTCTGCTGCCTGCCTTGACCTCGGTACGTCTCCACTCTTCTGTCTTCTGCTGCCTGCTTGACCTCGGTTCGTAGTTTCACCTAAGTCCCAGCGGTCCGGGTCCCTACGGGCTCCTCCTGGGGGGACCTCGGACTTCCAGGGCGAAGCCACCTAAGCCCTAGCGACCCGGGCGTCGACAGCTCCTCTGGGGGTGTCTCGGGTTTCCAGGTGAAGATCCTTCTTCGGCTGTGCGTGATCTGCCTCCCGACCGTCTCTCTTCGCCGGTCGGCCTAAGGATCCACTTCCGGGACGCAACAGAAATAGTGCAGGTACCCTTAGTAATGTTGATCAGTAAATGTCTGTTTTGGGGGACTGATGGTTTAGTGTGCAAGTTTACTTTTATTCTCCAAATCAAAATAAAACAGCTAGCCAAGTAGTTCCAGAGAAAACAGCATCAGGCACCTATAAGAATATATTCATGACATCTACAAGGGTGATGTAGTGAATGCTAAAGTGGGAATGGCTGATATCTATTTAAAGCCATGTTTGTTTCAAATGTAGAAATAAAGAGAATGGAAATCTGCTAGTGAACAAGTGCCACATTGTGTTGTATTACCCAGCAAGCAACACACAGGAAGTAGAAAACAGTGAAATATAGCAATCAGCCACAAGGTGGCATCAGTCTATAAATTAACATTAATATCATCTATTCTAATATGTATGGCAGATTAAGTCTCTTAGGAGGCTTTGAGTGTCAACCACTGCGAGTGTAAATGGGACTTTTCTGTGCATGCAGCTGCTCATCTCTGTTTGGCATCAGTGGGCTGTTGTTTCTCCTGGCAGTCATACTTGTCCCTAAACTTCCAACAGGTGTGTCTGCTTGCTCAGGGTTCTCATCAATACTGTTCCCCATCCCCACAGATCCTTCTACTCTCCATGCTTGGGCATTTACTTTTGCAGGAGGGATTGTTTGGGCTTTCCCTTGAACTATGTGTATGCTGTCCACGGCAGCCCTGTGAAGCTGCCTGTTCAGTCACTTGCAGATCCGCACAATTTGAGCAATGGAGAGTTCCTTCAACATCTAACAGATATGATCAGGTTGCAAACTTCTTCGTGCAAGAACCGAACCTCCAATGGTTCATTTGATCTCCCGGCAATGGTTTCATGCAAATTGGCTCACCAATATTTATCTCAGGCAAATCTCTAGCAGATCCATCATAGCTTGACTTAAAGACTTGCCTCTTGTATCACAGCCTTCCTGACACACCTTGTACTGGCAATATTGGCAAGGATGTCTAATTTCCTTGACAGCAGGTGCTGGACTGTTATCTATGCCTTCCACTGGTGCATTTTTCCAATGAATTATCAGCTTTCCATGGGACTTTGTCAACCCTTTTTGCCTTCTTGCATGAGTTATCTTCACAGTGGATTCAGCTTTGGCATTAGCTTGTGGATGCCTTGGTGATGCAGCGATATGCTCAAACTCCCAATCAATAGTAAACCATTTAACCTGCATGAAAATTGAAGGCCATTATCCAAAATCACTCGATCTGGTTGACCATAATGGGCAAACTGTATCTTTCAACACTTAAGTAATCGTTCTAAGCGCTAGTGTGGCATCATAACCAACTGACATTAGTTGCTATCTATTTTAAGATTCTAACAAAATATTTGCTTTATATGTTTTGTGGTGAATTTATGTACATTGTTTGTCTGTTATAATTGTATTCTATGTTGTTCTATGTCACACCTATTCTTCCAGCCTTGAGCTACAATGGAAGACAGTTTGCAACTTGTAAATAAATAAAACATAAAATAATGCATGTACTGTTATTTATTATTATTATTTATTCTGTTCAGTGTTTCTCAAAGATTTATTTTGAACCATAATGATACTACCAAATACACAACAGAGCCTCCATCCGACTTGAAATAAATAGAATGGATTAAAGAGATAGTTATTGACCTCTATTGGATATTACAAAGTCCTTATTGAAAGGCTCAAAATAAAAGCTTTCTGATTGTTCCAAATGAAAAAAAAAAACATGGAAGGACTGAGTCAATGGCAAATGCTGTGCGCTGCCCTGCCCTTTGGATAACCTAAATTCGATCTCAGGGCTGGGCTTCTGCGCCCTAGATCAGCTGGGACTGGGGATGCTGCGAAGGCAGTGTTTACAGCCCCTGGGGAAAGAAACTCCCAGTCATTGCACAATAGCAATATCTAGTGGCTGGATTTAGTGCCCATGGTTGCAGGGTTCCAGGTGGAGTTGCCAGTTCTGAGGGAAACCTGCCACCTCCCGTCACATGCACATTTTCTCCTATCCCCCACCCTACCTGAAAAAAAGAAAATGCTGTTTCATGACAGAAATAGACCAATTTATATTAAAATGGAATTCAGTCCACCTTTAATATGGCACATATTATAGTGCTTCCTAAACCCGGGAAAGACCCGACATGCACGACATCATACAGACCCATCTCGCTACTGAATTGCGACCTTAAGATATTAGCCAAGGTCCTGGCGGAAAGACTAAAGGTTCTTCTTCCTATTTTAATTTCATCCCACCAAACGGGTTTTGTGAAGGGCCGTAAACCAGCCTCGACTATAGTCAAAATTCTCACTGCCATGACTATTTGCCAAAGTCAGAATATCCCAGCCTTTGTCGTTGGTTTTGACTCAGAAAAAGCCTTCGACCGTGTAGCCTGGCCCTATCTTTTTTCCATTCTCTCTAGGTTCGGGTTGAGAGGCGAGTTTCTGCAATACCTATCTTTACTCTACATGACACCTACTTCTTATATGTTGGTTAACGGACACTTGTCGGAAGGCATTGCCATCCAAAGGGGAGTGCGCCAGGGTTGCCCTTTGTCCCCTCTGCTTTATATATTAGCTCTGGATCCCCTATTGCGGAAAATAGATAGTAGTTCACGGGTGAAGGGATTTGGAGGTCCCAATCACATCTTTAAAATCGCGGGATTTGCGGACGACCTACTGGTATATCTTATCCAACCTTCGATATCTTTGCCAACGGTTCTTGAGTTCTTAGACCACTATGGCTCCTTCGCGGGCCTGAAAATCAATTATGCCAAATCGGAGGCTTTAGATGTCATCGGTACATTACAGGTAAAATGGGGCACGGCTTTTCCTCTTAGATGGGCGGACACGGAGCTTAAATATCTGGGCCTGCGCATCCCATTAAAAGTTTCAAATCTTTATGCGGCAAATATACAACCGTTGATGGAGAATACCTTGACATCTTTCCAACGGTGGATGGGCCTACCTTTATCGTTAATAGAGATGTGAATCGTGTCCTCGATCGTCTTAACGATCGATTTCGGCTGGGAGGGGGAGGGAATCGTATTGTTGCCGTTTGGGGGTGTAAACTATCGTGAAAATCGTTAAAATCGTGAGCCGGCACACTAAAACCCCCTAAAACCCACCCCCGACCCTTTAAATTAAATCCCCTACCCTCCCGAACCCCCCCCCCCCAAATGCTTTAAATTACCTGGGGATCCAGCAGTGGTCCAGAACGGCGGCGGTCCGGAACGGCCCCCTCAATTGAATCCTGTTGTCTTCAGCCGGCGCCATTTTGCAAAATGGCCGCCGCAAAATGGCGGCGGCCATAGACCAAAACGATTCGACGCAGGAGGTCGTTCCGGACACCCGCTGGACTTTTGGCAAGTCTTGTGGGGTCAGGAGGCCCCCCCAAGCTGGCCAAAAGTTCCTGGGAGTCCAGCGGGGTTCCGGGAGCGATTTCTTGCCGCAAATCGTTTTCCGTACGGAAAATGGCGCCGGCAGGAGATCGACTGCAGGAGGTCATTCAGCGGCGGTCCGGAAGCCCCGCTGAACGACCTCCTGCAGTCGATCTCCTGCCGGCGCCATTTTCCGTACGGAAAACGATTTGCGGCAAGAAATCGCTCCCGGAACCCCACTGGACTCCCAGGAACTTTTGGCCAGCTTGGGGGGGCCTCCTGACCCCCACAAGACTTGCCAAAAGTCCAGCGGGGGTCCAGAACGACCTCCTGCGTCGAATCGTTTTGGTCTATCGCCGCCGCCATTTTGCGGCGGCCATTTTGCAAAATGGCGCCGGCTGAAGACAACAGGATTCAATTGAGGGGGCCGTTCCGGACCGCCGCCGTTCTGGACCACTGCTGGATCCCCAGGTAATTTAAAGCATTTGGGGGGGGGGTTCGGGAGGGTGGGGGATTTAATTTAAAGGGTCGGGGGTGGGTTTTAGGGGGTTTTAGTGTGCCGGTTTTCCTGCCCTCCCCCTTCCCCCGATTTACGATTTTTTAACGATAAATCGGGGGAATTGGTATTGTATCGTGGCCCTAACGATTTTTGATGATTTAAAATATATCGGACGATATTTTAAATCGTCAAAAAACGATTCACATCCCTAATCGTTAATGGGGAGAATACACCTATTTAAAATGATCCTAATACCCAAATGGCTTTATATTCTTCAATTAGCCCCGCTGTGGATCTCTAAAAGGGATCAAAGGACATTCTCACGGGCATTATCCGCTTTCCTTTGGCGAGGAAAGCGGGCACGGATCGATATGAAGACCCTGATGATCCCAGTAGAAAGGGGGGGACTGGGATGCCCACACTTGATGTATTACAACCTAGCTTGCTCCATACGACACATTAGGGACTGGCTGTATGCAACATCCCTGGTTACGCCCTATGAGTGCTTGTTGGAGTGGTACGGAGTCAAATCCTTGAATCCCCTAATATTAATCCCAACCCCACTGCTGCCCCATCACATCAAACCGCAGATCCTGCTGTGGACATGTAGGAAGGCCTGGCGGATGCTCTGCAAGATGGGGCATAAGTCTCCTCCCATTGACCAGTTCCTCACTATTAGGGGACACGATTTATTCCAACTGGGGAAATCCGGGGGTAGTTTCCAACGGTGGCATGGACAAGGGCTCATATATTTTTCGGACCTAATCGATGAACAAACAGGGACCCTACACTCTTTCCCAATCATCCAACAGCGATATAATCTACCAGAGTCTGATCTTTTTGCATATCTCCAAGCATCTCATTTCCTAAGGGCTAGGCTGCAACATCAGGAACCTACACCATCTAGCAAAACTTTGAGGGACTTAATTTACACGGGGAAACACACAAAACCATCAGTATCCTTTTTCTATAAAGAGATAGCGGAGTATGTAGATATCCACCCACTACACAATCTATACTCCCGTTGGCAGACATGGTCTTTATTTTCATTAACTTATGCTGACTTTGAAAAATGTTTTACTGATATGAAACTGATCACGGAGAATGTATGTTTGCAAGAGACACAGTACAGATTTCTTTGGATGAGCTATATCACTCCATCTCGCGCATACCAGATGAAGATCGCACACACACCAAAATGCCCAAAATGCGTATGCAGCGATGGGCACTATTTCCATTGTTTTTGGGAGTGTGGGGGGGGGGGGTTACGGGTTTCTGGAAGCGTATAAGTCGTTTTTGTTCTAACATCTTGGGGATGACCTTACCACCGAACCCAAACTTGTGGCTATTTGGGATGGCGGACTCGACTTACCCACATCTCACTATTTCAGCAAAATTATTTGTTATGCGGGCGGGTTTGGTGGGGAAACAAGTCATTTTAAAGAACTGGATACATACAGACATCCCTAACCATGAAGCTTGGTTTAGAAGGATGGTCCTCCTGTGCTCCATGGAGCACGCCCTTCTTACACAACATACCCCAAAGAGGTCTGTACAAATAAACTCTATCTGGGCAGGTTTTACAGCGTATATAGCTCCTAAGGTGAAGTTTTCGGCACATTCATGACTTTACAGGCACTTATGTACCGGGGCAGAGAAGACAAGAAATAGAGGACCTCCATTGCGAAATGGATTGCTATAGAACCATGAAAATGGAGAACCTGATATGGAAACCATGTTTTTCCCCCTGCTGCGTACTGGATTTTTCTCATCCCTCTTTCTGACCCTCTGGACTTTTTGATGCACTATGGGTGGGTTGGGGGGGGGGGGGAAGGGGGGAGGGGGGGGAGTTTTTTCTCTTGATACGCTGTTTGCGGAGATTAATCTTTGATGTTAAGTTTGAAAAACCCAATAAAGATATTTACAAAAAAAAAAAAAAATGGAATTCAGGTTTTTTACATGTACACAGCAGACCTCCACAATTATATCTTTACGGATGAACTACAATGTATGTAATATACAAATTCTGGTGTCATCTCAATAACAGTGACACAAACTCTTCACTACCAGGCACTTGGTGAAGTAACACAAAAACACACTCAGCACCTATGTCTCAAATCTTCCATACTATAACAGCACTCAAGCAGCACCAGGGCTCAATGAGCAACTGCCCTACCTATGAAAAGGCAGCACTGTAAACATGATACCAGGTGCTAGAACACCAATACATCTATTCGGAAAACACAACAAGCTGGACTGCTACACAGAAATCACTTACTGACTGAATCTGTCACTTCTGTCACGCATGCAGAATACAAACAGACTCTCACCAAACACAAAACAAGTGACTACAAATTAGAAATATGCAGATTAAAAACTGAAATGGAAACCCCAAGAAACTAGACTGTCTGTAGTGCAATGCTGGAGAAAGCAAAAGAAATTTATTTCCACTTATTCTAAGCAAAATACAAAGATACTAAAGAAGTACATTCACAAAGCTGATATATTCTCTCTGAAATTGGCATTTCTGGAATTGCCCTCAGCTGGTTTAAATCATTCCTCAGCAACAGACTCTATAAGGTCAAAATAGGCAAACATGAATCGAACCCCATTAACCTTACCAGTGGGGTCCCCCAAGGTTCCTCCCTCTCCCTAACACTCTTCAATGTCTACCTACTACCTCTGTGTCAACTCCTCGCAGAACTAGGTCTAATACACTACATCTATGTGGATGATGTACAAATACTCATCCCCATCACGGATTCCCTACCTAAAGCTCTCCAGACCTGGGACTCCTGTCTCACCTCCATCAACCTACTCCTAACCAACCTTAACCTCGCCCTAAACACTACAAAAACTGAGCTACTTCTCATCTCCCCAGCCCACCACAACCCCCTTCCCTCTAATCAACCATCTCCCTTTCCCCAGCACATCAGGGATTTAGGTGTTTTTCTCAACAGCCATCTTACCTTAAAAAAATTAATCAACAATACCACTAAAGATTGCTTCTATAAACTGCAGGTCCTTAAGAAACTCAGGCCCCTCCTCCATCTGCACGACTTCCGAACTGTTCTCCAAGCCACTTTATTCAGCAAGATAGACTACTGCAACACCCTACTTTTGGGCCTTCCCACAATATCCATCAAACCTCTCCAGATGCTGCAGAACACAGCAGCTAGAATCCTGACCAACTCCCGCAGAATAGATCACATTACTCCAATCTTCAGAGATCTCCATTGGCTCCCGATCTCCTCCAGAATACTTCACAAGACCCTTACAATTATCCACAAAACACTACACAACCTGAATATACATTGGCTCAATGACTCCCTCCAATATCACACCTCCATCAGACCTATAAAGGATCATTGACTATAAAGGATCATTGACTATACCCTCTTATAAACTCACTCTCTACTCCTCCACTAAAGATCGTGCCTTCTCTGTAGCGGGCCCTGCACTATGGAATTCAATGCCCCCAGAACTACGCCAAGAACACTGTACAGAAACCTTAAAAAAAAAAACTAAAAACTTGGCTGTTTAAACAAACCTATACATAATACCCCCTGCTACCCCCTCTGAATAAGCACTCACCACCCCCCCCCCATCCCGTCAAGGAAACCTTTACCCCAAATCTAGATATCTTTCAGTTAACTTTAGAATATAATAATTATGCAGAACCATGTAAATAGATCTTCTAAGCAACATGTACCCTAATCTACGACTATGGACCTTTTTCTCTTCCTCTATTTCCTTTCTTGTTCCTTCACCTCCCTGTTACCATGTAAACTTTATCCTTCCACTTTCAAAATTGTTTTATTTAATCCCGTTATCTATAAACCGATGTGATATGCAAATGAACATCGGTGTATAAAAAATTTTAAATAAATATTCCAATCAATACACTGAACATACAATTCTTTTTTCTAAATTTTGAGCCCAGCTATCAAAATTGTCCACTGTGACCAATTTGCATGCATAAGTAGACATGCAGAGATTTATGAAGCAGTATATAAACCATGTGGCGGGTGCTGCGCAATTTATAAAATATAACATATTTCTGCCCTAAAAGTAGGCACATATGTTGCAGTAAACATATTTCCAATTCCAGAAAACACTTAAGGACGGATTTTGAAAGGCCTGCGCGTATAAAACCGGGCCTTGCGCGTGCCACACGCATTTTAAAACGGGCCTGGCCACGCGCATAAACCCCGGTATGTGCACAAGTGCTGGGTCTCTCTGAAGGGGCGGGCCGGGACAGCGCCATTGTACACTGTCCCGATGACTCGCATGCTGGCAGCTGGCCGGCACCGCAACTTATTTCAGCTCCGGCCCTCAAGTAAGTTAAAAAACAACCAAACAAAAAGAATAGATCGGAAGGGTTTTGGGGGTGGGGAGGAGAGGAGAAGAGGGAGGGAATTTAGGTGGGGGAGTAGGGAAGTTCCCTCCCAGTCCGCTCGTTAATTGGACTTGGAGGGAAAGGGGGAAGGCCCGATTTTGTCGTCTCTTGTAATTTATTAAAATCTCCCCCCACCCGTGCGCACTGCCTGTGGTCCATGGATTTTATAACATGCGTGCGCTGGTGTGCGCATGTTATAAAATCTGCACGTCTATGTCTGCGCGCTGGGAACCGCATGCACATGGACGTGCGCACGCACCATTTAAAATCTACCCCTTAATTTCTTTACCTATTTTATAAATGTATGTGTGTATATTTTAGACATGTAAAATATATGTCTAATAACCATGATTTAAATGCAGAGGCAAGTGTTTTATAACATATGCGCATATAAAGTTCTGAACATATTTACTTGCGCATGTACTTGGACTCACAGTTTGTCAATACCTCCACCAATTCACTCAGTCCTTTTCAAGTTCACCTAGACCCCCACTACTTCACTCTGAACCCCAACTAGCTCACCTAAACCTTCCCACCCAAAAACTGTAGATAAAAGAGAAGTCCGGTTTCAATTGCAGGTGGGAAAATGTTCAGGCAAGTTTGTTAATTTTCAAAGGATAGCAGTATAATACAAAATCCTTCAACATGGATGTCTTTGGGTCCAATCCATCCTTTGATTGACACTTTTCATCGGTTAGTTCTAAAGGATGTACAGACATTAGAGCAGAAAGATGAGAAATTCAAAAATAATTTGGATAAAAAATCATGCTCCATTCTTCACTCCATGGCTAATAACTCAAAATATATCATAAAACCTGCAGACAAAGGTGGATCCATTGTCTTAGTGGGTAAAACAGATTACATTAAAGAAATTACATGACAAATTGAAGATAACACCACTTACCTTAAACTGTCTAAGAATCTATCAGATGACATACAGTAAACCATTAAACGATGCACTGATTTGGCAAAAGACAAAGGTTTCCTGATGCTTAAGGAATATAATTTTTTGAATCCAAAACATCCTAAAGTTCCAACCATATACATTTTACCTAAGGTACATAAAACTCTCCTGAATCCACCAGGAAGGCCCATCATTTCCTCAAATGAATCCATATTAGAACCATTATCCAAGTTTGTAGATTGCTTTTTTGAAAGATTTTGTGCCGTTGACTTCTTCCTACATTCGAGATACAAGTCAATTTTTGAAAATTATTGAGGAGATGCAAGAAAGTGCTAAGGATAAATGGATAGCCATGCTTGACATCAAATCGCTATCCACTTCCATACCTCAAGATGAAGCATTGAGAATTATAGGGTTGGATTTAGATAAAAGAATTAGAACACACAAAGTATCAAGCGATCTCATATTACAACTTGCCACGATAGCATTAACAAAAATTTTTTTTCACATTTCAGCACAAATATTGTCAGCAAATTTATGGGACGGCAATGGGGGCAACGATGGCCCCCACGATTGCAAACTTGTTTATGGCAGAATTTGAAATTGAGTGGATGCACCATTCGCCATTCTTTTCTAGAATTCATCTATACAAGATATTGATGATATTTTTATTCTTTGGAGTGGCAATGAAGCTGAGTTGTTATCATTCGAAAAATGGGTCAATTTACCATGACTTACAATTATGGAGAAATTTCTTTTTTAGATGTATTATTGAAGAAAACAGATTTGGGAGAAATAAACAACCAGTGGACCAGATTTTCTAACATGCGCGAGGGCGTAGATTTGTGCGCGCAACCTGGCGCGCACAGATCTACGCCCGATTTTATAACATGCGCTCACAGTTACTTTTAAAGGGTCAGTGCCACTTTTACCATTGAGCATCCAGCTCTGTTATCATATTCTTTTTCTGTTATCCTATTCTTTTTCTTTTAGTCACATCTTTATATTTTCTGTCTTTTTCATTTTTGCTCTGATACCTCACACACTTCCACTTGCATTGTATACACTTTCTGCATACATCTAAGATCTCACTTTCTCAAACACACAACATTCATCCATAATGTGAAGACCATGGATGCCCTGCACTGAAGGATTACACTGCTTTGGACTCTGAAGGATGGATTATAGGTCTATAAATAAAACTGGATTTGGATTTTGGAATAAGACAAGGCATATAGGGGGTCAATTTTCAATGAGCTGCTGAGTGACAAAGATAACCGGATAACCGACTTACCCAGTTATCTTTCGCTGAATCTTCAGCCAAACCTATTCATCTAGGTTTGTGGATGAAAATGTTTCTAAATCTATTCAGGTGACATGAAATCAGCTAAATTTAGGCCACGTATTTGTGTGACTAAATTTATTTCTTTATTAAAAGTATTTTTTTTCTCAATTTCTCAATTTTGCAAAATAAATACAAAGAATATCTTTACACAGAAACATTATGAGAGAAAACAAAAACACATCTAAACAAAGAAAAAAAATGATTATGAAACAAATTCTGTCATTAAATTAGTCCAAATAAACAAAGTATGAGAAGGGAGAAAGGAAAACAGAGGAGAAAACGAAGAAATCTAACTTACAGTTAAAAACTGTCGAAGAGGCAATAGCATAGGTAAACCACTCCTAATATAATAAATCAGACTAATCCCCCCTTTTCTTAAGTTTCTAAGGAAATAATCCCAGAGCTAGTGTCCAGGAAAATCCTTAGTTATTCTGGAGCAAAGAAAATATAAGTATTTACATTGTTGCGCATCCCAGCTGTATTGGTGCCGCGACCAGGCCTGCTCACCTCGCGCTTCCTTCCACCAGCTCCGGTATCTCCTCCCTTGCCGCTGCCGCCAACTCCCGACATCCCCAACACTTACCATGGCCCTCTCTGGCTTCCTCCACGCTGCAGGCATCACAGTGGAGCTCCCGTAGGGAACGTGATGTCACCTAAGGCTCCTACTTAAGGCGAGACACTGTCCCCAGAACCTTGCCTTGGCAATCGGGTCGACACCTCGGTGTAGCTAGTTTGATGTTTCTTGTTCTCATGCCTCCTTAATCCAGTCTTGTTCTAGTGTTTCTGCATTCCTGTGTTTCTGCGTTCCTGTGCTCCTGTCTTGTTCCAGTGCTCCTGTGTTCCTGTGTTCCCGTGGTCCTCCCTGTGTTCCAGCATCTCTCCTGTTCCTGTTCCACTTCGTGCCTTCTCGGACTGATTCATGGTATTGACCTCTGCTTGCCTGACTATGTTTGACCGCTGCCTGGAACCAACCACTACCTGCCTTCTGACCACGATTGACCACTGCCTAGAAATGACCTCTGCCTGCCTCGTTTTCCCGTGTCATTTTTTGGGTCCGTTTCGGTTTTCTGCATTTAGTTTTTTGTTCGTTTTTCCAAAAAACTAACCGAGGAAAAACAAACGTCTCAAAAAACGACCCGGTAGAAAAAAACGAAGCTCATCTCTAGTCTGCAATGGTCTCTATGCCACAGAGAGTCTTCAGTACTTTCAGGAACAGGAGCCGTAGGCGAGCACTGGTTCCCACAAACAGTCTGTAATAAGAACTCACAATTGCTGTATATGAAATGGTTTCTAGAGTAGAAGAGAGTCAGTAAAGGATTCTAGGAACATGGGCCCTCGTGGAGTGAGTACCGGGTCCTATCTGTGATCTTGCCAAGGTAACTCTTGATCTCCGTACCTGCGATAATGTCTTGGACGGAAGGGAGTCTTCAGAGCTATAGGAATGTAGGCTCTTGTGGAGCGAGTACCGATTCCTATGTAATAGAACTCACTGTGTTCACATCTGCAATTGCCTCCAGGCAATGAGGAGTCTTCCGAGTGTTCTGGCAATCTGAAATCAAGAAGAGAGAGCAGAGCCCCCGTGGAACGGGTACTCCTGGTAAGTTTGAAAAGGCCGAGCAGTGGGGAAGGCTTCCCCTCGCTGACTTGGATCATTGTTGCAAGTATCGTGGACTGCCGAAGCAAGTCCTGTTGGAGTTCCTTGCTAACTCGTTAGAGGTTAGCAAGGAACTCCAACTCGTTAGAGGTTAGCATGTGCGCATGCTCCAGACAAAGTCTGGAGCATGCGCACACGCCCTTACGTCATCGGGAACATGGCAGATCCGTAGCGTCAGGCCAGCCCGGGGACACCGGGACCAAGAGGCGGAGAGAAGCCGCGGCTGCATCTGTCCATCAGAGCCGAAGGGAGTCGCATCCCAGGTAGAGAGGGTGGAGCGAGGGGTGAGAAGAGGCACGAACGCAACACCGGGAGCAGCAACAATTCATTGAAGCATTGGCCACCTCAGTCGAAAGACTGCATTCTTAACTCGAGGATCTGCTATGGCCAATCCAGGGGTTCTTGCCCACAGCCAATCCACTGTCTCATCGCCCTCTCGGGCATTTCTGGCCCTCCCAGCTCCACCCCGTTTCAATGGGGACCCTCGTCTATGTCGAGGTTTTATCAATCAATGCCACATGCAGTTCTCACTGCAACCTACTCTCTTCCCTGATGAAGTTACAAAGATCATGTTCATTCTTTCTCGTCTGGAGGGGAAGGCCCTGGCATGGGCCTCCCCGCTTTGGGAAAACTCTGACTCCATTTTTCAGCAGCTGCCACAGTTTATCTCAGCATTCTGACGCACCTTTGAAGACCCAGGCTGACAGGTGTTCGCCAGTCACCATCTCCTACACCTCCTCCAGGAATCACACTTCCTCTCCGAATACACTGTGGACTTCAGGACCCTGGCAACCGAGTTGGAATGGCAGGAAAACTGCCTGCGGGCACTTTATCTAGAGGGGTTATCTCTCTGGTTGGGCGGATAGACCACCGTCTCCGGGAACGGTACTGGGAAGGAAAGGCTCTCCGACCTCCCACCCTGCGACCATCCCAGTCTACAAGCCCCAAGCTAAAGGCTCTACCGGTGGGTTCTCAACCTCTGGAAAAACCCATGCAAATAAACTGTGGTCACCTTACTCCTGAGGAACACCTCCGAAGAAGAAGGTCTGGTCTCTGCCTCTACTGTGGGGGTTCTGGCCATCTTCTCCAGACCTGTCCGGTACGTCCGGGAACTCCAAAGCCTGAGCCCGGCAAGGGTCCCAAGCCACAGTTTCTGGCCCTCAACTGCTGCTGCCTATCTCCCTCCTTAGGGAAGTGCACTCCTTCGCCACCACCACCCTTGTGGATACTGGGGCAGGTGGAAACTTCATCCTTGAGGAGATAGTCACTCTCTTACAAATACCTACTCAACCACTGGAGATGCCATTATGCATTGCCTCCATCCACAGAGAACCTCTACCAGACTGTATTACTCACCATACTATGGCTATCCAACTGACCGTGGGGACACTCCACAAAGAAGAGATTCCCCTCTTGATTTTAAAATGGTCAGTACACCCCATAGTCTTTGGCCTCCCATGGCTTCAATTACATTCACCCCACTTCAACTGGCAGTCACTTCAACTGACCCAGTGGGGCCCTCGATGTCAAGATCAGTGTTTGCGATGGGTGGCTCTGCCCGTTCCAGTTCTAAAGACCATAACCCTTCCTGGGTTACCTATTCCTTACATGGAGTATCAAGATGTATTCTCCAAGCAGAAAACCGATATTCTTCCTCCACTCGGATGTTTAACTGCCCCATAGAACTCTTACCTGGCTCCACACCACCCAAGGGCAGAACTTATCCTCTCTCACTTCTGGAGACTCAAGCGATGTCTGCATATATTAAAGAAAACTTAGCTAAAGGTTTTATAAGACCTTCCACCTCCCCGGCAGGATCCAGGCTCTTCTTTGTAAAGAAGAATGATGGGAGCCTGAGACCCTGTATTGACTATAGGGGTCTAAATGCCATTACCCGGAAGAATCGGTACCCACTCCATTCATCAGTGAGCTCTTTGATCGACTGCAAGGGGCTCAAATCTTCACAAAGTTGGACCTACGTGGAGCCTACAACTTAATCTGGATTCAGCCTGAAGACATATGGAAAACTGCATTTAATACATGGGATGGACACTATGAATATGTAGTTATGCCTTTCGGGCTATTCAACGCCCCCGCTATCTTCCAGCGGATGATGAATGAGATCTTCCGAGACCTTCTGTACTTGTTTGTTGTAGTGTACTTGGACGACATATTAATTTTCTCCAAGGATCTGGACTCTCGTTGATCCCACGTCCAAACCATCCTCCAGCAATTTAGAGACCATCACCTTTATGCCAAATTAGAGAAATGCTTTTTTGAGCAATCCAGCCTTCCATTTCTGGGGTACATTATCTTGAATCAAGGATTCACCATGGACCCAGACAAGCTTCAAGGTATCCGTGATTGGCCCCAGCCAGTATGATTATGGGCCCTGCAAAGATTCTTAGGATTTATGAATTATTATCATCATTTTATAGCAGACTACTCCACGTTGGCCGCTCCACTCACCGCCATGACAAAAAAGGAACTGACCTCCGTGTCTGGAGTCCCAAGGCACAGTCTGCGTTCCAAACTTTGAAAGAAGCCTTCCGTATTAGTCCATGTCTCCGCCATCCTGACCCAAGCCGGCCCTTCATCGTAGAGGTCGATGCATCCACCATTAGGGCCGGGGAGGTCCTTAGTCAGTACTCTAGCAAAGGAGCCCTTGTCCCATGCTCCTTCTAGTCCCATAAGTTCCCACCCACGGAACAGAACTATATTATTGGGGACTGCGAACTCCTGGCCGTGAAGCTCACTCTCCAAGAATGGCACCCCTGGCTTGAAGGGGCACAACACAAGTTTACCATTTTTACTGACCATAAGAACCTAGAACACCTGAAGGAAGTCCAGTTACTCAACCCTAGACAAGCCCGCTGGGCCCTTTTCTTTGCACGCTTCAACTTTGAGCTTCGCTATTGCCCTGCGGCAAAAAACCTCCATGCTGAAGTGCTTTCACAATCTGTAGAGAATGAAGACACTCCCAAAACTCCTGCGCATATCATTGACCCTGCCTGCATCTCCACTGCAGTCACTACCACTGTACCAGCCAGTAAGACCTTCGTACCCCTTCCCCTCAGAGAACGTGTACTCCGTTGGGCCCACGACTCCAAACTTGCTGGCCATCCCAAACGAGCCCGAACTCTAGAAATGCTCCTTCGGCATTATTGGTGGGCTAGCATGGCTAAAGACTCCAGAGACTATGTTGACTCATGCCCCGCCTGCGCTCAACAATAGCCCCCTCCTGGGCATCCCTGGGGGCTCCTCCAACCACTTCTGTGCCCACCAAAACCTGGACTAGTATATCTACGGACTTTATCATGGACTTACCCCCTTCCAAGGGGCGTACTGTAATCTGGGTCATAATAGACTGTTTCTCTAAAATGGCCCACTTTGTCCCCTTACCGGGGCTAGCATCGGCCCTAGAACTGGCTCGTCTTTTCTTGACACGTCTTTCATCTCCATGGACTTCCACAAGAAATAGTTTCAGATCGTGGCCCTCAATTTGCTGCTAAATATTGGAAATCTCTCTGCAAAAAGCTCAATATATCCTTGAATTTAACTTCAGCATACCACCCACAAGCTAACAGCCAGACCGAGAGGACCAAATGGTCCCTTAAAGCTTTCCTTCGGTCATATGTCAATGATCAACAAGACAATTGGGCCGATCTCCTCCCATGGGCAGCGTTGTCTCACAACACTCACGTCGCTTCCCCTACCGAAGTCTCACCATTTGTTGTGGTTTTTGGTCGTCAAACCCGCTTACCTCTACTGATTCCACTCAGCGTACCCTCACCAGCAGCCCAGTCTACAGCCCAGACCATTTGTCATCTGTGGGACTAAGAAAAGAACGTCTCCATCAAGTGGCCGACTGAGCCAAACGCGTGGCAGATGCCCATCGCCATTCAGCACCAGTATTTCTACCTGGGCAACGAGTCTGGCTCAGCACCAGACACATTCGTCTTTGGTTTCCCTCTCAACAACTGGCTCCCAAATACGTGGGGCCATTCCCCGTCATACGGTGGGTGGGCGCTGTCACATACCAATTAAAGTTACCAACGAACCTTGGAATCCATAACTTTTTCCATGTGTCTCTGCTCAAACCTCTAGTACTTTCTTGGCCATCTCAAAGTCCTCCACCACCGACACAACTCTGAACAAAGCCAGAGAACACACTTCAGGTACAAGAGGTTCTGGACGTCCGACGCCATAGAAGTCATTGGGAGTATCTCCTTTCATGGGAGGGCTTCGGCCCAGAAGAAAATTTATGGGAGCCCTCTCACCGCATCCTTGACAAGAACCTCCTCCACGACTTCCATCGTCAGCACCCAGACAAGCCCAAGCCGGTAATGGGGAGGCCTAGAAAGAGGGGAACTGTTGCGCGTCCCGGCCGCGTTGGTGCCGTGACTGGGCCTGCTCACCTCGTGCTTCCCTCCATCAGCTCCGGTTCCTCCTCCCTTGCTGCTGCCGCCAGCTCCTGACGTCCCTGATGCTTACCACAGCCCTCTCCGGCTTCCTCCAAGCCACAGGCCTCTCAGTGGAGCTCCCGTAGAGGCTCCGCGTCTTTGACCTCCTCGGCCCTGCTCCTAGGTGTGCATGTGGCTGACACAAGAAGATTTAAAGGGCCAAGGGCAGGAAGCTCATCTCGGGTGCCGCCCGATGATGTCACCTAAGGCTCCTACTTAAGGCGAGGCTCTGTCCCCAGAACCTCACCTTGGCAATCGGGTTGACAACTTGGTGTAGCTAGTTTGCTGTTCCTTGTTCTCCTGCCTCTTTGATCCAGTCTTGTTCTAGTGTTCCTGCGTTCCTGTGTTCCTGTCTTGTTCCAGTGCTCCTGCATTCCTGTGTTCCCATGGTCCTCCCTGTGTTCCAGCGTCTCTGCTGTTCCTGTTCCATGTTGTACCTCCTCGGACTGATTCACAGTACTGACCTCTGCTTGCCTGACTATGTTTGACCGCTGCCTTGAACCGACCACTGCCTGCCTTCTGACCATAATTGACCGCTGCCTGGAACTGACCACTGCCTGCCTTCTGATTACTTTTGACCGCCACCTGGAACTGCCCTTTGCTATTTTGATTATGTACGGACTTATCTCAGAACTGACCCTTGCTTTGGCTGACCATCCTTGGACTGATACACTGGCTTTGACCCTTGCGCTACACTCGGATACTCTCTTCGTTCCTGTGACAACCAGACCAGCCTGCTCAGATGCTGCCCGTGGCCTACTTCCAGCGCTGCCTATCTCATCCAGAGGACTTTCACTTCCTGTCTCCTTCCAGAGGTCTCCGGTGATCCTGCTCCTGGTCTAGCTCACCTTTTCTTCACCAGCCGCACACCTTTGCTCGTGGTGGGCACACGTCTCCGCTATCTCTCTGGGAGACCCCCGGAGGCCCCTGGAGCCCTTTGTCACCCAGAGGTCCGGGTAACCAAGGGCTCAACCTGCGGAAACCCGGATTGCTATTGGCGAAGCTCCAGTGGGCCTCTGTCTCTTTGGGTGCTCCACCTCCTGGTGGCAGGCGCTCTCTGGATCCGACCAGAGGGCCATACCAATTCTGCACCAGGCCAAGGGTCCACCTCCAGCGCAGCATACATTTAGTTTACTCAAACCTTTACAAGGATATTGTAAGAGAAAAGAGGAACCGATATCCTGTGTACCTCTTCTCTCAAAATTAGAAAAGCCTATGCCTTTCCTGAGTGGCCTTAGCCAAATCAGGAAAAATTCTAATGCACCAAGAAATGGAACATTAATATTAGAAAAATAATTTTTCATTAATAAAGTTAAATCTTGTTCACATAAAGAGGACACAATTAAAGTTGATCTTTCAATAATTTCATTGTTTGCTAACTCCAGAAAGGCAGATAAGTTCTCAATATCCACAGAAGGTTCAGGCATACTCGACAAACTAGTATGGGATTTTTAGGGGAAAAAGTAAACTTTGTTAAGGGCAGGAATTTGATCTTCAGATAGCCTTAAAACTTCTACCATACATTTCCTTTAGGTAACAAAGAGCAATCCATTCATTACTTTGGGAAAATTAATTAGCTTTAGATTTAAATGTCTAAGGCTATTTTCCACATTTTCCATTCTTCTATTTAGAAAATCTCACTCTCCTATGATTGTAGCATTCACTGCCCAGCCTTCTTTAATTTCCCCAAAGTTTGAAGAGTCCCAGAATGTTCTGATAATATCTGTTGATGATCGTGAGCTACACAATTTAACCTCTGGGAAGTAGTTTCAACCTCCTGTGAATATTCCTTCACTGATTGGGATAAGTTAGCTATCAGGTCTCATAGAGCATTGAGGGTTACAACAGCCAGTTTGAGTGATATTGAGAACACATCCAAGAAGGCAAAGACTCATCCTCTGCTGGAGCTGGAAATACTAACAATGAATCCGATAACATAACAAGATCGTCTTCTCCACCAACTTCCTCAGCAGCATTCTCCCAAATTGAAACAAACACTGATTCCGAGGCAGAAAGAGCGTGAGCTGCTCCCTCCGTGCAGGCGCCTCCCATGAGATCATCATGACACACCTGAGCTGCCACCACGGATGAGTAAAAGTGTCTGGTGGGTTGAGTGACATTTCCGAGAGAAAGCAGAGCTCCTCTCTCTGCTATGCCAATGGGACTTGAAGCCTGCAACAGGTCTATCCAGCTAACTTCTAAAGTTAGCCAGGTAAACATTCTGAAATCCGACCTGCTACTGCTTAGCTATTAGGATTAGAATTAGGGATGTGAATCGTTTTAGGACGATTAAAATTATCGTCCGATAATTTTAATATCGTCTTAAACCGTTATGGAACACAATACAATACAGATTCTAACGATTTATCATTATAAATCGTTAGAATCGTGAGCCGGCACACTAAAACCCCCTAAAACCCACCCCCGACCCTTTAAATTAAATCCCCCACCCTCCCGAACCCCCCCCCCCCAAATAACTTAAATAACCTGCGGGTCCAGCGGCGGTCCGGAACGGCAGCGGTCCGGAACGGGCTCCTGCTCTGAATCTTGTCGTCTTCAGCCGGCGCCATTTTCCAAAATGGCGCCGAAAAATGGCGGCGGCCATAGACGAAAAAGATTGGACGGCAGGAGGTCCTTCCGGACCCCCGCTGGACTTTTGGCAAGTCTCGTGGGGGTCAGGAGGCCCCCCACAAGCTGGCCAAAAGTTCCTGGAGGTCCAGCGGGGGTCAGGGAGCGATTTCCCGCCGCGAATCGTTTTCGTACGGAAAATGGCGCCGGCAGGAGATCGACTGCAGGAGGTCGTTCAGCGAGGCGCCGGAACCCTCGCTGAACGACCTCCTGCAGTCGATCTCCTGCCGGCGCCATTTTCCGTACGAAAACGATTTGCGGCGGGAAATCGCTCCCTGACCCCCGCTGGACCTCCAGGAACTTTTGGCCAGCTTGTGGGGGGCCTCCTGACCCCCACGAGACTTGCCAAAAGTCCAGCGGGGGTCCGGAAGGACCTCCTGCCGTCCAATCTTTTTCGTCTATGGCCGCCGCCATTTTTCGGCGCCATTTTGGAAAATGGCGCCGGCTGAAGACGACAAGATTCAGAGCAGGAGCCTGTTCCGGACCGCTGCCGTTCCGGACTGCCGCTGGACCCGCAGGTTATTTAAGTTATTTGGGGGGGGGGGTTCGGGAGGGTGGGGGATTTAATTTAAAGGGTCGGGGGTGGGTTTTAGGGGGTTTTAATGTGCCGGTTTTTCGATTTTTCGATTTTTCACGATTTTTAACGATTTTTCACGATATTTTACCCCCCCAAACGGCAACAATACGATTCCCTCCCCCTCCCAGCCGAAATCGATCGTTAAGACGATCGAGGACACGATTCACATCCCTAATTAGAATACTGCTCAGGTTAGTAAATAGGACTTAATTACACTTCTTGCTTATAGTTGCCTTCTTTTCCTATACTTACTAGGAAGGGGGGATTTGGGAGGCTCTGTCCCATCAGGGGGGAGCTTAATTTCAGGGCCCTGTGATCAGGAACCGGATGCTCAGGCAAATTGATCCCTTGAACTGCAGGATGAATTGAGCTCTTGACCTATTGACACAAAATGGAAGAAACTGCTTCACACATCTCACCCCAAACATATTTCAGAAGACATAAAATTGTCTTGTCTTGATTTCCTAATATGTATTGCCCAAGGGCATTTTTAACACACACACTGCAGGGTCATTTGTTTATGTGCCTGAAGGTAAGGTCTGAAAAAGGGCGGATGTTTCTCAGTTCTCAAGTTCGAGTGCTAACATGGAACTGCTCTCTCTGAATGTCACAACTGTGTGAATATGAACAAGTTCTTTTTTCAAGGCTTTCGACCAGCGTTTGAATGGGTTTCTGCCTTGGCAGCAGATCAAAGGGGAGGAAGAAATTCAAAGAGCAGTGAAGATCCATTCAAGAGACACTTTCATTTTCAACAGCTTGACTGGCGCCTTTGACTGAAAGGCAACTGATAGTGCCTTCAGGACTCAGATGTTGCTTAGGTTTTGACACATGCTCTTTCCTTGTTAAATGCTTCTTTCAGCATTTCTGTTCCGCCACCTCTTTAGGCCAAGAGTAAAAACTGAAGTTCCAAAGGTTTTAGAAAAATGCTGTTACATATTTCTGGACTTATAGCAAACAATAATCAGAACTATATACATAGGTAAACCTATGTTTATCCACATAAAACCACAGGCAGATAATTGTCCCTCTCCTCCCTGCATGCATAATTTTAACCACAGGGGAAAGTAGGCACAATCAGATCAGGGGAGGGAAATTACGCACAAAGAGGTGAATTTTCAAAAGGTTATGCACAAAAAAAATGTGCTTAAGAACATGCCATACTGGGTCAGACCAAGGGTCCATCAAACCTAGCATCCTGTTTCCAACAGTGGCCAATCCAGGCCATAAGAACCTGGCAAGTACCCAAAAACTAAGTCTATTCCACGCTACTGTTGCTAGTAATAGCAGTGGCTAATTTCTAAGTCAACTTAATTAATAGCAGGTAATGGACATCTCCTCCAAGAACTTATCCAATCTTTTTTTAAACACAGCTACACTAACTGCACTAACCACATCCTCTGGCAACAAATTCCAGAGTTTAATTGTGCGTTGAGTAAAAAAGAACGTTCTCCGATTAGTTTTAAATGTGCCACATGCTAACTTCATGGAGTGCCCCTTAGTCTTTCTATTATCCGAAAGAGTAAATAACTGATTCACATTAACCCATTCTAGACCTCTCATGATTTTAAACACCTCTATCATATCCCCCCTCAGCCGTCTCTTCTCCAAACTGAAAAGTCCTAACCTCTTTAGTCTTTCCTCGTAGGGGAGCTGTTCCATTCTCTTTATCATATATTCATGTAAGAACATACTATTTTATAAGCAAACATGCATGTATTTTTGCTTTCGCACGAGCATATACACATGTAAAAAGGCGGTGGGCTAGGGACATTCTGGGGCAGGGTCAATATTTACACGCCTAAGTTGCTATTTTAATAGACGTGCATAGATTTGCCAAATTACTTATGTAATTGTACACCTGCTAATTTTCTTGCATAAGTGATATTAAACGTGTTTATTGTATACTATTGGCTGGGTGGGAGGTCTGGGTGAACTGTGGGGAATTCAGGCTGAAGAACCAGGAGGGTCTCAATGAGAAGTGTTGAGCTTCCCAGCCGCGTCCGCTCCGCGGCCAGTCCTGCTCACCTCTCCCGTCCATCTACAAGCTCCAGGTTTACCTCCTCTGCTGCCGCAGCGAGTTCACAGCATCCCCGGCTCCCCTGCTCACCGTCTCCAATGCCAGCGTCACAGCATAGCCCCCATAGGAGCTCCACGTCTTCCTGCTCCTCCGCCCCGCCCCTAGGCACTCTCAACTGACATCACCCTATTTAAAGGGCCAAGCTCGGGAAACCCGAACCCGGTGCTCCCTGATGACCTCACACCGTCCCACTATATAAGGCAAGGCCCATTCCCCTGAACGGTGCCTTGGCAATCGGGTCATACACTCCGGTGTGTCTAGTTTGCCTTCCAGTGACTCTTGTTCCAGTGTCTCTTGTTCCACTGTCTCCTGTTCCAGCATCTCCTGTGTCTCCTGTTCCAGTTTCTCCTGTGTCTCCTGTTCCAGCGTCTCCTGTTCCAGCGTCTCCTGTGTCTCCTGTTCCAGCGTCTCCTGTTCCTTCGTCTCTCCAACCCTGGTAGTACCCTTCGGGCTGATCTCACGGTACTGACCATTACTTGCTCCTGACTATTCTTGATTGCTGCCTGGAACTGACCTCTGCCCGAACACTGACTACCCTTGACCGCTGCCTAGAACGGACCTCTGCCTGGATACTGACTACTCCTGATTGCTGCCTGGAACATGACCTCTGCCTGACCTGACTGCTTCCGGATTGACTACAGGTACTGACCCCTGCTTCTGCTGACCATTCTGAACTATTACTCTGGCCTTGATCCTCTCTGTTCATTCGGACTCTCTGTTCTGGCCTCCTGTGAGCTCTGGACATTCTGGTTTGGACATCGAACATGCACCCTTGTTCATGGTGGGCACTCCTCTACATTTCCTCTCTAGGAGATCCTGCGAGGCCCTCCTAAAACCAGGCAGCCTGGGTAACCAAGGGCTCAACCTGAGGGAACCCCGGGTTGCTATTGGTGAATCTCCAGCTAGCCTCTGTCTCCTCCTGTGCTCCGCCTCCTGGTGGCAGGCGCTCTCCAGGTCCGACTGGAGGGCTGTACCAATCCTGCACCAGCCAAAGGACTAGGTGTACTGGTGGGGTAATTGTTAAAACTGGTAATTTCAATTAAGTGTGAATGTTTTAAAATATACCAATTTATGCGAGTAAGTCCTACATATATTTTTAAAATAGGTAGGAAAAGTATGTGTGTTCAATGCACTGAAATGCTCACTTTCAATGGATTGAATGTATTTGCGAGTAAGTATACATACGTGCATATGTTGCGAGGGTAGAGAAACACGCGGGTTATAAAATACTATCGGAAATCTGCGCATGGCCGCATATGCGGCCACTAGGGGTGTGCATTCATTTTCGACGTATTGGCAGTCCGCAACGTATACGTCCCTATTCGTTGTATTCGTGGGGTCACGAAACATATGGCAAACCCCCACAAATACAACATATTTAACAAATAAACTCCCCACCTTCCTGACCCCTTCAAGACTTACCAAAAGTCCCTGATGGTCCAGCGGGAGTCCTGGAGCGATCTCCTGCACTCGGGCTGTCGGCTGCCGGTATTCAAAATGGCGCCGATAGTCTTTTCCCTCACTATGTCACAGGGGCTACTGGTGCCATTGGTCGGCCCCTGTCACATGATAGGAGCAATGGACGGCCGGCGCCATCTTGTGCTGGACTACCAAGGACTTTTGGCAAGTCTTGGGGAGGGGGTCACATGGTAGGAGCACAAGATGGCGCCGGCCATCCATTGCTCCTACCATGTGACAGGGGCCGACCAATGGCACCGGTAGCCCCTGTGACATAGTGAGGGCAAAGGCTATCGGTGCCATTTTGAATACCGGCAGCCGACAGCCCGAGTGCAGGAGATCGCGCCAGGACCCCCGCTGGACCATCAAGGACTTTTGGTAAGTCTTTGGGGGGGTCAGGAGGGTGGTGGTTGTAATTAATTAAATTTAAAGGGATGGGTTTTGTGGGGGGGAAACGAATACATACGTAACTAATGAACGGCTCGGGATCCCCTGAGAACGGATGCAACAGATTTGGCTCCCCACAAATACGAATACCGAATGGGATGAATCCGTCCCTGCTGCACATCCCTAGTGGCCACACACAGTTATTTGAAAGTTATCCTCAGAGCTTTTATAAGAGTTTTCCTTTCGAAATGAGCTTCCAGACCCATGGGCAGTTTCATTATTGGCCTCGCAAATTTTAAGACAACAATACAAACACAAAGCATCACAAGTAAAGCTGCAACATTCTTTTTTTTTTTTTTACTTAATCAGAGCCAGTGCTGGGATTCTGGTGTCATGAGACTCAATTCACAACCACCTAGGTATTTCATCCCCTATTTATTAGACC
Source organism: Rhinatrema bivittatum (assembly GCF_901001135.1). Taxonomy (NCBI): domain Eukaryota; kingdom Metazoa; phylum Chordata; class Amphibia; order Gymnophiona; family Rhinatrematidae; genus Rhinatrema; species Rhinatrema bivittatum. The sequence continues at coordinate 322,207,642 of NC_042618.1, forward strand.
CTCTCACTGTTCCTAATCTGCTCATTGCAGCAATGTTGGTGAGGCTGGGAGCCATGTGCCAGGGCTTCTTCTAGTCATAAAGTGTCATCCGCAATGATGGACACAACTCCCCCCACCCTACCCCACTCCCTACTAGGGGACATGAATGCTGCCTCTGCAGCATCCCCAACCCATCTCATCTGGAAGGTAGCAGACTCGATCCAGTAATTAAACCGGGCAGCACGCCACACTGCCACCGAGACACTGAACTGGCCCACGACATAATTTCTAAATATCATAGCAACTTATGCTGTATTCCTCAATATTCCATGTAAATCTTTCTCTGATGTACATTTTTTGGGGTCCTCATTGATCTCTAGCTTCAGATACACCAACTGGCTTGTTCTGAGCCAAATGATCATCAAACCATTTTTATTAAAAACTTTTTTTTTTTTTACAAAAAATCTGTAAATCATAAACCATGAAATGACTCCAAAGCAATCATATGTCAACAAAAAAGACCGAGCCATTTCTAATGGCCTGCATGAATGTGACACAACTGTTAGACAGTTTGGTGTTTCATTCCAGAGAAGCCTTTTCCTTACATATTCAGCTAATGGAATAATTCCAGTCCTTTGATCAAAATGTGCTGCTATTGTCTGATCTGCTCCAGCCCTTTTTGTAGCCCACCAGATGATCCTCTCTTACCCCAAGCCCTTCTTATAGCCCTCAACTGATCCTCTATCATCTCCATTCTCATCCCCCATCCCCTCTTTCACAACCTCATCTGCTCCTTCTCTCCAACCCTTCTCTTACATCTCCTCAGGTGATCCCCTTGACCCCAGCTCTTCTCTTACAGCCCCAAGTCGATTTTCTGTCATTCCCTTCTCTCTCACTCTCCACAGCCAATACTTCCTCACCTGATCCAACCCTCAAACCTCTCCCGCATCTTATCCCTCCCTTCAAAAAGTCCCTCCTCCAAACATCCCCTTGGCCAGAGTCAACAGCATTATTTTCCTTTGAGCCCTAGGCCACAGGTGGATCACAACTGGTAGGAAGAGAGGGAAGGCTGATGACAGGGACAATATTTTTCTGTTGGGTAAGTTAGTGGTGGGCAAGGATAGAGGAGCAATGGCAGTCTCCACTGGTTCATGCACACTCAGCCCTCCCCTCCCCTCATGGTTGGTCCCGAGCCAAATGGTGATCTGCACTTATCAATAGCATTAGTACTGAAAGTCAGCACTGGACCTGTGAGCCAGTACAAGCACACTGACCCTGCAATGGCCCCATATGCTTCTTGTTACCATAGAAACTCATGCAAAGGCAGTACCACTGCAGGGCCTGTGAGAGCTCATGCTGGCTCAAAGGCCGTACGCCGTCTTCCACTACTAATGTTGGTGCTGCTGCTGCTGCTGGCACATAAAGAACACAGCCGCTTGAAGCACTTGTAACCCCAGCCAAAGGTTTTGTGACCTCAATGGCCCCATATGCTTCTTGTTACCATAGAAACTCATGCAAAGGCAGTACCACTGCAGGGCCTGTGAGAGCGCATGCTGGCTCAAAGGCCGTACGCTGTCTTCCACTACGAATGCTGCTGCTGCTGCTGCTGCTGGCACATAAAGAACACAGCTGCTTGAAGCACTTGTGACCCCAGCCAAAGGTTTTGTGACCTCATTTAGCGTCCCGACTCACAGTTTGGAAAGTCATGCATTATAGCAATCAACCTTAAATGCTTGCAAAGTCCCTTCCAGGATTGTTGGAATTACTTTTCTGAGTAATTGATCCTATGATCCCCCTATTCTCTAAATCTTTGATATCTGTACTCCAAAGGTGGTGGTCTGTTTTTTTCTTGCTCTGTCTCCCTTGGTGTGACTGATGGACGTTCTCCTTCTTGAACTCCTCTTGATGCAATTAGACAAATGGCACTATCTGCTCCAACTCCGGAAGATGCCTGCTGACACCTGGTACAAGAATTAGATAAGTTCATGTAAAACTCTTCTCGCAAACTAATATCTCTTTATGGCCCAAAATGTTTTCCAACCCCTGTTCTGGCAAACACACACCATCCACAAATACAAAGTGCAAAAATGAAGAGGAAAATAGGAATTAGAAGCTTCAGACTCACTTCTCAACTCCTTATCTTCCACACTAGGGACCAGAGCAGAGGTGGGCAAACCACAGCCCATGGGCCAAAACTGACCCCAGGACTACTTTCTTTTGATACGTGGTGACCACATGTATTTTAGCCCGTGGTACAACCTCCCACCCTCACCACCACAGTGCATCCTACCTTCCAACCCTGCAATCCAATGCTCAAACAGCTGATCTTTTGTTTTTTATTGCTGCTGGCCTTCCTTCTGGATTCACAGTGATATTACGAAAAAGGTAAGATCAGTTGAGCAAACATTTGCTTGCGGCACCAGGAGGGTAGAGACATGCAGGGATAGCTTTCTCCTTTCTTGCTGGGATCAGAGCCCTCCTTACCAGGTAACTCCTGTAATGTTACCACTCTGCTGCAACATAGTCCTGAAAGTCTTCTTTACTGTGTATCTCAGGGGACCGAAAGCTGCTATCACTGTTTCTTGATGGTTTGCTTTAGCTGTAACACTCCACTCTCATCTTATCAGTGTTGCTGTGGGCTTGAGCTGGAGCTGAGTGTCTAGGAAATTTCTTTGGGTTGTGTTCTTTATCTCAGGAAGATATATATATATATACACACATATACAGTATACCTTAAAGGAGATAGAAGGTACATATAATTATAGCCGCTGTCCTGGTCAGCTCTTGGCCATGGGGGCTAACGGGGAGGATCACGGACTAGGCATGGTCCCATGACCTCCCGAGGTTCCTGCACAGGGAGTAAGGAAAACAATCTATCAAGTCTCTTAGGATTTTTCTTCACACTGGGGCTCTCCTGTTCTTTACCCTTCCACTCCAAAAAAATCACCAAGTGAACATTCAAATTGGTGTTCAAAATTAAAGTCTTTACTAATCAAGGTGAACAGGTAACAAAAAGCAGGTCCAAAAACAGTACACCACTTGCTAGTGCACCAATAGTAACAAAGTCCAGAAATCCAGGAGAAAAATAAACTCTTTGGGGCGGATTTTAAAACGAGCGCGAATAGCCTACTTTTGTTTGCGCTCCAGGCGCAAACAAAAGTACGCTGGATTTTAGTAGATACGCGCGGAGCCGCGCGTATCTGCTAAAAACCTGTATCGGCGCGCGCAAGGCTATCAATTTCGTATAGCCGGCGCGCGCCGAGCCGCGCAGCCTACCCCCGTTCCCTCCGAGGCCGCTCCGAAATCGGAGCGGCCTCGGAGGGAACTTTCCTTTGCCCTCCCCTCACCTTCCCCTACCTAACCCACCCGCCCGGCCCTGTCTAAACCCCCTCCTTACCTTTGTCGGGGGATTTACGCCTCCCTCTGGGAGGCGTAAATCCCCGCGCGTCAGCGGGCCTCCTGCGCGCCGGGACGCGACCTGGGGGCGGGTCCGGAGGGCGCGGCCACGCCCCCGGGCCGCCCCGGGCCATAGCCACGCCCCCGGGCCCGCCCCCGGAACGCTCCCGACACGCCCCGAAAACGCCGCGCGGTTCGGGCCCGCCCCCCGACACGCCCCCCGACATGCCCCCTCCGAAAACCCCGGGACTTACGCGAGTCCCGGGGCTCTGCGCGCGCCGGTAGGCCTATGTAAAATAGGCTTACCGGCGCGCAGGGCCCTGCTCGCATAAATCCGCCCGGTTTTGGGCGGATTTACGCGAGCAGGGCTCTTAAAATCCACCCCTTTGTCAATAACTCTGCACAGAGTTCCTAAAAATAGTCAGCTCTTAGAGGAAGGTACCTTTCCTCCCTGGGCGCTCCTAGTACCTGGTTTGTAGAGCAGGCTATCTTCCTTTTGCAACGCCTCTCGCTTCCTAGATGTGCTTCTAGTTGAAAACTGCTTATAAGATAGACTTCTCTTCGGATTCTCTTCCAAATAGCAAGGCAGCATCTTCTACCTTTAAGAACTCACCACTACAGGCCTCTCCTCTCAGAGTACACTTCTTTCGCACTCTCTCACCAGATAATTGAGGTATTTCTTATAACTTTTATTCCCAAACTTGTCTGTCCAATAAGGTCCCAGTACCTCTGATTTTTGCATGTCACCTTCTCTGCACCAGACTGTCACACTTCTGAAAAAAAATCCTTCTTTGGTAGAGTCTCTTACCCTGTGGAGAGACACGGGCCCAATGGTGTCCCTTTCTGTAAAGGCACCATTGGGTCTTTCTAACCTTCATCTAGAATCCTCCAAGTCTCCTTATTCCTGCCCAGTTTTCCCTCAATTTCCACTCTGCCTTATTATCCTCCTGTTTCACAAGGGTGTAAGAGTTTTATTATACCAATGATCTCTCCCGATGGGGAGCGTTGCACCTCCTTCTACCATGTCCTCCCAACAGGCATGGTCTGGTTGAGACCCCTGTCACAACTGAGGGTACTCAGACAACCTGAAGCGATATCAGAAAAGGGCAACACTACTAGTAAGTGGCAGAATTTAGTGCCCTTTTACATAACAGAGTTACTCAAATCTCTCTAAGGTAAAAAGAATGCACAAGAAGCAACATTTTTCATTGGAGAGGAAATTCTAGAGCAAGAGATCATGATAAGAGATTTAAAGAGAGTAGACATGGGATTAACATTATTTATTTATTTATTTGTTTGTTTTATATACCGTCAATCCACTCAATAATAATACAATAAAGGTAAAAATAATAATACAATAAAAGCATAAAAAGCAAAATCATAATACAATAAAACCATAAAATAGTGTATGACCAACATAATACAAAACAATCAAAATAACAAAATAAAGCAAGATGTTACAGCTTTAAGACAATAAGTAATAACCAGTAAAGGATTGCACAGACACATTGAATTGTTTACCTAGCTTCCAAATCATATGCTTTTCTGAATAAAAGCGGTTTTAATTGTTTTTTAAAGATATTTAAATCTTTTTGCAGTCTAAGTTCCTCAGGTAATGAGTTCCACAATTTTGGCCCTGCTACCAAGATGGATCGCTCTCTCACATTAGAAAATATTTCTTCATAGAAAGTGTGGTGGGTGCAGGGAATGGCTGCCCAGAGCAGGTGGTACAGACAAAACACTAACAGAATTCAAAGCCTGGGACAGGCACAGAGGATCTTTAGCTGTCAAGAAGAAAAGGGAAATCACTGTTGTCCTTGGTACTGAAAAAGGTAACAAATTAGGCAGGCTAGATGGACCTTATGATCCTCATCTGCATCATATTTGTTCTTCTATGTGTTAGGCATGACTTCGACAAGATGCTCTGGACATTCTCTGTAAAGGACAGAAACTTAGAAAATGACACCAGATCAGGATTGCAAGTCTCATCACTCCATTCCTGATGCCATAGCACATCTCAGCCTTTCCTAGAGATGTGCATTTGTTTGAAATAAAAATGGAAAATGGAACTAATGAGTGTTGCGCGTCCTGCTGACCCTTCCTCCACTCCAGCCGGTCCCGGGTCGATCTCCCTCGCATCTGCCGCCAGCTCCAATCGGCCACGGCGCTCCGCAGCGGCATTCCCCGATGCTTCACCTCCCAGCTCCAGCCAGGCCTCACGGCGGGGCTCGGCGTCCTCCGTGGTGTCAGCCCCGCCCCTAGGCGCGCGCACGGTCGCAGACTGACTGGCCTCTTAAAGGGCCAAGGGCGGGTTCCGGCTCCGCGGCGCACCCAGATTGATCCCTGTACAAAAGGAAGTGCCTCACATCACTTCCTCTCCTTGGCAATTGGGTCGATCACCTAGTGATAGCAAGTTTGCTTTCTGCGTTCTAGTCTCTCTGTTCCAGCATCTCCTGTGTCTCCAGTTCCAGCGTCTCCTGTGTCTCCCATTCCAGCGTCTCCTGTTCCTTTGTCTCTCCATCCCTGGTAGTACCCTTTGGACTGATCTCACGGTACTGACCTTTGCTTGTTCTTGACTATTTTTTGATTGCTGCCTGCCCTGACCTCTGCCTGGAACACCGACTACTCTCTGATTATGCCTTACCTGACCTCGGCTTGGAATACTGACTACTCTTGACTGCCACCTGGAACTCGACCTCCTGCTTGACCTGACTACGCCCGGACAGACCTCTGTTATCAACCCTGCCTGGCTGACCATTGTGCACCAAGACTCTGGCATTGATTCTCGTTATATACTCGGACACTTTATTCTAGCCTCCTGCTACCTCTGAACGTCCTTATCTGAACACTGACTGTGCACCCTTGTTCGTGGTGGGCACTCCCTTGAACTTTCTCTCTAGGAGACCCTGCGAGGCCCACCTAAGACCAGGCGGCCCGGGTAACAAAGGGCTCAACCTGAGGGAACCCCGGGTTGCTATTGGTGAAGCTCCAGCTAGCCTCTGTCTCATCCTGTGCTCCACCTCCTGGTGGCATGCACTCTCCGGGTCCATACCAATCCTGCACCAGGCTAAGGGTCCACACCCAGCGCAATAGGTTGCCAAGGCCATGGACTCGGCGGAGTCTCCCGCCTTGCAGGCCATCCTTGGCCTAGCAGCTCACATCTGAGAACAACAGCGAACCATAGAAGCATTAACCTCGTCTGTGGAGAGACTAAGGTCTCAACTTGAGGAGTCTTTTAAGGCCAACTCAAAGGGCTGGGTTCATCTCTGGCCCTTCCTGCTCCACTCCTCTTCAATGGAGATCCGCGCCTCTGTCAAGGTTTCCTCAACCAATGTTTTATGCAATTCGCATTACAGCCTGAACTGTTTCCAAGTGAAAATACTAAGATCACTTTCATCCTCTCACACCTTGAGGGGAAGGCCCTGGCATGGGCTTCCCCGCTTTGGGAACGTTCAGATGACATCCTCCGTCATTTCTCCCACAAGCGAACATTCCAGGACCCCGGCTGACAGGCGGTTGCGGGTCACCAGCTCCTTCATCTCCGTCAAGGCTCACATTCGTTCATTGAGTTCACGGTAGAATTCAGGACATTAGCCACAGAACTGGGATGGCAAGAGGACTACCTATGGGCAATCTCTCTGGATGGCTTATCTCCTGCCCTCAAGGATGAGCTGGCTGCTCACGAGATTCCCATATCTCTAGATGATATCATCTCCTTGGTTGGCAAGATCGATCACCACCTACATCAGTGACATCAGGAGGTGAAAGCCTCTTGGCCTTCTGCTGTACGCCCAGTTCGTGCTACCAGTCCTCCGCTGAAGGCCTTACCAATGCTTCCTCCATCGATAGAGGAGCTGATGCAGAACAACCGCCAGCGCTTGTCCCATGAAGAGCGACTTTGACGAAAGAGAGAAGGCCTTTCCCTCTACTGCGGCACTCTGGACATCTCTTGCAAGCCTGTCCAGTTCGTCCGGGAAACTACAGAGTCTGAGCCCGGTGGAGGTCCTGAGCTTGGGTGCCACTGTTTCTGGCCCCCAATTACTACTCCCTGTGTCTCTCTCCCGAGAGTCACGAGCCTTTGCCACCACTGCCCTTGTGGACATCAGGGTGAGTGGCAATTTCATATTGGATGATATCATCACGCTCCTCCAAATCCCACTCCAGCCTTTGGACATTCCCCTCAGGATAACATCCATCCAGGGAGAGCACCTTCCTGGACGCATCACTCATCGCGCCATAGCCTTCCGCCTCTCCATGGGAACCTTCCATGAAGAAGAGATCTCACTATACATCCTGAAGCGTTCCACGCACCCAGTAATCCTCGGACTTCCATGACTCCAGGTGCATGGTCCGCAATTTGACTGGAAATCCCTACAGCTAATCCAGTGGGGACCCCAGTGTCAATACTGCTGCCTACATCAAGTGTCTCCAGCAGTCACCGTGTTGAACTCTACAACCCTAACTGGGTTGCCTGCTCCATATACGGACTTCCACGACGTATTCTCTAAACAGAATGCTGACATCCTACCTCCACTCCGGAGGTTTAATTGCCCCATTGAGCTCCTACCAGGTACCACACCTCCCAAAGGCAGGACCTACCCTCTCTCGTTACCCAAGACTAAGGCAATGTCTAAGTACATTAAAGAGAATCTGGAGAGATTCATAAGACCCTCTGATGCTCCAGCAGGAGCCAGTTTCTTCTTCGTGAAGAAGAAAGATGCCAGTCTCCGCCCTTGCATTGACTACTGTGGGCTAAACGCTGTAACCTGCAAGGATCATTATCCTCTACCACTCATCAGCGAACTGTTTGATTGCCTCCAGGGAGCCCAGATCTTTACAAAGTTAGATCTCTAAGGGGCATACAATCTTGTTAGGATCCAACCAGAGGACATTTGGAAGACCACTTTCAATACCAGGGGCGGCCATTACGAGTATGCGTCCTAAATTTAGGCCTGCTATTTATTTCTCTAAATTTAGGCTCCAAAATTAGGTGCCTAGTTCTGAAAATTAATGCCAGGCTCCTCAATTTGTTTTCCCTCCCTAACTCTGCCTTTGTAGCCACCCACTTTTTAGCACCCTAATGAAACTAGGATCCTAAATTTTAGGAACTCAGCCCTAATAAATTTTCAAAAGGTCTAATTTAGGAGCCTAACTACAAAAGTTAGGGGCCTAAACCTTTTGAAAATTATCCCCTTATTTTTTAATGACCCCCAGTGATCTAGTGTCACAGTGAAATGTGTTTTAATTGCTTGTGAACTGACTTTTGCTATAATCTTGGTGCTCTTCTCATGCCCTGGTTCATATATTACAAAGTGCTTCTTTATGTTTTTGCCAGCAGGAAGCAAAGCCATTTGATAAGGATCACTGGATCAGTGAGCCAAGCCAAGAGCTAATCAGACATGACATAATATTCGGAAGTCCTATTCTGATTAAAATCTGCATGGATTCACTCATAATTCTGACCTGCCATAAGGGCTTCAGGCAAACTTGATTTAAAGAGCTCTACTTCCCATAAATTAAAAAGAGGAAAGAGACTTCCCTAAATTGTTCTTGTTTCCTTTTAAATCTGGGTTATTGCTATTTTGACTTTCCAAAATCTGAGAATGCATTAAGGGGCCACTGTATTAAAGTGTGTCAGTGCTAAAGCCTTTTAAGCATGCAATTTATGTATGTTTATTTTATGTTAGCTTTAATGCACTTGTGCAAACTGATGCAATTAAAGCATACAAAGAAGGTTATTTAAATTAAAATGGAATGAACTCAAATCATGTTAAGTAACACAATTTATATTAACTCTCTGGTAACACAAAAACATACCTTCCCTATACATGCAGGAGCAAAAGATTGTATAAGGTTATTTTAGCACCAGCAGATTGAGAGTATGCATTGAAAGTGAAGTATCGGAAGACCGATACTTCACTTTCAATGCATATCCAGCATAGCTCTCTGCTTCAACGGCAGGGGAGAAAGACCGATACTTCACTTTCGATGCATATCCAGCATAGGTCTCTGTTTCAACGGCAGGGGAGGAAGACCGATAGTTCACTTTCAATGCATATCCAGCATAGCTCTCTGCTTCAACGGCAGGGGGAATGAAGAAAAGTGGATCTATATACAGAGAACAACCAACAAGGACTGAATTACATAGTCTGGGTAAACAAATAAGCATGGGTGTAGCTTGCTTATTGCGGTGGTTAATACTCCTAACTATTTAAGCTAGATATTTCACTTAGATGCAGTTCCAATACTGCTCTCTACATTAATGGTGTGGGTGGAAGGGAAATAGAACCAAAAGGTTACTAAGAGTCAAGAGAAACAGATAAGTATGAGAAAAAAAAAAGTGTGAAGCTTGCTGGGCAGACTGGATGGTCCATTTGGTCTTCTTCTGCCGTCATTTCTATGTTTCTATGAGAGGATAACTCCCTCCTTCCCCCATTCACTTTGGGATAATTTTGGATGAAGATAGAATGGGAAAGGGGATCTAATGGGAGACAGAATGTTGGAGAGGTGTTTTTGTTATGGGTCGGTGGGGGGGGGGGGGGGGGCAGAGCTAGGAGGGGACTACTACTTGGCTGCCTGAGGCATCTGTCAGGGTTGTGCATTACTTTCAGTGGATTACTTTCAGCAGTAATGCATTGACATTATCTGATACAAAACACTGGTTTTAGTTCCCTTGAGCGTTTAACACAGTATTTTTAAGGATGACAATGCCTGCAGTAAAATAAGTTGTTAACATATGTTAGTGTAAGCTAGTGGCTTATTAAATTGTTCTTTTTCCTGCCTGGCTAGGGTAAATTCAATTCAAATGAAATAGTTCCTGGCTACTTTATTACTTACAGAGGAATACAAATGCCAAATGGTTTTTGAAAGATAATGACAAGGGCAATTAACTATGTTTATATTGGATTATTAAATTGTCTGTCCCTGTCTTCTCAACAAGAGGTCCCCTTTGCCTGGAAGCTAGTATTATATTATTTTGTAGGCTATACTGACACCAAGTGGACATTACCAGAAAAGGGAGATACTAGCATTTATTATAATTAACTTTTCTTATTCAGCCCGTAAAAGACAAATTTATATTTGAACTTATGAATGGTATATCTTTGCATCAGAATTTGGATGGGCTATATCTGCCTGGAGGAAATGAGAGACAGAGGATTGAATACTAATGAGCCTATTTAATTAAGTATAAAAGATAACAATGCTTTGTTTAAAGCAGAGAGAGACAAAGCATTTAGCCATGAGGTGAGGCTTTAATACCAGCTTCCAGCATGCTGGCTGCTGGTAACAAAAGAAGAGGAAGTTTCAGGAGGCTGAAAGTTTTCTTATGGCCATTATCTGAAGAGAAATACGTATCCAGCAGTTCTGAGACAAATAGCTATTTGTTATTATCTAGCAAGGGAAAGTAAGTTGATTTGTAAATATTTCCTGATTCCTTTTCTTCCTGCTAGACCAGTACTTACTCATGGGATTTCTCCTCCCCTCTGCTGACAGAAACAGAGGATATACCTCTTTTATGACCTCACTAAGCTATAAAGAAGGTGTGATCCTAGGCAGTTGCCTGTAGTCTCTGTCTTCTGCAACTGCGGACAAGTAAGGACTGGTTATGTGGGGGTCCTCATTCACAGGTATTTAGCTGGTTAACTCACATGGATGGAAGAAAACCTGCCTTCTCTTGGTGGACTACAAAGCGGGGAAGGAAGATCTTCAGGTCGACTTTCTCAGCAGAAATAGGCTAGACCCGGGAGAATGAGAAAAGAGCCTGAAGGCCTTCAAAAGGGTTGTGGATTATTGGGGCCACCAGGGGCAGACTTAATGGTGATCTGTTTGAATGTCAAAGCCTATATATTCTTCAGCCACTAGGTGGAAGCAGGTTCCAGCAACGTAAATGCCTTCTTTGTCGATGGCCAAGACACAGTCTGCTATAGGTCTTCCCACTGTGGCTTCTCACAGGCAGAAGATAAAAGACCATCCCTCAGTGGTCATTCTAGTGGCTCTGGATTGGCTGAGGAAACTTTGGTACTTGGATCTAATAAGGTTGCTGTAGAGAACTCCTCTATACTTGCTCAGGGAGTGTGGTCTGCTGTGACAAGGGCCAGTCCCAATTGAAGACCTGTCTCCATTCTCTCTCACCATCTGGCCCTTGAAAGGGCATGGCCTGCTTGGGAGAGGATACACCCCAGCAGTAATATCAACCATGCTAAATGCACATAAGACCTCTATATCAATAATGTATATCAGAATCTGGCGAATGTTTGAAGGGTTCTGCTGTGACCATGGAATCTCCCCTTGGAGATCATATATCTCGCAAATATTGAAGTTTCTGCAAAGCAGCCTGAACAAGGGAATTGCTTTTAACTCCCTGAAAGCACAGGTAGCATCCATTTCATGCTATCGGGGCAAAATTAAAGGCATCCAAGTTGCAGCTCACCCAGATACAATATGATTTTTAAACGGGGTAAAGTGTATTTGACCTCTATTCAGACCAATAGTTCCCCAGTGGGACCTTAATGTGGTCCTAAGAGTCTTGGTAAAGTCCCTCTTTGAGCCATTGAAGCAGACATCCTTGAAGGACTTGTCCCTACAAAACACCTTTTTGGTAGCTCTCTGCTTTGCTAGGCACATCTCAGAACTACAGGTTCTCTCATATAGGGGCTCAAACTTGTTTTTTTCTCCAGACTTGGTCACCTTTCTTGCTCAAGGTTGTGTCTTTGTTTAACTCCCAGGATTTAGAAACAATGAGTATTGGGGGAAAGATAGCAGCCTACATCTACTGGATGTGCATTGTATTCTCATTTAGAAAAACAGACAAGATGCTTGAATTGTTCGGCAGCCCAAAAAGGGGAGGCAGCCTCCAAAGTTTCTTTAGCTAGATGGATCAAGGAAACAATAATTTTGGCCTACCTTCTCAGACAAGTGCCAGCCACACTCCAAGCACACTCCTAAAGGAGACAAGCATACTCATGGGTAGAGACATCTTCAGCCTCCCTCCAAGAAAGAGATCTGTAAGTCAGTCACTAGGTTGTCCTTACACTCCTTCACTAGGTTTTATAGACTGGGTGAGCAAGCCAAGGCAGATACTGCCTTTGGGGCAGGAGTCCTTAAAACCATCCTGTCTTTTTCCTTCCCCCAGGAGGCACATCTTAGGTAACTCCCATGAGCAAAGACTGGTCTAGCAGGAAGAAAGGAAGAAGAAATCTGTTCTTACCTGATAATTTCCTTTCCTTGAGTCTTGCTAGACCAGTCCAGAACCCATCTGGACTGGACTAACAAAAAAGCCTTCCCAGACTCGGATTAAACCTTAACTCACCTCCAACCATCTTCCAATAACTACCCATATGCAGAAAACCAACACTTCCTATCTCTACCCTCACATAATATATCCTACTATTAGTTCAAAAGGACAATTCCTAGCAATTACCACAATCTCCTGTTAATGTACCTCATCAAATCTTTGTAAATGTACTTTGTCAAAGTTAGATTAATATATTATGTTAATTTTTTCATATCACTTCTCTGCTCCAAGTTGTACTTATCCCTGTTTTATTGTAACTAATTGTTTATTGGTTCAACAGATGTTATTTACTTTGTTCTCTACACCTTTCATCACTCCCCTGTTTATTGTAAACCGGCATGATGTGACACTCTCATGAATGCCGGTATAGAAAAAACTAAAATAAATTAAATAAATTAAATCTAGGAACACAAGGTCAGTAGGTAAAAATGTCACTGTCAAGAGCACATCCTCTCTTACCTCTTGCATCACTCAGGGAATGGCCTTGTGGATCCTGTTCATATAGCAAAATAATGTTTTAGGGCTTTTTTTTTTTTGACACAGTGCTCTGACAGAAGGCTACTGGCAACTGTCTAGGACCACACCTCTCTTATAGCCCAGACTGAGGTGAGGTGTGTCCTCTGTCGAAGTCAGCTGGTGGGAGGAGAATCCCATGAGTAAGGTCTGGTCTAACAGGACTCAAGGAAATGAAATTATCAGGTAAGAACAAATTTCTCCTTTTGGTTTTATTTCAAGCTAGATGAACAGAGATCACTATTAATTTTAGTCTAATATAGTCACAGAGAATTTCAGATTTACTGAACGTTTGTACAGAGAAGAGAGGGAATATTCTTTTAATTTGTTGAATATCATCTGGTTCACATGGATTGTGGATTGTGGATCTCCCAAGCATCAGCGGCTGCTTCATAAACCATCTGGACTGCAGAGAAGTTTATTGAAAGGATTCAATCATCACATGAGATTAAGATGAGAATTTATGCTAATATTCTGACCAGCATAATTTTCTTAAAGTGAATTGAACTCAGATATAGGGTGGGATTAGTGGGATTTTTTTTATAATTTACAAAAGGTTAATTTTCTTTATTTTCCAATGCTAATACATTTTTATTTTACTACAATGCCACATTTATTGCCTTCCAGCCTTTAAGCTGTTTACTTGTAATTTTTGTGGTGCCTTTAAGCAGGGTACCTTACAAAAAGGGAACAGATGAATGACAGCGGCAGCAGTACCTAATAGTCAAATACCAGAATAGCAAAGGGAGAGCAAAACAGAAAGTGCATTTTGAAGAAACACAGAGGTGGATTTGGATTTTAAAACCACTGCTCGCACATAAACGGCTACATACGCGTGTTTGTGGGCTGCACATGAGCAACGCGCATTTGAAGAAGCCGTGAAGTATGCGCATACATACTCATGCGTGCGTCAAGAATAAGGGGTGGGGAATGGACATTCCAGGGCAGGGATAAGACTTATGCGCATAACTCCGAATTTTAAAAAAGATGACCATGGCGCGCATTCATGTGTTATCTCCGTAATTTTACTACAGATCCTGATGAGGAGGAGGTCTAGAGCTCTCGACTTTTCAGGCTTTCAGCACAGTGTGAAAGTTCAGGGTCAAAAAGGGTGCTTGCAGGATGAAGAACCAGAAGGGTCTTGAAGACCTCAATATCAACCGGACAAACTGGTGGACTAATTGGGAAAACTGGTTTTTCCCTCGCGCATGTTTTAAACTCCGCCTGCGTAGCAAGAAAAACCCACTAAAGCCCTAGTGGAAATGAGCGTGGGACATTTACTTGAGCTGACTCTTAAGATTACATGCACACATACGCACAGCAGGGGGAACTTTAAACGATGCGCGTGTAATTGCACGCACGATATAAAATCGCAGCTCGTCTCCATTTGCGCGCCGCCGCTGACACACGCGTTTATAGGCATACGCACGTTCCTTTTAAAATTAGCCAGTAAGCATGGGGTACTAGGCAAATCTGAGGGGAAGTGCAGAACTGAAGAAGACTTAGAGCACCCTGTATGGATGAGGGCAGTTTGTTCTGGAGTGTGGGGACAGGCAGAGAAAGTGCATAGGAGTGAAAAGGAACCCGCATTTAGCTTGGACAGCAAGACAAGCTTGAGCTCAAAGGACAGGAGTGGCTCAAGGCTCTGCCTGAGGCAAGGGATGAAATGATACTTCTCTCCCCCCCCCCCCCCCCCCCCCCCCACCACCACCACAAGGCCTGGCATGGTGCTGAATGGGAATTCCTTGGAGTGTGGCTTTTTCATTGATTTGAAATGCAGGGGAAGCAGGAGACAGAGAGAAATGGCAGAGAGAGTGACAGTGATAATATTCTTAGGAACTTGACAACCCTGCCACACTTCTGGGAACCTTATCACCTACCTCCCATCCTTCCTCAGCAATTGCCCCCCTGGGGAAGTGAGAGATGAGTGAATGGTGGGGGTGGGAGATGTCTGTCACATTTTCTCTCCCACTCACACCTCTCCCCCCCTAACTAATACAGTTCTGCTTCCTCTCTCAGGGCTGGTGCAAGGGTAATTCATGCACTGGATGAACCTTACAGCCTTGCTGCCCCCACCCCCTCCCCATGGCCCACTCCACACACAATTAACAAATTATGCATTTATAATAACATTGTACATGAAAAAAAGGTCAAAGTACAGTTTTCTGAGGTAAAAATATCATTACAACATTATATTTACATGCATTGCTGTGGTGCCAAAAGAAAACCCTGCAAGAAAGACAATTGGAACCCTTATGGTATTATTAAGCCCCCTGGAGTTTAGTTACAGTAAAGAGCTCTTTGGGCTGGATCCCCCATGGCACTCTCGCTCCAGGACTGAAGACCAGTGAGCCCATTCACTCCCTGAATGAGGAAAGCACCTGTGACAGGCTTGGCTCTGTGAGACGATTGAAGGCTAGAAGAATCCTGTTTTTGGAAGGGACTGCCCCCTCTGGGAAAGGCCATCCTCACTGACTGGACTCAGAGGACAGAGGCTGAAGATCAGTGATCCCATTCACCTCATGAATGTGGCAAGCACCTGTGACAGTAGAACATCAGTCTGGGAAGAGTTTTTTTGATGAGGAAAAGTAGTCTCTCTTTTGTTTTGTGAGGAGGTTTTTTGAGCCACCCCTCCTCGCTGGGAGCCAAGCTGGACTAGCAGGCTTCCAAACCTCAAACTTTTCAACCCAAGCAGTCATCCTTTTCAGAACATCTAAAAGGTCCTGGAGACCCTATCCAGATCTCCATCCATGGGACCAGGATGCAGGGCTGGGTGATCAGTGAGAATCTGAAGATCAAGGTAGGATGGTTTTTGATAAGAGGGGAGCCCTGACATAGGAATCATGGTTGAGCCACTGGAGAGCTTTTACTGCACAGTTACCATCAACATGGGAAACTCTACCAGTTTGCTGAAGAAATGGACACCTATCCAGAATGAAACACCCTAACAGTACAATGAAACATCTGTAACTACACCCTCAGTAAAAAAAAAAATATTATTTAACATCCAGCACCTCATCCTTTTGTTAAAGAAACTCCCTCCTGGAGCTGCCACAACTGTTGTCACACACAGCATCGCACTTCACTATCTGGGCCATAGACAAGGATCTCCCCCCATAAAAAGAATCCACCTCTGGGATAGAGAGCTCAGGATCTGGGAGGAGTGCTAGCCCTGAAGAGTATAAATTAGATGTGTGACCTAAGGGAATGACCACTCCCAAAAAAGGGGGTACAAGGACAACAGTGAAGCGCATTTTTAGCACTTTTCAACAAGTCAGAAAGCACACTTAAGTGGAGATTGAATCTACCTGGCTGTGCAGAAGAATGGTAACTTTCCTTAACATGGATCCGTCTCATCAATTGTGGGAAACCAACCATGGGGCTGGAATTTACACTACTGAAAATAACCTGTTTAGCGGGAGATCCCCAAATGTTGAACCTCTTTTTGGTTTCTAGGTTTCAGGATGTTCTGTGTGGGGGAGAGCCAGGATCTGCCCTGTTTGACTTGCTTATAAAATGTGTTAATGTCTGAATGTAGTACCAGTGAATGACCGTGGGATGGCATTTGTAAGAGACGAGTAATGTGACAATGTTCCTAATGTGGTGAATAAGGCATGGTATGTGGATCCCCTTAATAGTTTGGGGTTATGTGATTGGTTGAAGAAGGTTTAGCAAGAGGTATAAAAGTGGGAGCTTTTGGCGGGTTTTTGCCCTTTTTTCCTGTCCCTTTTTTTTTTTGGAGGGAGCTGGAAGAAGAAGGCCCTCCAGAATGAAATGGCCTGGAGTCACCAGCCAGCGAGCTGGTGGGCCTAGGGATAACCCCAATTTTGAGTGGGGCCCTGCAAGAGCTCTTCCCCTCTAGGGGAGAGGCCTGAGGTTGTGAAGTGGAGAAGCTTTCCTCCTCCCAAGGAAATGACCAGCACCCGGGATACAGAAGAGGCATTTCCCACAATGGGGGAAAAAATCCAGGAGAAAGGAGAAGAGAGGGATGCCACAGAGGAGCAAGGTGGGAAGGAATGCCGGGGAAACCTGCACACTACTGGATTAGAGAAATGGAGGAGCACTGAGTAGAAAGCATATGGAACGGGGAGTCATGAGTAGATCCTGAGAGGAATTTTTGTGTCCACTTTGGATGTGGATTTTGATATGGGTGATGTGAATCTGAAGGACTCTGGATTAGGGTTTATGGAGGGGAATTAAGGTAACTAAGGAAGTGTTCCCATTATGTTTCTGGTGAGAAGGAAGAAATATGTTTATGGTATCTGAGGAAGTACATCACTGAGAAATTTGCAAGCAAATTGTACTCTGATTGTTTGTATCCCATGAACTCTGAATTTTTCAGTATTCATTAGTCTACCTCCTCTTTTGTCTGTAAATAGTGACTGGCTGTAACCAGAAATAATGTTAAGAGTTTTGAGTTGATTTAACACCGGTGTGATCCTGAGAAATGCTATATAAAACACCAGCACTAAAGGATAGGAAATGAGTGGAAGTTCATGGAGGGGAGGAGAGTGGTGTTCTCCCAGATCAGTTCAGAATTAGGCTCCCACCCCTTGTTGCCTCTATATGGGTCCACTTCACTCATATCTGCATGGCCTATTTTTTAGAACTCACTTAATAAATTTGGTGCAAGGATCCAACTACAAATAGGGAATCCCTCCCATCATTTTATGTACCTGAGATTAGGGCTACATACTATAACAGTGAAGTACATTTTTAGCACTTTCCAATGTCAGAAAAAGTGGTTAAGTGGAAATTGACTTCATCTGTCTGTCCAGATGCATGATAACTTTCCTTAGAGTGGCTTAATCTCATCAAAATTGGGAAGATGGCCAACCATGGGGCTGGAATTTACCCTACAGAAAATAACCTGGTTAGTGTATAATGCACCAGTGTACTTTCTCAGGAGACCAAAGGATGACTCTTGGTTAGTTCATGATGAAGCCTTGTTGCTCACATAGTACCAGTTCACTGCTGTTCTTAAGAAGGCCTTATTAGCTTAGGGTCTATATTCCAGTAAATTTAAATCACACTCCTTCTCCCTAAGGGTGGCTACTTGCAGAGCAGTGTGGGGCACTTTCTAAAAAAAAGTGGAAGTACACTGGTGATCCACTTGGCCTCCTGAAGAAGTACAATGGTGCATTACATTTTTTTTTGTTGCTCGCCCAACCAGAGTGTCCAGCATGATTTCTTCAATGGTAAATGTGCCCTCAAGCAAGGCCTTTCCAAGCATTAGTACAGTGAAGTCTGCAACCCAAGAGAGACTGAGAGCTAGGCCAAAAATAAATATCCTTTAAACTGCAACTTGTGAGGCTTTATCATGTCTGCCATCCAGATCCCTGATTCCCAAGGTCCAACCACTTTCAACCCAATATTGATGAAAGGAAATAGAATGAAAGAAAGAAATGAATTAATTCAAATTTATAAAATGGTTCAGAAAAATCAAAACTGTGATTTGTCAGATGGCATTATGTGTATGGTCACTGGCATCCTTTAATGCACAGTCAAAATATCATGAAGGATCAACCAATGACAACACAGCTTCAGCAATTTCTGATGACATCACATTGTGCTCTAGGTCAAAAGCAATAAAGGTTTGGCTTCTCTGAATTAAGCTGGGTGAGGTTGCCACAGGTTGCCAATACTAAACGGTATGAGAATATCACAGGACTACACAGAATGAGTGGCTTTATTTCTCAGCAGAATACTGAAGCTAATCAATCTGAACATTCCAATAAGGCATCTTCTCATCATTTTGATGGTAAATTTCATGCTACTCCTCAAAAATGCAGACCTCAAAGTATTGTATATGCGACTGCCAGCCCAGAACTGGTCTGGCCACTAGTAGTTACAAAGAACCCTTGTGTTTTGGTTGAGAGCATGTTATTCAAGCACAAATACATGTTAATGTACATTAGCAAATGACCATTTCAAGTTACATTCAGCACATTAATGCTTTTCAGAATAATTCTGCCTGACATTGTCTTCATTCTAACTGCAACCAAATTGGACACAATTCACCCAAAATCAACACTTTAGAAATATTTCCAGAAGAAAATGATTCAACAGGTTTGGCAGATCAATGCATTCACATCCAAGGTTTAGAAAACACAGGTCACAGGCCCTGAATATCTTGGAAAACTCATGTAAGTTCTCCGCCCTCCCCCCCCCCCCCATACACACACAACACATACACACTGAGTAAAGAAAGCCATTGAACTGTGACATTGCTCTGACCTGTTTACTCCAAGCAGGTCTGAGGATTCCTAGGGGAGTATGAGTGGGAGGACTGTCCTAACCTGTATATTAAGGCTTTACTAGTAGAGATAGCACATTATTTTTAGCACACACAAATCAGCCTGACATGCATATTAAACTTTATTGCATAGGTCCCAAAGAGCTTATGTCTGCCATATCTGGGTAAATGGAGTTTTAGCCACTTGAAAACGTGCATACTTTAAGCCAAATAACAATCCGATATTTAAACATGATGGTAGGTATCCTATTTTCAAAAATTGTCTTGTTTTGTGTGGGTTTAAAAGCAAATGCTTGAGTAGCCAGTTTGACACGATATGGAAAATGAATCTGATGTTAGCACAAAATTGCCCAGGGTCTGATTTAGATAAGTATTTGTCCAAGGAAGAGGCGTGTCCTATTCAAGGACTTCACCTCAAGACCATGGCTGTCCCGTGCTACTTCTTAAAAGTCAGAAGGGCAGTTCCTAGGCTCAGATATAAAATGTAACATTATTTTCAGTAAAACTCTTTTCCATAAAATCCTTGTTAGAAAGAGCTGATAGTTTTACTCTTCATTTTAAGTACTAGATGTTTCACAGGAATCATTATGAGAGGCGTATGGTTATCATGTCCTTAGAAGATGTCTTTGGCCATTATTTTTTGCCTACCATGGAATTAAAAAGGACATTAAAAAAACCCCCACTTAAAAATCTTTAGAATTTGAAACCTGGAATGTAATATCTAAAAATAAGTTGAGATCTGTGAATGGAAAATGTGAACTTTTTCTTTTTCAAGAATGTGGTTTAATTGTCCATTTCCATCTGTTTACAATCATTCCCTAAATCCTTGGAGCAGAGTTTCCTTAACACATTGGAAAGTTCTAGCCAGAGGTCAGAGGTTTGCATTGCTGTGTTTTCCACTCAGACTTCTTGATAAGTTGTTTTCTTTTTTTTTTGCATCATTTTCCCATACTCCTATTATTTAGCCATCCACAGTTCTTTGAGAGAGTTCTCGGGATGAATTTCGTTTCTGGAATCTTGTTAACTCAACCTGGGAATAACAAAAGGTCCCATAGTAGATCTCAGACATTCAGAACTGATTTTTTTTTTTTTTTACAACATTTCATGTTCCCAGAAAAAAAAGAAAACAAAACATAAAACCAGATTCTCCATACAGTGAAAATGAAAGAGTAATTAATAACAAGATGAAGAACAGAAACTGGCAGCAGAGCAATAGGTGAGCAATAAAGTAAATATCTAGAGGGCAATTAGATTTTAGATTTGATTACTCACCTTTTCCAAATTCAAGCTTAAGGAAAGTTACAATTCAAATACTGTAGTTATTTCCCTGTCCCCAGAGGACATAAAATCGAAGTTGTACTAGAGGCAAGGGAGGGTCATGTGATTTGCCCAAAGGTCACAAGGAGCATCAGTGGGAGAAGCAGAATTTGCACCCTGGCTTCCCTTATTCTCACCCAACTACTCTAATCATTAGGCTACTCCTCACACCAAATAATGGGTCCGGATCACAAAGGAGTTACTCGCGCAAAGCTCCCCAAGGTTAAAAACTGCCATCCCCCTCAGCCGGTAGAAGTGCGCACTTTCTCAGCACATACACTTTTAGCCATGGCCCTAAAGGGCAGGGGAGGTGGGGAAATCCCCGCGTACACTTCCCTACAGAGGGAAGATAACTTTCAAACAAATGCATGTGGCAGCTTATACATGCTGCGAGCACTAAGTTCTACACTAGTATTTTATAACCTACACATATGATATCCACGTGTTTTATAAAATATGCATATTTTTATGTTACGATTCCTCCGGTAGCTGCGCCACTGGAGGCATCTCACCCTTTCTGGAGGCCGCTCTGAAGCCAGGGTCTCGCCAACGAACTATCCAGGATTTGCTCCAGGGCCTGGGAGGCCTTCGAGGTCCTTGGGGTCTGCCTGAGGCTTGCTTGGGTCTGTATGGACTTCCTGGTTTGGGCCATGCCCTTTTCCCTAGGGGCCGGCCCGCAGCACTTCTCCTCAGTTATAGGGCCAGCTAGGTGTGGCCCATCCTAACTCCCCCCAGGGAGTTGCCTGTCTACAGCAATATAAAAGGATCTTCACTTCAGTTCTTGTTTGCCTTTGGATCAGGTTCCACAGTTGCCTGTGTCTTTAGACCGGTTCCAGGTCCTCCGTGGTCTTCTCTTGCTTTGATGGCTTCGTGTTCAGTGGCTTCATGTTCCTTGTTCCAGCTCTTCCTGATGTTTTGTTTCCTGTGCTCTTGAGCCTTCTGTTCTGCCGGCTCCTTAGTTCTCCAGGTGACGCGTCTTCATCTTTGGAGTTGCCTGCAGTGGATTCATGTCCTGCGCTCCTGAGCCTTCCTGACCTGCCAGCCCCTGTGGTTCTCCGGATGACATCGGCTCCATCATTGGAGTCTCACCTCGGCTGGATTCCTTTCCTGCACTCGTCCCTCTCTCCGCGTGGTCCGTGACCAGTCTCTTCAGGCTGTGTAGGGCGCACAGTGGGACAGGGTGGTCCGCGACCAGCCCATTGGGTCCGCCCGTGAAGGTGGGCTGTGTAGGGCGCCCTGAGAGACAGTGCCAATGTCTACCTTCCCAGCTTCTTGCCTTGTCTGTGATACCGTCACATCAGCCCTTCGTCTGTGATGCCTTTGCATCAGCCCCTCGTCTGTGATGTCTTCTGTGTTCCAAGGACTCCGTCTGCCCTCGTCCTCTGTCCGGCCTGCCACCCATTGCTGTACCCAGTGGCAGGTCCGAAAGGGCTTGGAACAGTCGGAGGACTGTTCATCAATCAACATTGCGTTGTTGGTTTTCTGGGGCGTGCAGGTCCGGTTGAGGATCAGACCTTGCTCCCTAGTCCTTGCTTCAACCTTGTCTTGTCTTGTTACCCATGCTTGCACCAGCTCACCTCCCGCGGTGTGGCTTGGGGCTCTTCCCTGGGTCATGCCATGGCCCAAGGGCTCACAACCCTATTTGAGAGACGACCGCGCCACCATGCCTCAGAGAGTAACGGCCGTCAGAGGTCACACTCATAACATTTTAGCCTGTAAATACGCATGTATTTATGCTTACATGTAAATATATTTGGTATTGAATGTGTGCACTTTTCTTACCTATTTTTAAAATATATGTGTGTATATTTTACACTCAATAATAAGGATGGACTTACCTAAATCAGGAGTTTAGTGCATAAATCATGCATGTGTCAGTTTTACCAACTAGTCCACCAGTTCACCCAGGCCTTCTCCAAGTCATCGAGACCCTCCTGGTTCTTCAGCCAGTTTACCCAAACTTCCCATCCACTCAGTACTACACAATAAATACATTTAATATCACTTATGCCAGATAATTAGCAGGTGTAAAATTACACAAGTAAATTGGGGAATCTTTGGGGGTAATTTCCAAAAGCATTTACACATTTAAAATTGGATTGAACACTTGGGCTTTTGAAAATTCCTAAAAAAAACCCAGTAGTTACATTTATACATGTGACTCCTTTGAAAATCACCTCCCCTGTGCATGTCTTTTAAAATAGCAACTGTTGAACATAAATGTTGGCTCCATCCCTAAATGCCCCATGTCCGCTCCTTTTTAATGCGCGTACATGTGCATGCAGAAATGAGAATATATTTGCATAGATTTTACTTTTATAAAATATGGAATACACAAGTAGAGGCTATTTACGTGCATAGAAGTTCATTTTTATGCAAGTAGCATTTTGAAAATTCACCCCATTATTTGCACCTGCAGTAAAGCAGGAGTAAAATCCACAGGCATTTCTGAACCTGTTGTGTTCACAGGCCCACATTTTCAAAAAGAAATTCTGTAAGGAGATTTCCCCTTAAAAAGTAGCTTGCAGGCCCTCATTGCCACCTCCAGTGGTGGCAGGTAACAATCTTGCTCCTAGTTGATAGCGTCAAGTTTGTCAGGAATATCTCTAGCCCGCCGCCTTCCTCCCAGTGGATCTGGGGACACTCCGAAGTGGATGTAGATATAAAAATCTGAAAAACATGAAATGGATGTGAAAAAAGATTCCAGTGAAATATGTTTTGAGAAAACCCTGATCAAGTTCACTAGTGATCTTAAAGTCTGCTCATTTATGTAGCTAACAAATTTGAGAATCAAAAAAATGTTCAGATTTTCTGAACTTTTTGGGAAATCTCCAGACTTCTCATCAAGAGTGTTTTTGAAAGGTTTACATATCTCTATTCATATATTCCACTCAACTGCTGGAGATAAATCTAAATAAGTTGATCAAGTACTATATTTTATTAAGTTTAAGGAAGAAAAACTGGTAACTGATAGGAAACAAAAAGGATGGCTAAATGGTCAGTTTTCTCAGTGGAGAAAGGTAAACAGTGGAGTGCTTCAAGGATCTCTACTGGGATTGGTACTTTTTAATATGGGGCGGATTTTAAAAGGCCCGCGCGCGCCGGCGCGCCTATTTTGCATAGGCCGCCGGCGCGCGTAAAGCCCCGGGACGAGCGTAAGTCCCGGGGCTTTCGAAAAGGGGCGGGAGGGGGCGTGTCCGGGGCGTTCCCGAAATGACGCAGCGTTTTGGGGGCAGGCCCGGGGGCGTGGCGCCGGCCCGGGGGCATGGTATAGGCCTCCGGACCAGCCCCCGGGACCGGAGGACGGAGTGGGGCTGCCGGCGATGCGCGCAAAGTTACGCCTGCTTTCAGCAGGCGTAACTTTGCCAACAAAGGTGGGTGGGGGGGTTTAGATAGGGCCGAGGGGGTGGGTTAGGTAGGGGAAGGGAGAGGAAGGTGGGGGGAGGGCGAAGGAAAGTTCCCTCCGAGGCCGCTCCGAAATCGGAGTGGTCTCGGAGGGAACAGGCAACTCGCGCTGGGCTCGGCGCGCGCAGGTTGCACAAATGTGCACCCCCTTGCGCGCGCCGACCCCAGATTTTATAAGATACGCGCGGCTACGCGTGTATCTTATAAAATCCAGCGTACTTTTGTTCGCGCCTGGTGCGCGAACAAAAGTACGCGCGCGCGTATTTTTTAAAAATCTGCCCCTATATTTGTAAGGGATCTAGAAAAGGGGACAACGAGTGAGGTGAGCAAATTTGCAGATGACCCAAAATTATTCTGAGTTGTTAAATAACGAAATGAATTGTGAAAAATTGCAGAAAGACCTTGGGAGACTGGGAGACTGGGAGACTGGGAGACTGGGCATCCAAAACAGCAGATTAAATTTAATGTGGACAAGGGCAAAGTGATGCACTTAGGGAAAAATAACCCATGCTGTGGTTACATGAATTGTTAGGTTCCACATTGGGCATTACCACTCAGGAAAAAGATCTGGGAGACATCATGGACATTTCTTTAAAGTCCTTGGCTCGGTGTGCTGTGGCAGTCAAAAAAGCAAACAGAAAGTTAGAAATTATTAGGAAAGGAATGGAAAATGAAGCAGAGAATGTAATAATACCTCTATATTGCTCCATGGTGAGACCGCAGCTAGAGTACTGTGCCCAATTTTGGCCACTGCATCTCAAAAAGATATAGTTAAACTAGAAAAGGCATAGAGAAGGGCGACCAAATGATAAAGGGGATGCCCCATTTCCCATATGTGGAAAGGCTAAAGAGGTTAGAGCTGTTCAGTTTGGAGAAGAGACAGCTGGGGGAGGAGATATGATAGAAGTCTATAAAATAATGAGTGGATTGGATCGAGTAAATGTGAATTGGTTATTTATTCTTTCAAAAAATGCAAAGACTAGAGGACACTCCATGAAGTTAGAAAGTAGCACATTTAAAACAAATAGAATACAACTATTTTTCACTCAACGTACCATGAAGCTCTGGAATTCATTACCGGAAAATATGGTTAAGGCACTTACAAGTAAATTTTAAAATCCCAGCGTGTGTGAATTATGGGGGTTGTGTGCGTGGCCGGGCCCTGAGCGCGCCACATGTATTTTCGGAAGGGCCCGGCCACACGCATAACCCCCGTGAAGCACTGAAGTGCTGGGCTTTTGAAAAGGGGCCAGTCAGGGACGTGGGCAGGGAGGGGCAAGGCAGGGCAGAGGGCAGGCTGAGACAGTGTCATTCGATGCTGTTCCAGGGAAGCACGCACTGGCAGCTGGCCAGCATGCAGAGATTACTTACTGCTCCCAAGGAGCAGTAAGTAATCGGACAAAAAAACCGTGAGTAGCTAGGAAGGGGTTAGGGGTCAGGGAGGAGAGGGGAAACGGTAGGAATGTTATAAAATAGCCACATCCATGTACACGCTCCGGGTCATAAAATCGACCCCTTAATGTGGCATGGTTAAAAAAGGTTTGGACAAGTTCCTGGAGGAAAAGTCCATAAACTGTTATTGACCAAATGGACTCAGGGGAAAGCCAGTATTTAATTATTGCTGAGTGTAGGCAGCATGGGATCTATTTACAGTTTGGGATCTTGCCAGGTACTTGTGACCTAGATTGGCCACTGCTGGAGACAGGATACTGGACTTGATGGATGCTTTGCTTAGTCTGACCGCAAATGGCAATTCTTATGCTCTTATGTTCATATATTCTTATGGCAAATATGTATGAATCTAACACATGCACATCACATGCATACATATGTAAACCAATCAATCAGACAAACAAAAGTTTATTTATAACCAGTCTTTCCTAAGGAACTCCTGGTGAGGTACAACAGCAAAATTGCTTCATTGTAAAAAAGCAGTTAAAACAGAAGTTAAAATGTATTTATTTATGGACATTTGATATTCTGCCCTTCACCAAGGCAGATTACAATCAATTTAAAACAGATACATTGTAATTGAGATAATTTACACTGGTGTCCAAATTTACAGTGAATTAGTATTGGGAATCCAGGGTACATAACTTCAAGTCATTAATTGAATGTACAAGTCTGTGGCATGGCAACTAGGGATGTGCACTAACTTTTTTTGTGTGTCATTTTCGTTTCAGGTTTTTTTGTAATTAATTTCCTTTTTTTAAATGGTTGGGGAGTGGTTTTTTTGTGTTTCCCTAATTTTGAACTTAGAGTATACTAACAGGACTTAGTACGCACTATGTCCCGTTATTGCGCACTAACTCAAATTACTAATTATACGAAATTTTGAATTTTTTGTTTTGTTTTGGGGCTCTTCCGAAACAAGACAAAATAGACAATTTTATTGCTATTGTCTATTTCGTCCAAAATGAATGCACAACCCTAGTGGCAACCCTCTTGCTTTCAGTGGCAGAGTGTAACAATTTTAGATGTTTTAGTTGGGTGTCATTAGATGTTTACTCAAGGAAGTAGCTAAGAGGAATGCTGTCCTTCCTACTGGGGCACCATATCAAGACTAAAGGGGATTACTACCCACCCAAACTGTTGTGCTGGAGGTGGACCCTTGGCCTAGTGCAGGATTGGTACGGCCCTCTGGTTGAACCCAGAGAGCACCTGCCACCAGGAGGTAGATCACACTAGGCTAGCTGGTGCTTCACCAATAAAAATCTGGGGTTTCCGCAGGTTGAGCCCTTGGGTACCCAGACCGCCTGGACTTAGGTGGACCTCTGGTGGTCTCCCGGAGAGGTATCGGAGAAATGTGCCCACCATGAGCAAGGGTGCGTGGCTGATGCAGAGTGAGTGGATTAGACCAGAACCGGAAGCTCCGGAGACCTCGGGAAGGCAACAGTTCAGAGAGGTCCTCTGGAAGGGGCAGGCAGCACCTGCAGGTCCAGCCACGTGGCAGCCACGGTTGTTATCCAAGTGCGTAGACCTGAAGGTCACCGGCGGCTGGAAGAGAGTGTCCGAGTAAAGCGCAAGGGTCAATGCCAGAATATCAGTCCAAGAGAGGTCAGCCAAAGCGGGGGTCAATACCAGAGTCAGTCCATGCGTAGTCATGGCAAGTGAGGGTCGGTTCCAGGTGGCAGACAGAAGAATGGTCAGGCAGGCAGTGGTCAGTTCCAGGCAGCAAGCAGAAGAATGGTCAGGCAGGCAGTGGTCAGTTCCAGGTGGCATGCAGAAGAATGGTCAGGCAGGCAGTGGTCAGTTCCAGGCAGCAAGCAGAAGAATGGTCAGGCAGGCAGAGGTCAGTTCCAGGGGGCAGGCAGAAGAATGGTCAGCCAGGCAGAGGTCAGTATCAAGATGTCAGTCCGGATAGGTACTACCTGAGAAGGACACTGAAGAGGAGACACTGGAATGGAAGATGCAGGAACAGGAGACACTTGGAACTTGACACAAACTCACTACACAATACTGTGTCAACCCGATTGCCAAGGCAGGGATCAGGGGTTTGAGCCCTGCCTTATATATGGAAGGCTGATGATGTCATCAGAGCGCACCTCTCGAGGGTTTCCGACGCTGGACCCTTTAAGACTGGTGAGGTCAGATGCACGCATGCCTAGGGTTGGGGCCGAGTCAGCCGAGGATGCGGAGCCTCGACGGGAGCTCCACTGTGAAGCCTGTAGCGATGCAGATGCCGAGGGAAACTGCAGTGAGTGACAGGGATGCCGGGGGTTAGCGGTAGCGGGTAAGCCTGCACTAGTGGACGGTAATGCCAGGTGAGCAGGACCGATCACAGTAACCACGCGGCCAGTACACAGAACACGAACAATCCCTCAGAGGTAAAGGGGGAAGGCAGAGGTTTATATATTTATTTATTTAATATATTTTAATATACCGATACTCAAGATAAAAATCTTATCATACCGGTATACATCAAACACGGGAAAACCAATGATATAGGATCAGAAAGTTACATGAAACAGGGTAATGAATTCAGGACAACTATGAGAGGAAGAAATAGCTTAACATAGCGCAACTATAGAGTAGATAACAAGCAGAGTTAAATAGTAACTAGGCGAACGATTTCTTAAGTGAACTACAAACGAGCAACAATTTTTAAATCTCTTCATAGGTGGTCATATAACCAATAGATATTAAGGGGGTAGAACTGAATGTGCAGGGCGACGGATTGATGGTTTAAATGATAAATCAGATGGAATTAGATAAATCAGGTTTAAATTATAAATCAGATGGAATCACCATATTTAATTAAAATTCAAAATTTAATTTATTAAAGTAATTATAAAAAGAATTCTCTAATAAAAACATGTAATAACCTATAATTATAAGAAAACAGGGTTATAGTATGCCAGAGCCATCTCTGCTATTAACAACAATTCTCTCAGATAAGTATATTTTCTTTACATTCATTTTCTGGCAATTAAAATATTTACTCTGTTAATCTAAACTCATACTATTCTTTTAAGAACTGAGTCTTTGTGAGCACTTTATATCTTTCAGATGTGTGGCATTAGTGCAGTTTTCCTATCTGGTGCGTTTCTCGGGTAAGTAAAAAAAATGTTTGTTTCTTTTCTTTTCTCGCCTTTCTCATGTTTGTCTCAATTCATGTTGCCACTTTCTTTGTTTCTGTCATTTTTTCAGTAATAAGCAAGTTTGCATGCCGTAAACAGTGTTTTCCGTAGATAGCAGGATAATTTAGCCATGCTGTCTGGGTGATGTCATCTGGGCATCATGGGGCGGGGCTGTCTCTCTAAGCTCTTATGTACGGTTGTGCGGCTCTTTCCGCGCATCTCTAGCGAATCTCCTCAGTTGATTATTAAGCAGATATATGAAAAGAACATATCAGATGGCTGTCCAGGGAGGAGGGAGGGGGTCGCATGGCTAAATCATCCTGCTATCTATGGAAAACATCATTTACAGTAAGCAAACTTGCTTTTTTTCTTCGATTAGTAGACTTATTTAGCCATGCTATCTGGGAGTCCCAAGCTTAAGGTTGCTTGTGTTAGTCTATCATTTTCAGTCTTAACTAGCAATCCGTGCTTGTGGACAGCCACTACTTTTGTTGGAAGTGATGCAACACTGCTGATCCCAATGCACTGTTAGCCTCTGATTGTTGGTCAAGCAGTAGGGATGTGAAAGTGTGAATAGATAACCACGCTGCTTTACAAATATTTTGAATTGGTACATTATGCAAGCATGCAAGTAAAGTCACCTTAGCCCTGACCTGATGTGCCTTAATTGGATTATGGAGCACCATTGAATGTGTCCTGAATCAGAATTGAATGCATTGAATTATCCAATTTGATAGTGTCCTTTTCGTTACTGCTTTTCCATGATCATTTGGATTAAAAGAGATGAAAAGTTGGGATGCACGTCTAATTGCTTGAGTTCTTCTTTTGTAATATGCAAGGGCTCTTTTGCAGTCCAATGTGTGAAGTGCCACTTTAGGTAAAAAGGTTGGGTGTGTACACAAGTATGGATAATTGGTCACTAGAGCTTGAAGTTCACTCATTTGCCTAGCTGATGAGATTGCAACAAGGAAAAGTACCTTCCACATTAGGTGTTTCAAGGATGTGGACTCCATGGGTTCAAAGAGAACACCCATTAAGCTTTCCAGGATGATGTTTATATCCCATGGTATAGGAGGTTTCCGTACTGGCAGGTGAATGTGTAGTGGACCCTTCATAAATCGTGAAATCAGGGGATGTGAAGCAATTGAGGGACTTTCTCCTGTGGTGTGATAAGCTGCTATTGCACTTAGATGAACACTTATAGATGTCACTGCTAAACCTGAAGTGGAAAGTGAGCATAGGTACATTAGTAAACCCCTCGGGAAGCAAGTGAAATGGTCAATTTCTTGCTGGAAGCACCAACTGGAATCTTTTCCACTTGAAGGCAACATTTTTCCTGGTGGATGATTTCTAGCCACTATCAAAATGTCAGTGATATCAGGTGGCAGCTGGAAATGTCCTAGGATCTCCTGCTTAATCTCCATGCTGTTCTCCTGTATAGTAGTTGTGTGCTGATTCCCAGAAGTATTGGTGAATAACTAGAGAGATGTACTAGATATGTTAGTAGCGCCGAGGCGCGGTCCTATTTCAAGGGAGGATGTGAGCCCTTGGATCACGGCGCAACTCAGGGAGGAGCACCAAGACACACCACGAGAGGTGAGCAGGTACGAGCACAGGCAGAGCAGGAGCAAGGCTGGACTGAAGACAAGGCGAGGAATATCCGGAACAGGAATAAGGCAGGCTCAGCCCTCCACTGGACCTACACGCACCAATGAGACCCAGCAACGCAATGCTGGTCTCAAGAGTAGCCCTCCAGCCACTCGATAGCCCTTCCGGACCCACCGCTTGGGAACGACGAGTGCGTGAGGCCAGACGGAGGCTGAGGGCAGGAACAAGAAGGCTCAGATGAAGACTCAGGAGACTCGGAGGACTCAGGCGTAGACTTGGATGCTCGGAGAACTCAGACAAGGACTCAGGATACTCAGAGGACTCAAACAAGGACTTAGGATACTCAGAAGACTAGACAAGGATTCAGGTTAGAAGACTCAGATGAAGTCTCAGGATACTCGGAAGACTCGGACAAAGATTCAGATTACTAGGAGATCTCAGGCGTGGATTCATGAGAAAGTACTGGGTGAGTGTTGCATCACAGTGCACCCTACACAGGCACCCATGGCTGGTCGTGGATTATGTTGAAAGTGAAGCAGACTCCAGACGAGGCAATGGAACTTGAAGCCAGGACATGATGAAGATTCAGGAGAGGCCTGCACCGAGGGGCGCCCTACACAGCCGCCTGTGGCCGGTCCTGGACCATGCTGAAGTGGAGCAGGTTCTGGAAAAGTCTTAGGCATGGATGGAAGAGGCACAAGGAACTCCGAAGACCAGGACAGGATTCAAGACTCAGGATTCTCATAAGCTAGGCATTAAAAACAGAAATCTTCCAGAGGCTTGCATTGCAGATGAGAAGGCCTTGTACCACGAGGCACCTTACACAGCCCCCCATGGGCTGGCCATGGACCATGACGGTGGCACGCCAGGAAGGGTGAACAGACAAGGGACCTGGGAACTGAACAAAGAGCTGAAAATGAGATGGATGGAGTCAGGACAGGAACAATCGACATCAGGAATATGGAATATGGTACCTCAGGACACGGAACATCATGACATCTGAACACGGAACATCTGGACATCAGGACATCAGGAGAACTGGACATCTGGAACATCAGGAACATGAAACAGGTAATGAGGGAGCTCCGATGAGGGACGAGACCAGGAATATCAAGGTGACAAAGTTCAGGAACACGAAGAACATGGAACGAAGTTCCATCAAAACACAAGAAGACCACGGAGTACCTGGATCAGGAAGAAGACTACAGATGCTGTGAAGACCAGATTCGAAGGCACTGAGGATCTGAGGCTGGGCCCTGTTATAGGGTTTTTCTGGCGAAGAATGATGACATCATTGCCGAGGGCCACGGGGCTTTTCCCACCACTGGCCCTTTAAATGTCAAGGAGAGGCGTGCGCTCGTGCCTATGAAGAGCTGGGAGGCAGAAGACATCAGCAGTGTCCCTGCCACGTGGAAGACCCGATGAAAGGTGGCACCCTGCCGTGAAGAGGATGGAGACAGGCACTAGCTGAAATGGCTTCCCTGCCGCTCGAACAGAGGACCCCGGGTGGCGGCTCCAGCCAGGATGGAGCAGGAACAGCAACAGGCTTCATGCCGTGATGAAGGAACTCTCGGCGGCGGCCCTAGGACCACGAGGAACCCAGAACACTTCGGGGTTGGCCTGCTGCGAGGGATGGCATCGGCAGCGGCCTTGCTGCAGGAAGGTAGGGGACTGCCTGTGGATCCAGCTGCAGGCAGGATCCTAACAAGATAGGCATACCATGGCTGCCTTGGCCATGCTGGAATAATAAGTATCATGTCTGGATTGTCTGCCTTGTTCAATATACATTTCTGTATTGTGCATGATATTAGTGGTTGGGGGATAGACGTATATTAGGTTCCTTGACCAGGGGATCAAAAACACATCTTGAGATACTCTTCACTTGCTGGGGACAATTGAGAAAAAGGTGCCTAGTTTCATGTTGTGCTCCAATGTGAAAAGAAGTATGCATGGAGTTCCCCAGCGATTGAAAAGATCGTACTCTACTGATTGGTTCAGGGATCACTCATGTGGGTGGAAGGTTCTGCTGAGTCTGTCTGCTTTCATATTTGCCAATCCTGGCAAATACGACGCCTGTAGGATCATCCCATTTTTCTCTGCCCATTTGCAGATCTGTACTTCTGCCTTGCACAGAATCCTGGAACCTGACCCTCCTTCTTTGTTCATATAGAATATAGCTACTTAGTTGTCCGTATGGATCATTACAGACTTTCCATGAAGCGTTGGTTCAAATGTATGCATTGTATTCTTTATTGTTCTCAATTCCAATAGGTTTATCGGGAACTGGCATTCTGTTGGGGGTCCATAAGCCTTGTGTTATTAGATGAAGAAAATGGGCCCCCCAATCTTTTGTTGAAGCATCCTTCATAACTATCATTTGGATAGGAGGGTTTCCGAATGGCGCTCCTCTTGTCAGAACTAAGGGTACCAACCATCACAAAATGTCTCTTTTCATTGAGGTCATAATGTAAATTTTCTTTGACATGAGTTGTCTGTGCTGATTCCATTGTGACTTTAAGCCCCACTATAATTGCCTTATGTGAAGATGGTTATGAAGACTCATATGCATTGCTGCTGCCATGTGTCCCAATAAGACTAGTACTCAACGTACTGTTGTAAAAGATTATTCCTGAAAGAGTAAGCACAAAAAATGTAGGGTCTGAACTCTGTCATTGGGCAAGAACACTCTGTATAGAGGGGTGTGAATCCTTGCTCCAATGAACTGAAGAATCTGGGAAGGATGTAGGTGGGATTTTTCATAATTTATTATAAACCCCAATTCCTCCAAGCATTGAATTGTTTTGATCAAGTGATTCTGTAATGTTTGTGGGTTTGCAGGGTCAATGAGTGAGTTGTTGAGATATGGGAAAATCCTGATTCCTCATTTTCATAAATGATCCACAACTACCGCAAGACATTTTGTGAAGACTCTAGGGGGAGATGAGAGTCCAAAGGGAAGTACTTTGTACTGGTAATGCTGATTCCCCACTTGGAAACAAAGGTAGCGTCAATAGGCCTTGTGGATGGGAATGTGAGTATATGTATCCTTTAGGTCCAGAAAGGACATGTAATCATTGGGCTGCAGAAAAAAGAGGATTGATTTCAAAGAGGTCATTTTGAACTTTTATGTCTTGATAAACTTGTTGAGAGAATGCAAGTCCAGAATGGGACAGAGACACCCCCCCCCCCCCCCGACTTCTTGGGAATGAGGAAGTATTGGGAATAGTAGGTTTTTTTTGAGCTGGGAAAGTGGAAGAAAATTGATTTTTTGCTGCTTCACCAGAGTTCTTGCCTCCTGCTGTAGAGTGGAAATTTCAGAAAGGATTCTCGTTGGTGCTACTTGATGAGGTAAAAGAGGGAGATGAGTGAAATCCAGTTTGTACCCCTGGGATATTATATTAAGAACCCATTGATCAGTTGTGATCTTGGACCAGGCATGGTAGAAAGAAGATATCCTGCCCCCAAACTGCAGGAGGTGTTGTGACTGATTCTTTTTCAAAAATCTTTGTTGTTTTTGGGATTGTGTTTGCTGTAGTCTCTGGGGTCTCTGACCCCTTTGCCAATTCCTTTGTTGAAACTATTGCCCCTGAGGCCTTGGTTGTTGATAAGAAGGTGATCTGTATGGATGGTAATAAGGATGGTAATTCCTGTATGGTCTACATTGGTAGAATCCCCTCTTGACTGAGAATAATATTTCCTGCTGGCAGATTGATTGTCTATGTCTGACGTTAATAACTGTACTGCCACATTTTGTTCTTTTATTTGAGACTGTTTCTCTCAGCTTATCTCCAAAAAGGTTATCTCCCTTACAAGGCAAGTTCGCTAATTTGTCATGAACGTCTTTGCGAATTGCACTGGAGCGGAGTCAAGCCATGTGTCTGGCTGCGATGGAGGCTATCAAAGATCGGGCCGATGTGTCAAAAGCTTCATAGATGGTTCTTAGTAGGTCTTGCAGGTCTATTAACGGTTGCAGTGTTCTCTGTCCCATAGAGATGAAGGGTTTTAGGTTTTGGATGCATTCGTATAGGTATTGTGTAATGTAAAATTGGGGTTGATATATACACACATTTAGCATGAAACCTAGAAATAGTTTTCATCCAAATTCATCCAATAACCTGTTGTCCTTTCCACAGGGTTTTTCATTGTAGCCTCATTTTCTTTGCCTTTTTCGTAGCTGATTCAACAGCTACAGAGGCATGTGGAATTTGAACCATGCTGTAATGAGTAGATTTTCACATCCTGTATTTTAGGTCTAATTTTCTGGATGCTGTCAGTATAGTATGGGGGTATTCCCATGCTTTATCCATGACAGAATCTAGCAGTGAATGTGAAGGAAGAGCAGTTGGCTCTGATAGAACCTCTAGAATTTTTAAAATGTCCATTGTCTCCACTCTAGGATCAGGGATCTTGCACGTTTCCACCTTCAAGAGTGTACCCATCTTCTCTAAAAATTTAGAGTAGGTTAGATCCTCAGGAGGTGAAGAAGGCTCAGGTGGCTCTTCCAGTGGGTCTGAAGGGATACCTGTAGAACTTCCCAGTGAGGATGGAGGTGACTTCTGAGGGTGGTCAGTCGGCTCAGGGGAAAAGCGAGGACTCCCCAAAGGTTGTGTGCTGAGTTCCATGTTTGTAGGTGATGGAAGTTATTCTGAAGCAAATGCTTTCTCTCAGATGGAATTGGAGAATGAGGTGGAATAGATAGCTATTTAGAAGAAAGGTTCACAAAGAAGGATTTTAAGATGGAGGTGATTTGGGATATTGTCTCTTCAGCAGAGACACCGGGGGCTGTTGCATGGGTACATCCCTTATTAGATGTTTTAACTTGTGACCAGTCCATCAAGGACTGAGACGCAGAACCCAGAGATGATTGGGATCTGGAACTTTTCCCTTTTGGCAGGGGTAATGCTGCCTGAAAAATGCTTGCCTCTAGTTCCCTAGGTCTGGGTGCTGGAAGCTTTTTCAGTGGAAGACTGGATCTATCCTGCAGAGGTTTCTGTAGAAAAGGGGAATGATCCCTTAAAGAAAGATCCCTTCCTGAGTGAGCTGAGTCTGGGGAAGAGGACACTTCGATAGGAAATTCTTCCTCTATTTCTTGGTCAGATAGTTGTAGCAGAGGCTTATGTGATAATGGTCTGTCACTACCCAAGGGGATAGTGTTCTAGTATCTGAATAAATTTGGATAGAGATTCAAGATGGTTTGGGGTGTCATGATGTGTCGAGTAATGCGTCAACTGTTTTAAGTACGTCAAACTCATCTTAGTAAAGGAGGAAAACGCTTTCACTTGTGTCGACTTCTCCAATGTTTTGATGTGTCCTTCCTGACTCACTGTTGCGCCTCGAACAGGCTGATGCTTTCATACGCATCGACTTCTTTGATGCTTCATTATGGGGCGGATTTTAAGAGCCCTGCTCGCCTAAATCCGCCCAAAACCGGGCGGATTTAGGCGAGCAGGGCCCTGCGCGCCGGTGAGCCTATTTTACATAGGCCTACCGGCGAGCGCAGAGCCCCGGGACTCACGTAAGTCCCGGGGTTTTCGGAGGGGGCGTGTCGGGGGCGTGTCGGGGCGGGGCCGAGCGCCGCCCCGTTTTCGGGGCGTGTCGGCAGCGTTTTGGGGGCGGGCCCGGGGGCATGGTTACGGCCTGGGGCGGTCCGGGGGTGTGGCCGCGCCCTCCGTACCCGCCCCCAGGTCGCGTCCCGGCACGCTAGGGGCCCGCTGGCGCGCGGGGATTTACGTCTCCCTCCGGGAGGCGTAAATCCCCCGACAAAGGTAAGGGGGGAGTTTAGACAGGGCCGGGGGGGGGTGGGTTAGGTAGAGGAAGGGAGGGGAAGGTGAGGGGAGGGCGTTAGAGGATTCCCTCCAAGGCCGCTCTGATTTCGGAGCGGCCTTGGAGGGAACGGGGGTAGGCTGCGCGGCTCGGCGCGCGCCGGCTATACGTAATCGATAGCCTTGCGCGCGCCGATCCAGGATTTTAGCGGATACGCGCGACTACGCGCGTACCTACTAAAATCCCGCGTACTTTTGCTGGCGCCTGATGCGCCAGCAAAAGTACACGAACGCGCCGTGTTTGAAAATCTACCCCTATGTGTTGACTTCCCCAAAACCTTAGTATGTGTCAACTTCTCCGACGTTTTCATCTGCATCAATTCCTCTGACACTTTTGCTTGCATTGACTTTTCCGATGCCTTGACCTATGTTGATGGGCTAGACACTTTGACAGGTGTCGGTCGGTCTGACACTTTCTTTCCCATTGATTCTTCTGATGCTGCAGTCTGCATTGATGATGTACTTTTATAAATTGTATTGGCCTATATCATGGATGCCTGTTTTTGTTTTCTCTAGATCCCACCAATGAAGATCACTTTGCCGGATCTGGGTGGTGGAATTTTGGTCCCAGGAAGGAATGTGTCAATCTCCCTTCATTTGGAGAAGGCATAAGATCCTGCAGTCTCCTCTCAGAGTCTTAAGATTTTTGTGGCTCTTTGGCGCTGGGCCCTAGGAGACATTCTCCCACAGTCTCTGCAGACTGCTTGGTCATGCTTGGGTCTGAGGCACAGGTAACAATAATTGTGCCCATTGGTCACTGACATGATCTTGCTGCACTGGCAGTACTTGAAGCCAGGAGTTTTAGGCATCATAGCACTTAAAAGTGCTTTTTTTTTTTTTTTTTTGAAAGAAAAAATTCTTCTAAGGAGAAAAATTAGTGAGAGACTAAAGTCCACATATCCGTGCAAAGCGTGGAAGAAATGAAACTGCGGATATTCGTTCAAGATGCGCAGGAAGAGCTGTGCAACTGCACAGACAGAAAACTCTACGAACTTAGAGAGACAACTCTGCCCCGTGACATCTGGATGACATCACCCAGACAGCATGGCTAAATAAACCTGCTTATTGATGGAAACAATTATTTGTATTAATGTCTATTTCTTTCCCCTACTTTTGTATCTGAAAATGTTTGCTGTTCAGCATTGCATATTTATTTATTTATTTATAGGTTCTTTTATACCGAGGTACGTAAGGGAATACATCACCTCGGTTTACAGTGAAACAATAATTTAGCAACCAGCTTTACATATAACAGTTTAAAACAGTAAACATAATTAACCGAAAAGACTTTACAGAATATGCTGACTTCATTAACTATGAAACTATTGAATATTAATAATTAAGTATTACATGGGAACAAATTAACTGTCAAAATCAAAACTAACGTCTTCTTAAGGTAAAAATACAGGATTAAAAGACAGGGGGGGGGGTAAAGATTAGGTGTATGATGAAGATTCATAGTGTGAATGCTTGTTCAAACAACCACGTTTTAAGGTTTTGTTTGAAGGTTTTGTGGCAGGATTCTATACGTAGGTCTAGCGGCATGTTGTTCCAAATATTGATACTAGCAATGGAGAATGCGCGGTCTCTGGTGGAAATGATTTTGATGTGTTTTTGAGGATGTACAGCTAATTTCGCTTGGTGAAAACTTCTAATAGGTCTGTTGGATGTGCGAATTATGAACTGATCAGAAAACCATTGCATCTCTTGGTTGAGAATTGATTTGTGGATGAGTGACAGAACTTTGAAAGTAATTCTGTAGGATACTGGTAGCCAATGTAGGAACATGAGTGCTGGAGTTATATGTTCATGTCGTCTTGTATTAGTGATTAAACGCGCAGCCGCATTCTGCAGCATCTGTAGCGGTTAAATTGTGCTTTTAGGAAGACCCAGTAGTAGTAGTGCATTACAATAGTCAATTTTAGGTAAAATTGTAGCTTGTAATACAGTCTGGAAATCCTGAGAATGTAGTAATGGTTTAATTCTTTTCATGGTATGTAGCTTGAAAAAGCCACTCTTAATTGTAGTCGAGATGAAATTCTTCATTGTAAAATGGTTATCAATTATGACCCCAAGGCTGCGGACGTATTTCAGTTTAAAATGATCTGTAGTTGAGGAAGGTGGTTGAGGAGTGTTTGATGTGGTGTTCTTTTGTGGCGTTATGATTAGGAGTTCAGTCTTGTTGGTGTTGATTGCAAGAAAGTTTTCCATGAGTAGATTTTTTATTTCGGTAAGTGCAGCTTCCCAGTTTTTCATGGCATTAGCAAGTGAGTCCTTGATCGGGATAATGATCTGGACGTCGTCGGCGTAAATGAAATGACGTAGATCCAATTTCTTCAGTAGATTACAGAGTGGGGATAGATAAACATTGAATAGAGTTGAAGAAAGGGAGGATCCTTGAGGGACACCTTGTGAAAGATTTCTGGGTTTAGACGTATGTTGTCCCATCTTGACACTGTAAGTCCTATCTGTCAGGAATGATTGTAACCAGGATAATGCAGTGCCAGTGATGCCAATTTGAGATAGGAGGGAGAGGAGCGTATAGTGGTTGACTGTGTCAAACGCGGATGAAATATCAAGTAGGGCCAGAATATAAGAGTGACCAGTGTCAAGTGATTTTAGGATGGAGTCTGAAAGAGACACAAGTAGTGTTTCGGTGCTATGATTCTTCCTGAATCCATATTGTGAAGGGAAGAGTAATTGATTTTCCTCTAGAAAGTCAGTTAGTTGTTTGTTTATGACTTTTTCTAGGATTTTTGATAATAACGGGAGGTTCGATACAGGTCGAAAGTTTGCCGGTTCTGATGGATCAAGGTCAGCTTTTTTAAGGGTCGGCTTTATTATGGCATGTTTGAGTTGTGTGGGGAAGACCCCTTCTGTAATAGATTTGTTAATGATGTTTGATATTGCAGGGGCGATTCTAGTAGGAATGGCCAGTAGTGTTTTCGTTGGCATGATATCTGTGGGGTGTAATGCAGGTTTGATTCTTTTTAGAATTGCCTCAATCTCCGAAGCACGCTGGCAGCCTATGCAAATTAGGCATATTGTTATGTTGGTGTGTGCACCCACTTATCTTGAAATATGGCACTGCTGAGTAGATGGGGAGTGCTGACTGGAGCTCTTGACTTGTTGTTGATGTCCTTCTTTACCTACCTTCCTAAAGTTTAACAAAATTAAAAAGAGAGGCACCAATCTTCTGCAGACTATATGTGAGTTCCCTGTTGTGAAATGTAACTGACATCTTATTGTACACTGTGTTTATTCTAACTAACCAAAATAAAAGATAAGCAATTGGGCCCTACTCTCGGAAAAAAAGAACTGTTAACCCTATCACTTTTATTCTTTCTTTCTCTCCTCCTGTGCAAAGGCACTTCTGTATCGACACTGTATCTGTTCCTTGAGAGTGCTACTTTGTTGTCACTTATTTTTGTATATGATACACTTTCCTTAGTTCCACTTGGAATTTAGAGGGCATGAAACTTTTTATTTCCAGGAATTTCCCTCCTTTACTGTTGTCGAAATCCCTCTCTTTAGATAATTTCACTTTCAAAGAGGCTTTCTTAGGGGAATTCAGAACTGCTTCCTCCTTTGCAACAGAACCATTCATTTGTTACATGGGTACCACAGCTAATTGTTTTAACTCTCTCTCTCTCTGTCTATATATATATATAGCTTTACCCAATTTCAGTGGATTTACTTCTCATCCATCAAACAGTCTCTCTTAGGTTCAATATTATGCTGCTCTAAACACACAGGGGTAGATTTTATAATTTTGCGCGAGCGCGTACTTTTGTTTGCGCACCAGGCGCAAACAAAAGTATGCTGGATTTTATAAGATACATGTGTAGCCGCGCATATCTTATAAAATCCGGGGTCGGCGCGTGCAAGGGGGTGCACATTTGTGCAACCAGCGCGCGCCGAGCCTGGCGCGCGCTGCCTGTTCCCTCTGAGGACGCTCCGAAATCGGAGCGGCCTCGGAGGGAACTTTCTTTCCACCCCCCACACCTTCCCCTCCCTTCCCCTACCTAACCCACCCCCCCGGCCCTATCTAACCCCCCCTACCTTTTGTTGGCAGATTTACGCCTGCTGAAAGCAGACGTAAATCTGCGCGCACCAGTGGGCTGCTGATGCGCCATCACCCGACCCGGGGGCTGGTCCGGAGGCCTCGACCACGCCCCCGGGCCGGTGCCACGCCCCCTGTCCTGCCCCGAACCGCCCCCTGACCCCGGGCACGCCCCCTCCCCGCCCCCTCCCCGCCCCTTTTACGAAGCCCCGGGACTTACGTACGTCCTGGGGCTGTGCGCACGCTGGCGGCCTATGCAAATTAGGCGTGCCAGCACGCGAGGGCCCTGCGCGCGTAAATCCAGCCAGATTTACGCGCGCAGGGCATTTAAAATCCGGCCCACAATGCAGCAATTAATAATATTCCTCTCTATTCTTCCCTTACCTTTACTGGAAATGGTGTTTATGTTTAACTCAATCACTCAACACAGTCATACTCTCATAATTATTAACTGTTCTTTCTCTGGTAGTGGT
The DNA here is from genome assembly GCF_901001135.1 of Rhinatrema bivittatum. Lineage (NCBI taxonomy): Eukaryota > Metazoa > Chordata > Amphibia > Gymnophiona > Rhinatrematidae > Rhinatrema > Rhinatrema bivittatum. The sequence continues at coordinate 322,248,349 of NC_042618.1, forward strand.
GTTTTTATATTTTCTTGCTTTCTTGGGGCTTGTGAGCAGAGAACCTCTGCTCACATCCGCTCAGTAACTAGCTAGGCTTCTCTCTCCCTAAATTCTAAACTGAGAGCTGAGATTCCTAACTTCTGCATATCCATGCCCCGTGACATCACTGGGTCTCAGTTTTC